>NC_041396.2:45082173-45389923 GCF_900747795.2 Erpetoichthys calabaricus
AAATAACCTGCTGAGGAGGCCAGGAAGAAAGACGAGCGCCTGGCTGTTATTCTTATTGCAGTGCCAAGAAATTTCAAGTACTGAAGTACACTTTGTTAACCATATTGTGATGTATGCCAACCTTGTCCCAGAACAAAGTTCTAATAGGTTTATTATTCAAAATAAACACGAGGGAGGGATAAACAGTTGGGGAACTGTTACAGAAAGTACAAAATAAAGAAGAATCTCGAGCCATCGTTATGTGTGAAATTCAAACATGGCCGTCCTTTATTAGCACCTATAGGTGGAGCCCCCATGTGCCTTCTTTAAAGCATTATGGCAGACTGAAGACTCGACAGAAGAACTTCCTTTCATCAGCAAGGTTAATTTACATAACATATTTGAACATTTTTTATTTAATCAGCCTTAGATAAATAGTATACTCCAGAAATACATCTCTGAATTATGTATTATGTAAAGTCGCAAACTTAGTTAAACATATTAAAAGTCCTAGGGAAAAGAAACAAGACTTCACATACAGTATTTAAACTGTTATCGGAGAACTAAGCACAAAGTTAAATGTTACATATGTTCTCATTTTCTAATGTAACATATGAGGTGTCGCACACGTGCGCTTAGGAGGCAGTCAACAAGCCCTAAGATGAGTGAAACATCGCCAGATGAAGAGTTGATTTATGGTACTAACGCCTCTCTGAAGAAAAATAACCGCATGTACTCACCACGCAAACCTCCAAATTCACAAGATGGCCGCCCAACGTCATTTCCACTTCTGACTCCAGATGATGACGCCACTTCCAGTCTCCTGCTGATGACATCCCTTCCAGTCTCCTGATGATGACGTCACTTCCGTCAACCCATTACGATGTCATCTCCTGCCACATCATTTCCGTCAGCCATATTTTTCTATATAAATGCCATGTCACTATTACAATTTGTCAATTGCTTTTTTGGGTTTTTGATTGTTTTTTCAAATATTTCTTTGCTATGTCCTCTGGACATTATACAGGGACATTCCCCAACTCTTTTTGTTTTGTGGAGAATCTTTATTTTATGACAAGTCAAAATGTCTTCATTTAACAAGCAGGCAGTTTCAAACACTTTTTTTCTTTTCCCTTACAGAACACAAGCAAGCAAAGTTGTAGACATTGATGCTTCAGTCCGTGTCTACCCAGCGGGGTGGGTGGTCCACTTACCCACTGCTCAATATGTAATTTTTTATCCACCTAAATAAAAAATTCTCCTGCTTATGTCCGCAATAAGCAAAATTAACCGTTTTATTGGCTAAACTAAAAAGATTACAGTGTGCAAGTTTTTGAGGCAACTCAGGCCCTCAGGCCCCCATCTAGGCTGAAGAAAATAAAATAAATAAATGTAAAAACCTCTGAGCGGGGTGAGTATGTTTTATTGATACTATATGAAGTTAAATGTTGTTTTGATAGACAGCTAGATAATTAGCACAAAGCTGACTACACACAAGTATATGTTTTGAACACATAGTGGGCTAACACAGGACTTTCTCTTTCTGTTTTCAATTCAATATGAAAATATTAAATCATGTAAAGGTAGTTGTGTTGTCTGCCCTTAAATGTGCTTGTATGTAATAACTCTTACACAATCATTATATAAATCAAATTCAAAACTGTCAATTTATTTTATAAAGTTGGAGCATCATGAAATTCTTCATTACATGCTGTGATGATCTTCTTTCCTTGGAAGCAATAAGGAAAAATGTTTTGTGCACTAAAGCATGTCATGGCAGGGCTTTACACCTTTGGTGATGTCTTCACGTTGTGTTGTGTCCAGATTGTTAGTATTTGGCTGACACCTTCATTCAAGGTGACTGACAACATTCGGGATACAATTGGTTATGTTTCTTTTGTTTTTCCGACTGGAGCACATGCAGGTGGAGAGACTGGCTCAGGGTCACTCACACCGTGAGAGAGCGGGATTTGAATCATCAGCCTCAAGGTCTGAAGTCCAAAACCTTAACCCCTACACTGTACTGCCTAAGACCTGGACATCTGCATATTCACCTTCTACTATGGAAACGACTCTAGCAAATTGTGTGGAAGAATAAACTTAGGGTAACATAGCATTCATCTTAAAGAAATAGCAAAATACCAGAAACCAGATAAAGGTCAAGTGCACAACAAAATGTACTGAAAGATAATTAAGATGACTAAGAAGTAAGCAGATGTCCTGTAAACAACCAGAATGGACAGTTGTTATATGCACAGAAATTTCAGGGATAGTGGCTCAACTCCACCATAAAGAAAAACGTATAAAGAAGAACCAGAATATAATATGACAGACTTTTATTTTATATAAGTCATTTGGGTGTAAACCAACTAACCAACCAGAGTCAAATATATGCATTGATTGACACTGTATGTAATTTCAACAGTTTATAAAATGAACCTCTATCCTTTGTTTCTCTGATCATTCTGACCAGGCTGTAACAGACTGATTTTTGAAGAATGATCCCTCCAAGGAATTTTTCAGGAGTCATTAAAAGATACAATGAACAGCTTTTCTCCTGCCTGATTACTGATTTGTCCTGTAAGAGGATGTTTCGTTCTTTAATAAGATGTTACATTTCTACCACAATTGCTAAAATGAAAGTGTTACGTTTTGTTTGTTTTGCAAGAATACCTTTTATTTAAACTGTTACACTTTAGCTTACCTTTTTCATGAAAGTTGGGATCATAATAAATTTGGGGAATTATCAAAAGTGAAAAGAAGAAATATTAGACCATCTGATTGCTGTTAATTTGTAAAATTGTGTCCCTGGTCCTGCTCTGTTTATGGCTAACAAGCTAACATTTTTACTTTATCGTTACATGAAACCACAAATTAGAACAGGAGAGCTTCGGGAAATGTCAGGGAAAGGAGATTTTAATGATTCTTCACGTTTTAGACTTACCTGACTCTGAAAATACCATTTTTGAAATTATGTCTATCTTTGTGTCTGTGTGTAAACACGATAACCAAAAAATGCTTTGACCTCAGTCAATGAGATTTTGTACACCTGCTTTATATCCAAAATAAGGAATCCCATCAACTTTTGGGCCACTTCCGAAACAGAAACAATCCCTCAACAGCTCATCGCAAGGTGCACACAAGCACACACATACACTAGTGTCATTTTAGCAACATGTCTTTGGAAGGAAACCGGAGCACACTGTGGAAACCCACCAGGAAAACATGCACACTCCAGAGAGGGAACACCATGGACGTGACTCCACCCTGTGCCACCCCCACATATGTAATTATTAACAGTATTCATTACTTAAAATGAAATTAATGACTTATCTGTAAAATGTAACATACTTGCTTTAATGCATTTCTTCATGAAAGTGGTATCAAGTATGAATCTAAGGATTCTAAATGTGCAGAGAGTTGGAATCTCATAAATTGAATGTGTTCTGTGTGGTGATGTATTGCTGCCTGCCGCTGCTGTCAGTTCAGGTGGAAGCCCCACAAGCACGTAACAATTAACAACTGGTTTGATTTTATGATGCCGTTTACGACAGACTACTTTAACAACAAAATAAACGACGAGATTAAAGTGGAAATTTCAAGATTAAAGTCGAAATTTCCACTTTAATCACAAATTAGACCTTTTCACTGTGTCCTTAAGTTTTTCTCTGTGGCTCAAACACACCACTGTACATTCTGATGCTGTTGTGAAGGTGCAAAAAAACCCCAAAAAAAACCAGAAGATGGTATATGAGACCTTTAAAATGTATCATGTCATTATGATGGGGAATATGCAACACTTGAATATAAAAGCACCACAAATGCATTTGTATATCGGGATTTTGCTTCACCACATTGAACCATTCATCAAACATCGAAGCGCGCACATCGATCCTGTAGGATCCACAAAGCAGCTTTCTGTCACATGGTGGGACTCTGACGTCACGTTCCAACATGTATACACTGCGCACCCCCCCCCCCCCCCCTACAATTTTTTGCTGCTACTGCAACTCGTGCACGCGTCGTGTTAATTTCTGAGGATATGCTCAGAGGACTCATCAAATGAACACTGGGAGTGTGTGGCAGCTATGATGTGTGAACATACGCGTTCTGAGCGTGAAGTAATAACCGGCCCAAAGAGTTGCAGTACTGTGGGAGGTGTAAAGATGGCGATTGGTATGGTGATTGGTATGGCTCAGAAGCTGAGGTAGGATAGGTGAACAATATAAAGACATGAAATACAGTCAGTCAACCTACAGAGTAGACTAACGGTGCTTCTTTTGAGAAGAGATGGCCAACAGGCTCAGCAATTGGCTGCCATTTTGGAGTTGTAAGTTCACTCCTATGAGACATTTCCTGAGTTCATAGGGCAGGGGTGTTGAACTCCGGGGCCTGGAGGGCCGCAGTGGCTGCAGGTTTTCATTCTAGCCCTTTTCCTAATCAGTGACCAGTTTTCACTGCTAATTCACTCATTTGCCCTTTGTTTTAATAGCCCTGTTTTTAAGGATTCAGTGCTCTGACTTGATTCATTTCTTCATTAAATGGCAGCCAAACAGAAATGAGATGTGAAACAAGCTAACAGATGACCAGCTAAACTGGGTCTTCAAACTCCAACCAATTTCGCTCCAACCAGTTTCTTAATAAGAAGCTGATTCTTGCTGTTAATTAAACTCGTTCTTTAATTCCATGGCTTGTTGCTGCTGTCATTCTGCCACAGCAGACATTTCCAAAATGGTTGATTTTCTGTTTTTTCTAAGAACACCGTCAAAATGTTTTGGTGATCTGAGAGATCAGTCTTACTGAGACGTTCACCTTTCTTTATTTTCAGATATTGTGGATAGCTGGTTGTGTGGGCAGCTCGTTTTGTGTCTCATTATTGTTTTGCTGCTAATTAAGGAAAAAGAAACAACAAAGGGGCTGAGTGAAGTTAATTAAAATTAAGGCAAAAGAAGTTAATTGTCAGCAAAAAACTGGCCACTAAAGAAGAAGATGGTTAGAATGAAAACCTGCAGCCACTGCGGCCCTCCAGGACCGGAGCGCGACACCTGTGTCGTAGGGGATCACTTCATTTGGGTGGATTTAATGTAGGGGAATTTTTGGAAATTTCTGGAATTTTGTTTTGTTGAATATTTTCTATCCATGGTTGTTACATTGATCTTAAGCTGTTGTTATTTAATTTGATACGTTTGGAAAAATAATAGAAAAAAAAAGTTGAAAGATCTTGTGGATGTTCACTTAAATAAAGATTGAGTGTGAAGAGTTTGGGGTAAAGAGGGTCAGAGACTGCTTCTGGAGTTCGGGGTCACGTGCTGCTACACAGAAGAGACACTTAGTTGTAAAAAGAAGCCACGGAGAAGGTGATTGTGAAGGAAAGAAAGAAAAAGTAACATTATAGAGGAGTTGGGTAGCTCGTTGTATTAGATGATTTTGGAAAAGTCCTTTTTTGCTTTTTTAATGTGACACATTTGTGACTAGTGATGGCTGTTATTTATGTAAAAAGTTGAGTAAGTTAAGTTAATGCATGATATCACGCAAACGTGGCTTCTTTAGTAACTAGCACATGTTTTGCATGTGTATACAAAAATGTAGCAGTGTGAATGAAAACAAGAGTTTACTTGTCTACTTTCTTTATTTAAGGTTATCAACCTACTCCTAACCCTACTCCTGTTGTTACTATTGCTCTTGGAACTTGTTCATCATTAAAAAAGCATTAAATAATAAAAAGGAAGAGTTGTTCCACGCATCCTCTTTAATTAACTAAAGGCCTATTACAAACTTTGAATCCACGGATGCAGTCTGACTGTTCACATAATGGCAACTTTTGCAAGCTCCCTGAAAAAACAGCAAGGTGACTCCTTTATTGCTGGACCTGGGAGTATTTCCTGTTTTTTTTTAATATTTAAAAGTATATTTTGAACTAAAAACTTAGGGCTCAATTTCAGGCCTTATACAGACCGAAGCCTGCTTGTTGAATTTTGAGGTTAGGCTGCCCGGGGTAAGGCCATCCACCAGTAAACTACTTAAGGTCCTGGCCTCTGTGACACCCCGTGTAGTGGGAATTAAGAGCACCAGCCTGCACTCCAGGTGTCTAGTATGTGGGACCGAGCGTGACCAGGATGATAGTGCAAGACAGGGAGACACGGACACAAAAAGGGTTGGGTTTTTGAAAAATAAAGTGAAGTTTTATTTACAGGTGCACTTAACAAAAATAATGTCCTGCAGAATTACTCCAGAGATATTTATACTTGAACAACTATTTACAAAAACAAGGCACAAGCCGTAATGCTTGGTAAATTCGAAACTGCTCTACCGAGTACCTTTCTCCAGGAAGATCTAATCAGAAAGGGACCAACCTCTAAGGGCCATGAGCCCCTTTTATATTCTGTGCCCTTGCGCCGACCAATTAGGCTGTCCTCCGTCATCTCTCTCCAATCACGCAATAACAAGAACGCGTCTGCGAGATGTGGCGTCTCCTGCCCTGCAAAAAATACTATACTGTAATTACTCAAGCAGCCGGCGCGTGCGTGCGCATAGCTATGCCGGCATTTGAGACACACAACTGCACTTCTGCCTTAAGATACCGTAAGCACTTTTTAAAGTTTCACACCCTTCCCCTGAGCTACTGCCCAGACAACTACACACATGGGATCCCTTTTCTAAACCACGATAAACTAATATTACGACGCTTCACACTATATTTTACTCCTTTAGAGTTATGGGGTCGCGGGAGGCACACGCAGGAGTGGAGGACCGACAATGCCATCCCGGCAGGTTAATGGCAAGGCTGTCTCTCCATTCTACATGAGGCCTACCGCGACACTCTCCAAAAGGTGCTAATAAGGTCAGTGAAGATGTCCATCTGCATTCTATACAAAATGAAAAAGGCAAGTTTCCTTTCTTTATACTATTATACTATATACTATATTTATTACAAACAAATGCCTCTCCACTGCAGAGGACACTTGACAAATTTTATTTAATTCTAGGTAATGCCAATAAGGCACATTACCACAGCCTGGTTTATGGGTTGTTTTTGAAGAGTATCACCCTAGTTTGCTATTTTGTGTGCTCCATCACAACAATAAGAAGATCCAAAACCAAAAAAGTCCAAAAAAATCCAAGCAACACTAGAGAACCTAATGTCTCAGAAATGTTTTTGAGGGAACACAGACTTTATATAGGGTTGAGGGTGGTTCCCCCAACTGCAGTATCAGGAGGCCCTGTCCCCTTAGGCTCAAAATATAAGAAACACGGAACAATTACAGTATTATTCACAGAATACCCATAAATAAAACATTATACAATAATTAGAAGCTTAAAGCGGGTGGCACTGTGGCACAGTGGTAACACTGCTGCCTCGCAGTAAGAAGACCTGGGTTCGCTTCCCTCCCAGTATGGAGTTTGCATGTTCTCCCCATGTCTGCGTGGGTTTCCTCTGGGCACTCCGTTTTCCTTCCACAGACCAAAGACATGCAGGTTAGGTGGATTGGCGATTCTAAATTGGCCCTAGTGTGTGCTTGGTGTGTGTGTGTGTCCTGTGGAGGGTTGGCGCCCTGCCCAGGATTGGTTCCTGCTTTGCGCCCTGGGATTGGCTCCAGCAGACCCCCATGACCCTGTGTTCGGATTCAGCGGGTTGGAAAACAGATGGATGGATGGATAGAAGCTTAAAAGCACATTGAATGAAGATAACAAAGGACAAGAACTGACAAAAGCATTTACACAGAAACACTCAAAAGTAATTAATAGGAAATAGCAAAATAAATGAACTTAAAAAAATAAAAATAGAGACCAGAGACAGAGTCCTGGTTGACCCACACATTTCCAAGGCTTCAAAGCCACTGATTCCAAACAACCACTTGGTGATTCCAGACCTTGAAAATTTAGATACAAATGACCAATTATGGGAGTGTCACCATTTGTCTCCCCAGGCCTCAGAATGCCAAACATGTTCCATCCATATATGTACAGTATATCTGTCAGATGGATGATGAGGTTTTAGTGTTCATTAATCAGATCTTGTCTTGTGTGGTTGGACATTTGCAGGCAGATAAATCAAGGCTTGGTTAGCACATTTGAACTTTTTGTGGTGTGGACTCTCACCTTTGACTAAAGAATGTTATTATCTAAAATTAGCATTGCATGCTTTCTCAAGCTGTGTCACTTCAAACTATCTGTTTTAAGTTTTAAAAGTTTTGTTAGATCTACTAATCTGTCCATACAACCTTCTCTTATCCATCCTGCGTAATCTATTTAAGAATCGCTGGGCTAGAGCGTACTCTGGCAGCATTTGTCTCCAGGCAGAATGAGAAGGGTGCCAGTTTGTCATCTGGCACACACACCCCACATTCGATCACATGGGACCAGTTTATTGTGATCGAGGACTACCTAATTATCCAATAACTTTCCTCCATGACATTCTACTTTAAATACCTGTTATGCTTCAAACAGTGTGATTGCTCTCTTTGTCTGCAGTAATTACACAGAGGCATATCACAGGCCCACTATTTACCATCCATGCCTTAGTACGCACAAAGAGTAAAGGCACATCCATGGGGAGCTGAGCCATTCAGAGGAAGTTGTGAGAGGATGCTGCAGCCAAAGGTCTCTGCTGCTGACAGCGACCTTTTACTCTCCTGGCATCATTATAGTCTAAGTACTGATCACATCAGCCCACTTGTTACAGGCATCTGGCAGTTAAGGGAGATGAAGAGAATGTAATGCAGCATCAGAGGGAGAATGAGACACGAGGATGGTGCTGGATTATAGGTTTCATAGTGGCAGATGGGCCGGACACCATTTCCTCTTCTGAAGAGAAAAAGAACCCAATGAAAATTGTAGTGGAGTTTAACGTCTGCTGGGCAGAACAGATGGATGGAAACACATTTCTGCCTGGTGGGCAGAACAGATGGCTAGAGACACATTTCTGCCTGGTGGGCAGATGAGAGGGGAAGAGAGTCATTGCTGGCTGCTTGGTAAGAAGACTTGTTACAGTCTGGTGTGCCGAGGATCCAGGGATCTGTTTAATTGTGACAAGCAGAAAAGCTCAGGTGTGTATTGCTTTGTGGTGGGCAGAACTGGGGATTTGGGACACCTGCCATTTTGTGCTTACAGCACAGGTGGTCTCTTGTAAGCAAAGTGCAGGAAACTGGGAGTAGAGCTAAAGGTTCACAGAGATGCCTAGGCTTTTATGTGAGATCATAGGTGATGGTACATGTTATTGTATGGCAGATTGCTCTGCCAAATGGTACAGCATGGTACAAAGTGACATGATACAGAAATGCCTGATCCTCTGAAGTAAGGCTAAGGGGGGAAACAATAAGATTTAAGACCCCCTGCCTAACAGATGGCAGCACAAAGTCCCAGAATGTATTGATAGATACCAAGCTACCCCTTTAAGATATCAAGCAGATTTGGTTATTTTAAGGCTCAGGGTGTAGAAAAGGTGACACCACTAGAGGGAGCTTTAACCTCATGTTTAAGGACGAAGTTTAAAGCTGCCTTGTGCCACAAGTCTCATGAATTCTTATGGCACAAGTGGCGGGAATAAGTGTCAATTTCGTAGTCATTTGGACTTCTTCTTTCAGCTGCTCCCATTAGGGGTTGCCACAGCGGATCATCTTCTTCCATATCTTTCTGTCCTCTGCATCTTGCTCTGTTACACCCATCACCTCCATGTCCTCTCTCACCACATCCATAAACCTTCTCTTAGGCCTTCCTGATTTCCTCTTCCCTGGCAGCTCTAGCCTTAGCATCCTTCTCCCAATATAACCAGCATCTCTCCTCTGCACATGTCCAAACCAACGCAATCTCGCCTCTCTGACTTTGTCTCCCAACTGTCCAACTTGAGCTGACCCTCTAATGTCCTCATTTCTAATCCTATCCATCCTCATCACACCCAGTGCAAATCTTAGCATCTTTAACTCTGCTACCTCCAGCTCTGTCTCCTGCTTTCTGGTCAGTGCCACTATCTCCAACATATATAACACAGCTGGTCTCACTACCGTCCTGTAGACCTTCCCTTTCACTCTTGCTGATATCCGTCTGTCACAAATTTCTCCTGACACTCTTCTCCACCCATTCCACCCTGCCTGCACTCTCTTTTTCACCTCTCTTCCACAATCCCCAATACTCTGTACTGTTGATCCCAAGTATTTAAACTCATCCACCTTCTCCAACTCTACTCCCTGCATCCTCACCATTCCACTGACCTCCCTCTCATTTACACACATGTATTCTGTCATGTTCCTACTGACCTTCATTCCTCTCCTTTCTAGAGCATATCTCCACCTCTCTAGGATCTCCTCAACCTGCTCCTTACTATCACTACAGATCACAAAGTCATCAGCAAACATCATAGTCCACGGGGACTCCTGTCTAATCTCGTCTGTCAACCTCTCCATCACCATTGCAAATAAGAAAGGGCTCAGAGCCGATCCCTGATGTAATCTCACTTCCAGCTTGAATGCATCCGTCACTCCTACCGCAGACTTTCACTGTCACACTTCCCTCGTACATATCCTGTACAACTCTTACATACTTCTCTGCCACTCCCGACTTCCTCATACAATACCACAGCTCCTCTCAAGGCACCCTGTCATATGCAATCTCCAGGTCCATAAAGACGCAATGCAACTCCTTCTGGCCTTCTCTATACTTTTCCATCAACACCCTCAGAGCAAACATCACATCCATGATGCTCTTTCTTGGCATGAAACCATACTACTGCTCACTATTCATCACCTCACTTCTTAACGTAGCTTCCACTACTCTTTCCCATAATTTCGCGCTGTGGCTCATCAATTGTATCCCCCTGTCGTTACTAATTTCTCTTTTATTTATTTTTACATTGTCGTAGGTGATATCTCTGAAACATTTTGTGTAACACGTCATTACGATGCCATATGTTTCTAGGGCATGTGAAGCATGGCATGGCAAGTGATGTCTTGGAGATCATACTACATAGGTATGGGTATATAGGTATGGGTTTAACTATTTTTCATAGGTAAAACTTCATTTTCGGTTGCAATTCAGTTTGCTTTTTGTTCTTTGCTTGTTAAATGACTGACAGCACGTCACTGTCACCAGCACGTGCATCCAATGGGAGCAGAGTGCAAGGCAAGCCTAGCATCTCAATGTAATAGCGTGAGCTGGCTTCAACATAAAGTGTATATAAAATAACTTCAGGGCTCCTAGACGTTTCAAGTTGGTTCTATTTGGTATAATATTTTGACATAGATTCATTGCTGCCTTACCTGATAGAGCTCTGCAGCCATCCTCCATTCTTACCGTGTGTTGTCCTTCATGTGGGAGCCATTTTTCATATGTGCCCAAGCAAGAGTCATTCGACATACCATGAGTGGCTTTGCTGCAGGAAAGTGCACACTTGTGGATGATGGTAGGGAAGTAAACATTGTTGGTAGGTGGAACTACCCAGAGCTGGTAGATCCTAGATAGTTTATCATTTGTTATTTGCTATCTTCAGTGTAAAATGTTAATGGAAAGCATTTTACATGAGGTTTCCTGATTGCCACAAAAATGTTATTTCAGCCCTTGCTCTAGAATGGTATAGTTCCCAAAATCTAATTGGCTGAGTGATGGTGAAAATCAAATATCAGCAGTGTCTTAGGCTTTTGTCAGGGTAGAGCTGAGCAGAGTAGTGAGTAGTGAGCGTTTTGATGTTAATTTTTCATATTCCAGCTGTTTTTGGCTTTTTAGCCACCAGCCATCACACATGCACTTCAGAACAAGTTATCCACCTAATGCTAAGCATTTCCAGGCCTGGCCAGTACTTGGATGGGAGACCAACCAGGAAAAGCTTGGGTTCCTGCTAGAAGAGGTGTTGGTGAGACCAGACTGGGGGGCTTACTCTGTGGTCTGAATGTGGATCCCAATGTCCCAGTGACAAGGACACTATGCTGTAAAAAAATGGAAACATCCTTCTGATAAGACCATGGTCCTGACTCTCTGTTGTCATTAAAGATCCCTGGACATTCTTCATAAAGAGTAGGGTGTATCCCAATGTCCTGGCTAAATTGCACTCCCCAGCCTAGTCATTCTGGCCCAATAATCATCCCCTGTCTCTGACTGGTTACCTATCTCTCACCACTTCACCACCTGAGAGCTAATGTGTGGCGAGTGTACTAGAGCAAAATGGCTGCCATCGCATCATCCAGGTGGATGCTACACATTGGTGGTGGCTGAAGTGGCTCCTCACTCACTATGTAAAGTGCTTTAAGTAGTGAGGAATTTGACTCTTTCAGCTGTGATGGACGACCGGCTATGGACTCCGGTCGCCACCCCCAGGCCGCTAGGAGGAGCCCTCCGGACAGCATGATGATGCCCCGACTTCCAGCAGGGCCTCATGGACTCTGTAGTTTATACACACAGCCCTGCTGGATACCTTGGGGGCCACCGGGAGTCGCTGTAGGGGGGCTAGTGGGCTCTTGCGTGCCCTATAACCCGGGAGTGCTTCACAGTCACGTGACTGGAGGAAGCGACGTGCTCCCGGGATGAAGAAGAGGACTGTTTGCCCTGACCCGGAAGGAAAACGGACTTGTGGGTTTGGCCAGGAACCACTTCCGGGTCAGGGGCTATAAAAGGATTGTGGGAAGCCCAGAACACTGAGCTGAGCTGGGAGGTAGGGTGGCGAAGTGTCTGGGCGAGGAGGATTGGTTTTGAGAGAAGAGTTTATTGTGTATATGAGTGTGGTGAGGAGGGTGCTTTGTGCACGTGACAACAAAATAAAATATTGTTGTACTTTTACCTCGTGTTCAGAGTGGTACCTGAGGGTTCGAGAGGTGGACAAAAGCCTTATCTGCTACACAGCTTAAAGAGGTCTTTTGTAATCTATGCTATATTTTAATATACATTTGATCAATATTAGTTTTACTTTTTGTTGTAGTCACGTTGAAATAGGATTTTTTTTGTACCTGTGTCATAAACATCCTTTTTGTTTCTCCATACAGGTGTTTTTTGCAACTGTGACCTCAATAAACATCTCTGTTTTCTTTGTAAAATCTGTTTGGTGCCTCTGCTTTCTTTGGGCACGACTGATCCATTCAGTTTTAAACTGCTGGCAGGGCGCAGTGTCACTAGACTCAACCCTGTGCTCTGTGACACTTCATTTGTCCATTGGTTTTGTTTACTGCCTTCTTTAAGCTAAACTGATCCTCCCTGCTTGACATTTCTTGTGGATCTCCTGAATAAAACCAAAAAAAGAAAGCCCACCTTCTCCCTCTAAACTGCTGTATGAGAGCATCACACCATGACTGAGAGCACATTGGGACGTGAGTTCAGAATTGCCACCATACCTGGTTGACTGTAGCTGTTATGGTTTGACCAGGGTTGTTTTCTTGGATTAAGGTTTTGGATGTTTATTTGTTACATGTCTTTGGTTGTGTTCTGTATATATTTTGTTTAATTAATACGGTGTTATTTATTTATTTTGTATGATGTATTATGTTAAGTTTCTAAGTAGTGTTTTTTTGTTATCAGCCCTGCCCTCTTTATGTGGAGCTAAAGGAGGTGGTGCCACCTAATGATGCCCGAGTAGGAATTTAAGGAGAAGTTGAAGTTCTTATGTTAGTTTCTCCTTTGTTTCATTTGACTTTCTTGCGTTTTTTTTTTTTTTTTGTGGACCTCTGCTTCTGTTGTGATTTGCGTTTTTTTTCCATATCTGGTTTCAAGGTTGCTGAATCCATTTTTGCATTTATTTCATTGGATTTGGCTTTATTCAGAATGTTACAGTATTTTTGTGTCTTCCCATGACACCATTTTGAAATTCGCAGGTGTCACCATTTCTATGGGCTTGTATATGCAGTTGCAATGAAGTGACCTTCAGGGCTGAGTATCACGTGATGTCACAAAGAGTTACGTATAACAGATGGTGTTTTTGACCAAAGGTTTTTCTACTGTTTTTTCGACATTCCTTTTTCATATTGTGGACATTTACAGTAAATATTTTTGTGAACACTGCAAGCCTGAGTTCCATTACTGGAAGATTTAACCTGTGAGAGATGTCATCAAGTGTCCCCGCATCACAAGGCCACATGGGAATACTGTATGTATTCTTCAATGTTATTCTGTTGTTATTTCACAGGAATGGTTTAGCTGTATATGTTTTTAAGATTCCTATTCCTTATTTTGCTTTTTACTTTATGTATACTGTGATAAGAAGAGACTCCAGACATCGTAAAGGTTTGGGGTAGCCACCCGTATAATATGTTTCCTGGCTGCAAAAAAATGAAGAATTGTAAAATGAGTAGAGTTTATAAGACTGAGTCCACAAGAGAACTGCCCTCCGGAGGAGGGGAGTGGGGTTTTATATGTGTGTCTTGAGGAAGTGACGTCGTCCTTGGTCCGGGACAGGAAGTGACGTGTTCTGAGCTGAGGGAAAGGTCTGCAGGAGACTTAGAAAGAGAGTCAGTGCACCCAGCTGCCCCCTGGTCGGATATGTTAATACCACTCTCTGAGCCTTTTAGCTGCCTCCTACTCGCACAAAGTATAGGGAAAGTATTGTAAACATCCAAAAATTTGATATCGAGATTTGATGAATCTTGACTTTTTAGACCTCACTGAGTCCGAAAATACAATTTTTGGAATTACGTCTGTGTGTCTATCTGTATGTAAACATGATAACATGATAAAAAGTGCAATGGATGTTCTTGCAGCATCTATTCTAAACATTATTAATAGTTCATTATTGCATGGCACAGTACGTGATACACTAAAAGTGTCAGTCATTAAACCATTACTTAAAAAGTCAGACCTTGACCCACACATACTAAATAATTATAGGCCTATTTCAAATTTACCGTTTCTCTGTAAAATACTAGAAAAAGTAGTCGCCAGTCAGCTTCAGTCACACCTTACGCATTACAATTTATTTGAGAAATTCCAGGCTGGTTTCCGCACTGGTCATAGTCCAGAAACAGCACTAACGCGGGTTGTAAACGACATTCTGATATCCTCTGATGAAGGAAACTCCACTATAATTATGTTGTTGGACTTAAGTGCAGCATTTGACATCATTGACCATTCTATTTTACTGCACAGGCTAGAAAATGATGTTGGGCTTACAGGCACCGTGCTCACTTGGTTTAGTTCTTATTTATCAAATCGATTCCAATATGTACAGAAATGTGTTGACAGTACTCCATCATTATACACAGAAGTTCAATATGGTGTCCCGCCGGGCTCAGTACTTGGACCTTTACTGTTTTCACTTTACATGCTTCCACTGGGATCTCTCATTAGAAAACATAATGTTAATTTTCACTCATATGCAGATGACACGAAGTTATACCTTTAATTTAAATCAAATAGATAGATAGATAGATAGATAGATAGATAGATAGATAGATAGATAGATAGATAGATAGATAGATAGATAGATAGATAGATACTTTATTAATCCCAATGGGAAATTCACATTCTTCAGCAGCAGCATACTGATACAATAAATAATATTAAATTAAAGAATGATAATAATACAGGTGAAAAAAACAGACAATAACTATGTATAATGTTAAATATTAACATTTACCCCCCCTGGTGGAATTAAAGAGTCGCATAGTTTGGGGGAGGAACGATCTCCTCAATCTGTCTGTGGAGCAGGACAGTGACAGCAGTCTGTCGCTGAAGCTGCTCTTCTGTCTGGAGATGACATTATTTAGTGGATGCAGTGGATTCTCCATAATTGATAGGAGCCTGCTGAGCGCCCTTCGCTCTGCCACAGATGTTAAACTGTCCAGCTCCATGCCAACAATAGAGCCTGCCTTCCTCACCAGTTTGTCCAGGCGTGAGGCGTCTTTCCTCTTAATGCTGCCTCCCCAGCACACCACTGCGTAGAAGAGGGTGCTCGCCACAACTGTTTGATAGAACATCTGCAGCATCTTATTGCAGATGTTGAAGGAAGCCAGCCTTCTAAGGAAGTATAACCGGCTTTGTCCTTTCTTGCACAGCGCATCAGTATTGGCAGTCCAGTCTAATTTATCATCCAGCTGCACTCCCAGATATTTATAGGTCTGCACCATCTGCACACAGTCACCTTTGATGATCACTGGGTCTATGAGGGGTCTGGGCCTCCTAAAATCCACCACCAGCTCCTTGGTTTTGCTGGTGTTCAGGTGTAGGTGGTTTGAGTCGGACCATTTAACAAAGTCATTGATTAGGTCCCTATACTCCTCCTCCAGCCCATTCCTGATACAGCCCACGATAGCAGTGTCATCAGCGAACTTTTGCACATGGCAGGACTCCGAGTTGTATTGGAAGTCCGATGTATATAGGCTGAACAGGACCGGAGAAAGTACAGTCCCTTGTGGCGCTCCTGTGTTGCTGACCACAATGTCAGACGTGCAGTTCCCAAGACGCACATACTGAGGTCTGTCTTTAAGATAGTCCACGATCCATGCCACTAGGTATGAATCTACTCCCATCTCTGTCAGCTTGTCCCTAAGGAGCAGAGGTTGGATTGTGTTGAAGGCGCTAGAGAAGTCTAGAAACATAATTCTTACAGCACCACTGCCTCTGTCCAAGTGAGAGAGGGATCGGTGTAGCATATAGATGATGGCATCTTCCGCTCCCACCTTCTCCTGATATGCAAACTGCAGAGGGTCAGGGGCGTGTTGAACCTGTGGCCTAAGGTGGTGAAGCAGCAGCCTCTCCATGGTCTTCATCACATGTGATGTCAGAGCAACAGGCCGAAAGTCATTCAGCTCACTAGGACGTGATACCTTTGGGACTGGGGTGATACAAGATGTTTTCCAAAGCCTCGGGACTCTCCCCTGTTCCAGGCTCAGGTTGAAGATGCGCTGTAGAGGACCCCCCAGCTCCGATGCACAGACCTTCAGCAGTCGTGGCGATACTCCATCTGGACCCGCTGCTTTGCTGGCACGAAGTCTCCTCAGCTCTCTGCTCACTTGCGCTGTTGTTATTATGGGTGGGGATGTCTCTCCTATGCTGGTATCAGCAGAAGGATGTGTGGAGGGTGCAGTACTCCGAGGTGAGAGTGAGAGTGGGTTAGGGTGGTCAAACCTGTTAAAAAAGTTGTTCATTTGGTTTGCTCTCTTCACGTCTCTCTCAATGGTGGTACCCCGCTTCGAGCTGCAGCCAGTGATGATCTTCATCCCATCCCACACTTCCTTCATGCTGTTATTCTGCAACTTCTGCTCCAGCTTTCTTCTGTACTGCTCCTTCGCCGCCCTGAGTTGGACTCGGAGTTCCTTTTGCACGCGCTTGAGCTCATGCTGATCACCGTCTTTAAAAGCCCTTTTCTTCTGATTCAAAAGGCCCTTGATGTCACTTGTAATCCATGGCTTGTTGTTAGCATAGCAGCGTACTGTTCTTACTGGAACTACAATGTCCATACAGAAGTTAATGTAGTCAGTAGTGCAGTCAACAACTTCCTCAATGTTCTCATTATGAGATCCCTGCAGGATATCCCAGTCTGTAGTTCCAAAAAGTTCTCTCAGAGTATTCTCAGCCTCCGGGGTCCACTTCCTGAATGATCGTGTGGTTACAGGTAGGACTCTAACTTTTGGTTTATAGTGAGGCTGAAGCTGAACCAGGTTATGATCTCCTTTCCCAAGCGCAGGCAGCGGGGTGGCGCTGTATGCGTCTTTAACGTTTGCATACAGTAAATCAATAGTCTTATTTCCCCGGGTGTTACAGTCCACATACTGGGAGAATGCAGGCAATGTTTTGTCCAGCGTCACATGGTTAAAGTCTCCAGCGATTAGCACAAGCGCCTCAGGGTGCTGCGTTTGTAACTTAGCAACAGCGGAATGGATGATGTCACTCGCTGACTCCACGTCTGCCCGAGGAGGAATGTATACAATAACAACAATGACGTGTCCAAACTCTCTGGGCAAATAGTAGGGACGTAAACTTACGGCCAACAGTTCGATATCCCTGCAGCAAGTGGAGATTTTGACGTTAACATGTCCAGAGTTACACCACCGTGTATTAATATAGAGAGCGAGTCCTCCTCCTTTGTGCTTACCACAGGTACTTGCATCTCTGTCCGCTCTAACTGTGCTAAAACCGGGTAGCTCCACGTTGGCATCTGGGATGGTGTTAGTTAGCCACGTTTCGCAGAAACACAACAAACTGCATTCTCTGTAGGTCCTTACATTTTTCACCAGCGCAGCCAGTTCGTCGATCTTATTTGAGATTGAGTTTACATTCCCCAGAATCACAGAAGGCACCGAAGGCTTGAAACGCCACTTTCTCGCAAGCCGCTTCTTTTTTAGCTTAGTGCCGGCTCTGCTGCCACGATACCGCCTTCTTACCTCGTCGGGTAAATATGGAACCACACCGGCACTGGCATTTGTTCTCAGCGCCCGAAGTTGAGTACTTGAATAGGCGAGTCTCGGCGTGTTAAAATCCATGCCCACGTTGTAAAAGTAAGTGTGTCTAGGGAAGGAATCCACATAAAATAAAGTGGTAGGAGTGATCAATAAATAAAAATAGAAAAATAAAAGTAGAAAAGTACACATACATATACATATACTGTCATGCACGGAGCTGCTGAAAAGGCTGCCACTCACGATGTTGTCTTTAATTAGTTGTGTTAGTGAATTAAAGGAGTGGATGAATGAGAACTACTTGTCTTTAAATACAGATAAAACAGAGATGTTAATTGTTGGAGGGAATGATGCTGATCATAACAATATTTTGTCATCATTTAACTCAGTTGGAATCCCCATTAATTTTACTGAATCAGCCCGCAATCTACGAGTTATCTTTGACTCTAGCATGTCATTTAGAGTGCATATTACAAAGTTGTCCAAATCATGTTTCTTCCATCTTAAAAATGTTAGGAAATTAAGGTGCTTTCTAAATAAACAGGATTCTGAGGTATTAATTCATGCATTTAGTTCTAGTAAGATTGACTACTGCAATGCGATGTTCACTGGATGTTCAAACTGTTCTTTATACAGCCTCCAGTTAATCCAAAATGCGGCTGCAAGAATTATTACAAGAACAAGAAAATACGAACACATAACTGCAGTTCTTAAATCCTTACACTGACTCCTGGTTAAGTTTAGGGCAGATTTCAAAATCCTTCTTTTAACATATAAAGCATTAAATGGCCAAGGTCCGGCTTACTTGTCTGAACTTATCATGACTTACAAACCAGAGCGCACATTAAGATCTCAAGATGCCAGTCTGCTTATGGTTGCAAGGATTAGTAAAATAACAATGGGAGGTCGAGCTTTTAGTTACAGGGCCCCTAAACTGTGGAATGGTCTGCCTGCTACTATAAGAGATGCCCCTTCGGTCTCAGCTTTTAAATCCCAGCTGAAGACTCACTACTTCAGTTTAGCATATCCTGACTAGAGCTGCTGATTAACTGTACAGACTGCATCTCTGTTGTTAGTCATTAGCACTTAAACATAAGTAACATGACAGTTATAATTGGATACTAATCCTCACCTATTCTGTTTCTCTTCTCGGTACTCAAATGTGGCACTTGGTGCCCCGGCCCACCTGCCAAGTTGTTTTGCCTGCCTAAGGTAAAGTCATTCCTGATGGAGGATCGCAGGAATCATGGGGTAGAGGGGTCCTTTCCTCGGATTGGCTGGCCCAGCGCTGTTTTTGGAATGGCCAAATGGGGGAGGCCGCTTGATGGATGAGGTCTCCAGGACTCTAAATATATCCAAATCTTCTTATGTGATATCATCTACTGTTAAATTCTGCTCTGTACTTCTAAAATTTTTATTTTTATACTGTATTGAGGATTTGTTCTTTTCTGTGTATTTTATTTTATTGTATTGTATTGTATTGTATTGTATTTTATTGACCCCCTTCTTTTGACACCAACTGCACGCCCAACCTACCTGGAAAGGGGTCTCTCTTTGAACTGCCTTTCCCAAGGTTTCTTCCATTTTTCCCTACAAGGGTTTTTTGGGAGTTTTTTCTTGTCTTCTTAGAGAGTCAAGGCTGGGGGGCTGTCAAGAGGCAGGGCCTGTTAAAGCCCATTGCAGCACTCCTTGTGTGATTTGGGGCTATACAAAAATAAATTGTATTGTATTGTATAACCTGAGTACGCTTTCACTTAAGTCAACCAAATTTTGCATACAAGTATTAAGTACAAAACATCTTTGGGATATTTCCACTAGCCAGAAATGGTACTTTACCTGAACACATACTTGATTTTTTTTTATTCATGCAGCTGCAGAGTACGATTTATTCAACTTCACTTTTATAATAATTTTCAATATATTATTAATTTGATTTGATTTGTTGTTGATGGTTCGTTAATGTACATAATATCTACTCTACATATAAAATCCAAATCCTAATAGTACAACAGTGATGTTTTTATGTCACGCTTTAACTCAGGCTTATATTAAAACCTACATATATATGTTTGTTATCATTCTTTTCAGAATTTATCGAACTTTAATGTGATGTTTATTTTTCAGATTCTTATTCCGTTTTTAAATTATAAACTAAAAAATATCAAGAACTCACGTCCCACGATACGAGACTTTGTGCCATGAGATTTAACCAGGCCTGGGGCTGGAAATAAAAGACAAAGAGTAGGACAGCTGCTGTACAGGCTTTTAAATGTTCAAAGAGCTGCGTGAGATGCAGATCACACGACATGGCAGCAGCAAGCCAGCAGCTGATCGAGCAAAGAGGAGGTAAAAAAAACCTATTTGTTTCCCAGTGTATCACAGTTTAAGGGGGGGGGGGGGGGGGGGGGGGGGGGGGTTAGGAGGAGCGACCGCGTCTCCTTGGGGTGTATTCAGCCCAGCTCTTCACAACATGAGCGGCAGAGACATGAACTGGCTGGCGCATGGCACAGGCTGGGGGGAACTCCCTAGTAAAAATATAATCATTGTCTTGCGGTTTACTCCTCAAATATCCATATCTGAGTATACCAGAACGTCTAGGGGAGACCACTCCTGATTTTTTAAATTTTAGTACGTTTATGTATTGAATTGTGCTCTTCTGAAACACCATATTGTTTTTCTTTTGCTACATTGCGTGGTTTACTAAGTGGTTGCTAGTGGCTTCGTTCAGAGTTCACAAATGAAGTAACATCAATGGTTGCAGGGTATAAAGTTTGTTTTCTGTCTTCACTTAATTGTGAATGTTTGTGGATGTCTCACAATAGGAAAACAAAATCTAAGTTTGCTTGTGTCTTTCTGGTTCTCTGGTCTCTCTTCTGCTTTGTTTTTATCTTTGACTATGGCTTACGATTACACTTTAGGTTTCAATTCTTTGATCTCTTGTCATCTGTTATGTTTTTGACTCATTATTGATCATTTATCTCCTGGTCCATCCTAGTTGCCCTTGCAGCATACCATCAGATAACTTTGGATTTTAAAATCACTCCTAATGCCTTAACAGCAACACTTGGCATAGAAATGTGACGTGAAAAATGAACTGCCACATCTTGTACCACAAAACTTAACTGGAAGAGTCCCAATTCTACCCTCTCTAATTGAGTGGAAAAGTAATGGTCTAAAAAAATCAAATTCCCTTTCTAAATATCTTGCCAAGAAAACATGAATGTAATTTAAATACACAAACTTGTGCCGACTATTTTTTTTACTTGCAGGTTAATTCAATACAAAGAGCCATGATGACGGCACTCTCTAGTCCTACTGCTCTCTTTGTTAGGTATGGGTCAAAAACAGAGTTTCATGAATGGTACTTTGTATGTTATTTTCATTTCTTTGACTGAGTTATATTATGATTAGTGATGAGCGGAATGATTTATGAAAAACTGAATTCAAAGCAAAACTCTGTATTTTACTCATGAAGAAAAAAGTCAGTGAAGTTCAGACCATTAACACAAAAATAAAGGTGTTTAGTGCCGTCTGGAAGTTGTTTAGTATTTAAATAAATGAAAAAAACATTGGATGTGTTCTGGTGGTACAATTCCCACTTTGCCGAAATTGATGACAGTCTTGGGGATCGCAATCCTAAAAATGCAATGAAGACAGAAAAGAAACTTAAAGCTACAAGACACTTGGCGAGTGCATATCCTCAACCTCGTCTGCAGCAATCAAAAAACTGGAAAGACAATGGGGGGTAGACAGGGACGCTTCCCGTGTAGTGAGATTGCTCTGCTGAGAAAACACAACAATGTGCATGATGATGTATTTTAGTGTGTGTAACAGCATGCTACACTTTTAAGAAATACACTGCAGCTCCACAGTGATGTGAAAAAGAGGTATAAATCGAATGGACTTTACTGGTGTGTGACGGATTATACAGTCATATGAAAAAGTTTGGGACCTCCTCTCAGCCTGCATAATAATTTACTCCACTTTCAACAAAAATGATAACAGTGGTATGTCTTTCAGTTCCTAGCAACATCTGAGTTCTGGGGTGTTTTCCGAACAAAGATTTTTAGTGAAGCAGTATTTAGTTGTATGAAATTACATCAAATGTGAAAAACCGGCTGTGCAAAAATGTGGGTCCCCTTGTAATTTTTCTGATAATTTTGCTGATTTGAATGCATGTAACTGCTCAATGCTGATTACTTGCAACACCAAATTGGTTGGATTAGCTCGTTAAGCCTTGAACTTCATAGACAGGTGTGTCCAATCATGAGAAAAGGTATTTAAGGTGGTCAATTGCAAGTTGTGCTTCCCTTTGACTCTCCTCTGAAGAGTGATAGCATGGGATCCTCAAAGCAACTCTCAAAAGATCTGAAAACAAAGATTGTTCAGTCTCATGGTTTAGGGGAAGGCTACAAAAAGCTATCTCAGAGGTTTAAACTGTCAGTTTTAACTGTAGAGGAATCTAATCAGGAAATGGAAGGCCACAGGCACAGTTGCTGTTAAACCCAGCAGGTCTGGCAGGCCAAGAAAAATACAGGAGCGGCATATGCGCAGGATTGTGAGAATAGTTACAGACAACCCACAGATCACCTCCAAAGACCTGCAAGAACATCTTGCTGCAGATGGTGTATCAGTACATCGTTCTACAATTCAGTACAATTTGCACAAAGAACATCTGTATGGCAGGGTGATGAGAAAGAAGCCCTATCTGCAGTTATGCTACAAACATAGTCACTTGTTGTATGCAAATGCTTATTTAGACAAGCCAGATTCATTTTGGAACAAAGTGCTTTGGACTGATGAGACAAAAATTGAGTTATTTGGTCATAATAAAAAGCGCTTTGCATGGCAGAAGAAGAACACAGCATTCCAAGAAAAACACCTACCTACTGTCAAATTTGGTGGAGGTTCCATCATGCTGTGGGTCTGTGGGGCTAGTTCAGGGACTTGGGCCCTTGTTAAAGTCGAGGGTTGGTTGAATTCAACCCAATATCAACAAATTCTTCAGGATAATGTTCAGTCATCAGTCACAAAGTTGAAGTTACGCAGGGGTTGGACATTCCAACAAGATAATGACCCAAAACACAGTTCGAAATCTACAAAGACATTCATGTAGAGGGAGAAGTACAATGTTCTGGAATGGCCGTCACAGTACCCTGATTTGAATATCATCGAAAATCTATGGGATGATTTGAAGCAGGCTGTCCATGCTTGGCAGCCATCACATTTAACT
Organism: Erpetoichthys calabaricus; assembly: GCF_900747795.2. Lineage (NCBI taxonomy): Eukaryota > Metazoa > Chordata > Cladistia > Polypteriformes > Polypteridae > Erpetoichthys > Erpetoichthys calabaricus. The sequence continues at coordinate 45,105,691 of NC_041396.2, forward strand.
GAACTGGAGAGATTTTGTATGGAAGAATGGTCAACAATACCTCCATCCAGAATCCAGACACTCATCAAAGGTTATAGCAGGCGTCTAGAGGCTGTTATATTTACAAAAGGAGGCTCAACTAAGTATTGATGTAATATCTCTGTTGGGGTGCCCAAATTTATGCAACTGTCTAATTTTGTTATCATGCATGTTGCATATTTTCTGTTAATCCAATAAACTTAATGTCACTGCTGAAATACTACTGTTTCCATAAGTCATGTCATATATTAAAAGGAAGTTGCTACTTTGAAAGCTTAGCCAATGATAAACAAAAATCCAAAGAATTAAGAGGGGTTCCCAAACTTTTTCATATGACTCTATCTATCTATCTATCTATCTATCTATCTATCTATCTATCTATCTATCTATCTATCTATCTATCTATCTATCTATCTATCTATCTATCTATCTATCTATCTATCTATCTATCTATCTATCTATTGCTCCTGTAGGGCCTCACAGATGTGTCACAAAGATGCGCAGACCTAAGATGAGCAATGGAGCTGACAGGGCTGGAGCAGCTGGAGTTTATTTCCTTTCACCATATTAAAGTTGTGCTGCTGCACCAGTTAGTATATCTCACAGTTACAGTATCTTGGGTTCCAATCCCAGGCCTGAGGTTGCACATCGTCCAATACTGTGCCTGCAGGTTAGATGACCGAGTGCTGCAGTGGACTGGCCCAATGTCCAGCGCTATGTCCTCTTTTACACCCTTTGGCTCCCTGTGACGCTGAAGTGTGCTTGAGAATGTCATGTTATAGTAGAGGAAACCTGAAGTTTGCCCTCCATTTGTTAACCTTTTCTTCATAATGCTCTCATAAATAAATGTGTCACTTTCCACTGTAGCTGCTAGGCTAGTGGGCTCACATTTTCGGAGGTCTAAGTACAAGCCTATGTTTCAGGCCAGTGTTGAAAGTTGTCGAAAACAGCAAAGAGCCTGCCAGCCAAACACGCAGACAGACTGGTGACAGCTATGTGAAGACGGGGCCATGTGACCCTCCGAGGTGGGTGCTCGTCATCTCTCGCCGCCCCCATGGCCGTCACTCAGCCTCTTTCCAGTCCATTAGAGCCAGTCGGGTCTAATTCCTCCTTACAGGTCATGTCATGTTGCCTTGCTGCACACGTACCTTCCCAGCCTGTTTCTTCAGAAAAAATCAATAGGCTGCACTAAAGAGATTTCACAATCAATTTTTCCATCATTATCCTACACAACTGTTTTTCCGGATTCAAAAAAAAAAAAAAAACTATAGAGAAATGAGGGAGCTTCAGCTGCGGTTCACATCAGGGGGAATGAGACACTGGGAAGGACCCTTCAGCTTATGGACTTAGTGGGCAGTCAATGGAGAGACCCCATTAAAGTCCCAGCAGGTCAGGAAACCCAGAAGGGACACGGGATGGGAAAAATGGAGGGCCATTTCTCTTCTAAATTTCCTTCCCTGCTTTGCTTACTCTATGTGAGTGGGCAGGGGGTCTGGTACAGGACAAGCATGCATGCCATAGGAGGCCAGAAAAGACGGTGGTGGTACAGGAGCGCTATGGGGCTATCAATCCATTCCACTCATTGATTTTCATGAGTCTGTTTATTCCAATTCAAGGTTACAACAAGTCAGAACTTGGCAGGAACTAACCCTGCCTGGAATGCCAATCCATCATAAGGAACAGTCAGGGCACACACCCTCAGGCTGTCATATTGGTAAAACGAAACCTGGCATACGGGAGGCGATTGTGCAAACTCTGAAAAATGAATGGCGAACCCCGGGGGTCGAAGGCACCCATGTGTCACCGTGCTTACCCGTGGTATTGACTTCATTTTCAAACTTGCTGACAGACTCAGAATATCATGACATGTAATTCTGGGCTAACATGGCCTACCAGATGAGAGGTGTGCTGTAAGTGAATGAGAAAGTGACCCTGGAGAAGTGGCTGCTGGAAGGAGAGCTGTTCCTCTTCAGGTAGAAGGCTCAGTACAGTGCAGAAAGCAATGGCACAATAGATCTGAAGGGCACAATGGACCATCCAGTGGACCATCCGGACGGACTTGAATTTGGTGAATAAAGTAGAAGGTGGGACAGTGGGGCAAGCAGGGCTGTCTTTGCTTTGTTTTTCTTCTTTGTTAATTTTATTCTTCCCCTAGTCTTCTATTACTTGTATGTTATGTGGAATAAACAGCATATCACAAACAGATAAACCATCCATCCATTATCCAACCCGGGTCACGGGGGTTTGCTGGAGCCAATCCCAGAATGCAAGGCAGGAACAACTCCCGGGCAGGGTGCCAGCCCACCGCAGGGCACACACACACACACACCAAGTACACACTAGGAACAATTTAGGATCGCCAATGCACCTAACCTGCATGTCTTTGGACTATGGTAGGAAACCCACGCAGACACAGAGAGAACAAGCAAACTCCATGTAGGGAGGACCCAGGAAGCAAACCCAGGTCTCCTAACTGCGAGGCAGCAACACTACCCACTGCGCCACCGTGCCGCCCACAACTAAACCAACTTTCACAAAATTTTGCATGTGTTTTGCTGTTGGCTAAATGTTACATCAGAGTGAGGGCTGGCAAACACAACCTGCTTAGGGACTACAATTCCCATCAGGCAGCAGGAGTGTGCTGGGGGTGCTAGGAAGCCACGGCCATTAGCAGCCAAAGCAGAACCTCATTCAGGAGCTCAGGTATGCACAGTGTTTTCCTTTTAACTTATCTGGATAACAAGTTCATTGTCATGTTGGATTACAGTTTTTGCCTAAGAGTGCGTCATTTTGTCTCATAGTGGGTTCATTTTTAGCCATTTTGAATTTCCAAAATGCATTTTTTCCTGACTGATTTTCTTCTGAACCTTCTCCTGAGAAGTATACTGTCCAAAAGGGGTGTTTTTCCAAACCCTTAAGCCCCTTTCAATCCCACCAAAAACTTGCAAACCCCCAACACAGCCTTTTAAGTTAGTGTTTCTCAACCTTTAATATTTGCGACCCGAGTGTTCATAACAGTTTTAATCGCGCCCACCTAACGTTTTTTTGAAAGGAGCCCACTAATACCAGTTTGTTCTTTTTTAATTAATGATATATCATAGAAGCATATTTTATTATACCTACTTAACTTTTATCGACATTTATCTAACTCTATATATTTATTTTTCTAGTATCAAAATGTAGTTTAAGTTAATTTGTTTTGGTTTCAATAGATGTATTTTTCATATTTTCGATTCTTGTTTCTTTTTTTCACATCTTTGCGCCCCCCCCCTTTTTGTTAGTTCGCGCCCCGCCCCACAGTTTGAGAACCACTGTTTTAAGTGAATTTCACAGTTGTGCAATTGTACGCAAAATGGCATTTTGAGTCAATTTCATAAATCTGTCTGTGAAAGGAAACTGGGCTGATTTGTTCACCACCACCTATTATTTTGTGATGTTACACTGTAAGCAGGTTTATAAGATGGATGGATGGATGGCTATTAAACATAACCAGTGGGGCGAGATTCAAGTTGCCAGACAAGGACAGCGGCCATTGCTCCGTGTTGGTCAAGCGTGCAGATAGGAGTTTCATTGCACTGTACACATGTGACATCAAAACTGAAGCAAAGGGAGTCTTACACTATTGTACACCTGCATAACTTAACTAAATGCATTAAAGATAAGCCGTGATGAAAGAATGAAATGCAATTTTTTGTGCATGTCATGTCGCTCTTCAGAAAATAGGCAGAAAAAAACCAAGGAGGTTGTTAGTAACTGATTGTGTGATGGTAGTCCATCAGTTTTATGATGAGAGGCTAGGAGCGCACGCTGATACAGCGCATTGCTGCACCCACCACACGACAAACCAACTCAGGATCCCAGATTAGGACCCGAGTGCAGCCATGCAACGGGTGACACCTCAGCACCACACAAGTTCAGATGGAGTGGGAACAGTGTGAGGTTTTTTTATGGTGGCTGGAGGGCCACTGTACCTCCAGGAATTTTCCCTGCAGGTTGGAGGGCCTACATGCAGATTAACGTCATACCCAGGACAGAGCAATTGTAGGTTATGAGCCTCGATCAAGGGCCCAACGAAGTAGAGTCACTTTTGGCGTTTACAGGATTCAAACTGCAACCTTCCGATTGCCAGCGCAGATCCCTGGCCTCAGAGCCACCACTCTGCCCTTTATGGTGGGCATTTGTAATTTTAGGCTTTGATGCCAACATGACCTTGTGATTTGTACCAATTTTAGGTCAATATGGACTGCATCAACAATGAATCATCTTTATTTTATTGAATAATGTAACTGGTGATGACTCCTGTAATAATAAGGAGACCTGCAACGATTTCTATGAACACCAATCCCCTCGGCCCCCCTAATGTATTCAAATACTCAACATGCTGTCCAGTTTGTTAATCTATTCATGAAGGCTCAGTAAACCAGGGCATACAAAGATGTAACGTTTATTGTTCTTACCCATCAAGGAGTTATGCAGTTCAGAACAAATAATCCAGCTGAAGCAAAGCATGTTTGGGCCTGGCCAGTACTTGGATGGAAGACCATCTAAGAAAAGCTTGAGTTGCACTTGGAAGAGGTGGTCTTAAAGCCATCAATGGGCATCCACACGTGGAGTCTGTGTGTGGATCCCAGTGCCCCAGTGCACATGAGATGTAAAACTGAGGTTCTGACCCTCTGTGGTCATAAAAGATCCCTGGCATCTTTGCTGAAAAAGAGTAGGGTGTACACTGATGTCCCCCACTGTCATTCTGGCCTCCTTCATCGCCTAATGGCTAACATGTGGTGAGCGTGCTGGTGCCAGAATGGCCGCCATCGCATCATTCAAGTGGATACTGCATGTTGGTGGTTGAAGCGGCTCCCCTGCTGTCTTGAAAAGCACTTTGAGTGTCTGGAAAATCACTATTGCATATAAATGTAACTGTCTTTCTATTTAAACCGTCCAGTTTATTAATGTGGCATTAAACATCAATGTGTTCCTGATTCCAACCCAGCAAGGAGTTAATGGTAATTATGGAATCCAATCACACACAAGAACACATTCTTAGCTCATGAGAGCAGAGAAATGGATAGAGAGGTCGTGTAGATGATGGATGTGACGCCTGTAGTTCAGCCAGCAACAACAAAAGGGTCAACATTTAAAAACACAGAAATAATTGCTTTCTTATCTTAACTCATTATACAAAGCTGTGCTGACCATCTAAGCTGAGTTGAAATCTTAATAATCAATGTATACCTCAGCATTTACATTTGCAATGCACCGTCTATTGGAATGCATTTTGTAATAAATGTGGTAAATAAATGCTTTGCATTTATCATTCCAAAAGATGGCATATCACAAACATTTGTACTAATAAAATGTTTTACTATAAATATTTGTGATGTACCAACGGTTAGAATGACAAATGCAATGCAATATGTTTCTGTTATATATCATTTCTTTTTCTCCCTTGCCTGCAGACCATTCACGGCAGATTCCACCTGGTCCTCTTGACGTCACTTCCGGGACCGAGGTTATGGAGGGAGTCCTTGCCGGCTCCGACCCCTGTGATGTCACATCCGGGCTTGAACCTATGGCTGAAGACCTTCATGAGCCCGACCCCTTTGACTTCACTTCCTGTCTTCCCCTTTAAAAGCCTCCACCTTTTCCCTATTCCCTCAGTTCTGTTTTGGGACTTGGTTTTGTGCAAATCAGTGCTGTATATAATTTTACGTCTTTGCAGCCGGGATACCAATTATACGGGTGGCTGCCCCAAAACTTTCTTTGTCTCGGAGTCAAGTTTGTGACATGCACCATCTGTTGAAATGACAAATGCCATACATTACTGCAAAAGTTTGTGATGCACCACCTGTTGGAATGGGAAATGCAATACATACATCTCTGTTATATGCTATTTGGAAAGGGGTTTGTAAAAGCAGTGTTAAGGTTTGTGCTGCCGCATCTGTTGAAATGACAATGCAATGCATTTTATTACTGCAAATGTTTGTGATGTGCCACCTGTTGGAATAAAAGAGACATAGCAACTGAACGGACACACAGATGCACACACATTTGTTATTTTATTAAGGTGGATACACAGGCAGCACTGGTGACATCTGCTAGTTTTTAAATAAACTAATAAATATGTTTGCTAGTGCAATGCCTAGGGGATGCCCGCTTTCACAAATTGCCTAGACTTATACAAACATACACACCTGGAGTGAGAAACCCAACCATCCAGTGCCGGTCGATGAGTGGCAAGGTCACCAAATCCCAGGCAGTTTGACTGATCAGCACTCTGCACATCACCACCCTTTTCTGTGTCTGTTTAACATTTTTATGGCGGCTCTCCATTTTCTCCTTTCATTCCAATGCTGATTGTCATTTTGTTAAAGGCTTTCACAAGTAGTAGGAGGATTAAGCTGCCCATCTGTTTCACAAAAAGAATGAATGCAAATGACAGATGACTTTTCTTTGCAATTTATCATGGTCAAAAAAATACATATATATACAGTATACATGCTTTATACATACTGTATATACAGTATATATAGCAAATATGCAATATATAGTTTTATATATACTGTATATATACAATACACATACTGTATACAGTATTTAACAACTCCCACCTCTTCTCCAAAAAAACACTGATAAGGGTGCACAAAACAGAAATGTCCCTCTGTGACATCCAGAGTGGAGTTTGGGGTAGCCCAGTGGCGCAGTGGGAGGATTGGACTGACATGATGGGCTCAGGCCCTACCATCAGCTGCAGTGTGGGACCCTCAGTAAGTCTGCCTAGTGATTCTAATTTATAAACTAATAAACCTATTGTTCTGTTTTTATTGTAAATGGTAAAGGCGCTATATAAGAATGGTTAGTTTATAGGCCTATAAGTTCATTATTGTCACATATACAGAGTACAGTGAAATTCTTACTTGCATGTGCTAATCAACATTCAACACTTCTTTGCTGTTTGATCCTGGCTACATTTTATTTTATTTGTAAAGTACCCATTTGTCTTGGTTCAGATTCCTGCAGGCTGTGGTGATGCCAAATGTATCACGTTGTCATTTTGTGTTAAACATCATAACCATTTGTTACTCTGTCTATCTAATTCCTGAACCTGCTTCTTGTATTACAGGTTAATGGTGACTTGGGTTTTATTACTTATTGTTATTATTTGGCTGATGCCTTTATCCAAGGCAAGTTACATCATTTTTGAGAGAAACAATTGGCTACATTCCTTTTGGTTCTCTAATTGGAGCACAGGCAGGTGAAGTGACATGCCCATGCTCACATAGTGGTGTCAGCAGTGGGATTTGAACCCACGACCTCAGGGTTTGAAGTTCAAAGCCTTAACCACTACGCAACACTGCCCACATTTGTCCTGGTAGCATCCTGATAAAGGCAGTTACCAATTGCTGGACAGGATGCCAGGGTAAGGATTACACAGAAATGCCCACCAGATCAATTTAGTGTCACCAGGCATATCTTTAGAATACTGAAAGAGGCTGAAGTTTCTGGAGAAAACTGACAGATATGTGTGAAGTCCACACAGACAGTGATTTGATAGAAATGTTATGAGGCAGCTGCAGAAACTACTACACCAATTCAATGTTTCTTTCCCCAAGTGTTCAAATAATGGGAGCACAGAAAACAACACGTAAGATGATTGTTTTTGTCTGTTCATTTAAATAAAGTTCTGTATTTGCTCATCATGGTGCTGCAGAGTGGTAACAGTAAGAATTTCACTGCACCCTGGACATACCACAGTATTAATCTTACAACATCTTTGTGTTAACATTCTCCAAATTTGGTTCAAGTTCTTGCCATGTTATACAATATTTAGCCATAGGGTGGCAGCAGATAATACAAAAGCATCTTGTCCACTTTTGAGGCACTCAACCATTCAGTGAGGAGGCCCAGTTCTGCTCCATCCATGTGTGTCAGCGTCCTCCTCAGTGTTTGATTCTTGGCCTGCATAGATCCTCTTTCTCAAAGTAGTCTTAACCTTTGTCCTGTCCGGTCCTCCTTTCACAGCCACTTCTTTACACGTGTTTCACTTGTATACTAAGGTGATGCTCCTCGTACGTTTTCTAATTCCCTACAAAACATTTTGTCCTAAACCCTAATCTACACCTAACATATTAACTTCTTACATCCCCAGGACCTCACAGCTGTTTTGTTTCCTATTCATTGCCTGTAGCTTTACTTCAAACTAACAGTTCTACCACCTAAGCACCATGTGCTCACCTCTAAAGCTTGAACGGCAACATCCTTTGCATTTTCACAGTGGCATGTTTCAGATGTTCTGTTTTCAAAAGTGGCCACTTCTTCATACCCCCCGAGACCTAAGCAACCATTTACTCATCCCCAGAAGCTTCATTTTAATTTTCTTTTTGATCTTAGCAGCCTTGCCACTGTACAGTCTTGTCGAGCATTGTCTTCGTCAGCCCCTGTAGCCAAAATATTGGGGAGGTCATTTAGGTGTTAGGGCCTAATTACAATATGATCCATGATGGGGCTACTATGACATGAGGTTGGCATGAGGATAGCATCCCACTTAAGGCAACTAAAAGGTCGGTCTATCTATCTATCTATCTATCTATCTATCTATCTATCTATCTATCTATCTATCTATCTATCTATCTATCCATCCATCCATCCATCCATCCATCCATCCATCCATCCATCCATCCATCCATCCATCCATCCATCCATCTATCTATCTATCTATCTATCTATCTATCTATCTATCTATCTATCTATCTATCTATCTATCTATCGGAGATAGTTACAAACGGCATATGCAGTAGCTGTAAAGACTTTCAATAGTTAGCATCAATTGGGAACCCAGATACTGGGATTGGGGAGTGTAGCTCAAAAAATGGCTCATGAAGTGGACTCTGCTTTAGTTTATCATTCTTTACAAAGGACAATAAAAGGAGAAATGATCAGACAGAGGTTGCAGTGGTGATGACATCCTGAAATGGCAGCATTCATTTAGCTGTTTTATTACAGGTTTAGAAAGGTACCACCATGATGATGAGACCAATGAAGGTGGGTCTTATTTGGAAATGTGTCAGTTCTTTTTCCTTCTCTCACCACTTTAGTTACAACCATAGAACCTGTCACTCTTCCTCAACGCAGGAATAATCATTCTTAAAGAAATACTCCACACAAAAATATTTCTTTTATATGTTACTTATCCCACGTAGTTTATATTGGTGGCAAAGAACAATTTTTAATCTCATGTTTTCATGGAAAATGTACATAAAAATGTTTCTGATAGAACAGACGTTTATGATGACCAGCGTTGGAGAACAGCAAACAACCTTAAAATGTTCATGAAAAAAAAAATCTCAGATTACTTGTGTTGCATGATTCACATGTGCAGACATCCAGTCGCAGGTTCACACCATCCCAAAAACCTGAATTTTTACTAAAATATTGTTAAATTGATTGATTGTATAATTTGTCCTGTGAGTCTGTTTCCTTGTTTTTTTATGTTTCTAAAAAAAAAAAAATAACAAGGAAATATTTCCTTTTGGGATTAATAAAGTTTATCTAACCTAATCTAAAAAATCGTTTCCAGAAAACAGTTTTGTGAACTAAAACAGAATGTGAACGAGGATTTAATTGCACCCCCGTCATTACACATGTATTTCTGTCTATTAATGGAGCATCTCGGGATTATTTGATGGCAGGCTGTGAAACTGTATGAGTCACCTGACCTTCCGCTTGGTGCACAAGTCCAAGGCATATTCTTTTCTTTAACTTTTTAATCTTTTGTTGTACTTGTCTCTCCATAAACTTTGTAGTTTCAACATCATGAGAAAAGCAATATTACCCAATGAATAGCTGTTACTAGACTGGACTGTTGACCATTGAATTGGGGTCTTCAGTTTAAGTGCTCTGTTTGTGTCTGAGTACTTAGGGACATCAGAGTCATACTACTGAATGACTTCACATGTGGAACATGACTAACACGACATTTTTTTCATGGACGTTTTTATATTGTTGTTTTTGTGCAATGTTGGTCACATTAGACTTCTTTTATCAGAAATTTGCTTATCTCCATTCTGCACGAAAACATGAGATTAAAATTTTTTTCTTGGATATCACTATGAATGACATGAAGTGACATATAAAAAAACATTATTTTTGGTTGAGTTTTCCTTCAACATAAACTGAAATCTTATGGAAGCAGAAATGCTTACAACCAGTCAGTTGCTATGATGCCACACAGGTATACTTAGAAGGTTCATTTCCACTCGCAGTGCTGCTGATGCTTGATCCTGACTCCTTATCACAATATTGTCTGGCATCCCAAACTGTGCCTTTTGTCATTGCCATTACCATAGTAAGGCATTGTCTTGGTAGATTTACATACATTCTTAATTAAGTGGTCACTCATAATATTGTAAACCTTCATACCATCTTGTAGTACTATGTCCTGACCCAGGATTTAAAAAAAATACGATTTGGGTCAAGAAGGGTGCAACTGGCTAGTAAATGATCACTCTGTGACCAGCTAGCCCTCAATGCCATGTCTGAACGACTCACGTGTTTGATGTCAGTAAGCTTTGTGGCTCCTTAGTCTGCCCGTTCAGCTCCTGCTGTGGGCTGGCAATGTGACTTACTCCACCACTGCCCAAAATTACAGCAGATATATTTTGTAATAGAAAAGCAGTCCATAGATGCACACAAATGTAAAACAACTGAAAATATGAAAAGCAACGGTTTCATTGAAAACTATCAACAGGCAAGAAAGGAGTAAACAATGGAAAAACAGAAAACTTTAAAAATATAAAACCAATCAGAACCTTCACTGCGGCCTTAGGCTCCTGTAGTTAACACCTTCTGACACCACAAACCAGACCTCTCCCTCCATTATCCAGAATGTCTGGTGTCTTCCTTCAGCTCACCACCTGACTGAGAACATCTGACGGTCACTTCTGGCCCCCTAATGTTCCCAAGATCTATGCCTTCATGTTTAAAAGCTGCAGTGGGGCCCCACCAGTGGCCATCATCCAACGCTAAGGAAATATGCGGGCATCCTGCTGGTATTCTGTGTCAACTTACGGCCACAAGTAAGAGAGATCTCCCATTATGTCCTGGGCCCTGTGCTGCTCTTGAGGTACACAATGGTTACGTGGACATCTTTTATGACCCTCACCCTCTCTCTCTGCCTATTTCACTTCTTATGATCCTCCACACAGAGACCCCTTTGGATCTGTTTGACCAAATCCCATGAAAACTTGGACAATGGCCCACAAACTGCAAAGTGTACATGAGATTTGCTAGTCATAATGTAATAACTCCCATTTCATTAAAAAGATAAATAACAACCAAGCCTAGTCATTCATTCCAAAAACCTTTTTTAATAATTGCTCAAAATAGAATTTAACACACAATCATCATCTAAATTTTCCTTGAAAGAGAGCAGGACATTGAGTTAGGAAATCCAGAATCTTTTATTTACAGCCATTAGATAGAAAATGTGGAGCAGAGCTGGAGGCTGGAACTAAGAGACAGAGACACACTGACCACATCATTTACAAAATAAAACAATGCAGGGACATGTTGGCACCAGGGACGTCACGCTGGGACATGTCGGCACCAGAAACATTGGTATAAAGAAGGAGCCGGCGTGGGGACGAGTCTGCTTGCCGGCCAGTGGCGTCCAATCTGCCTTCCATCATGCCGTCTGCTTTAGCTTCTTCTCTGGTTAAGCTTATACAGTGGCTGCCTTAATAACCTTTTTTATGCCAGCTACTGAATTCCCTTCATTTTAAAAATCCGTTTGTGTTAATGTTATGGGTTCTTTTGAGAGATGTAAGACAGAGACAAAAAAAAAACACACAACGCCCCAAGAGACTTTGCTCAAAGTGTGTAAAGATGGAGCCTAGAAAATAGAAACACAAAGAACAGAAGCCTAAAGCCTATAGGAATAAGTGCTGGGATCAAGAAAAAAAACAAAATAAAGACAACAACACCTGACAGTCAATCCCATAATTCAATATTGGCCATATGTCCGGAAAAGGACACTATATAAATTTCTCCTTTCTCTTATCACTTTGAAAATCATCAATTAATATTGGACTTTCACCTAATGGATCAGAAAAAGCATGAGGCTGTCAGCCCATTTGCAGTGTCATTCCTTTTGTGTTTTCCTCTTAGTTGTCTTCCCCATCGTCTAGCCAGTCCTGAAATCATACAGACGCCACCCATCCTTTATCAAGCTGGCGTAATCTAATAAAGGGTTGCAGGCAGGAAACAACCCTAGATGGGTACACTCGCCCTAGATGGGCCAATTTAGTGTCACCAATTAACCTAACCTGCAGTAAGAAACAGGAAAGGCCTGGCCTGGCACATCTTCATATAAACACTGGTGTGTCCATCCTTCCACTTTGGAAAAACATTTTAAATTAAGCCAGAAAAACAGTCAATTTATCAAATGGCCTTCCGATCTGAAGGGCTGCTCGGAGTTGACATTCAGATGAGGACAAGATGGAAAAAAGTAAAGGCAGTGGATGATGAACAGGATGGTCACCCTCCATATTCAGTAGTTTTCTGCAGTCAGAGTGGACAAGGTATGATCAAATGAGACTATGGTGGAGTGTAGAGGGCAAGGAGCACATCTTGATTGTCCATACAGTTCATGTCATACCGGCAGCCATCTAAATTCTTTTGTTCACACTTACAATTCAAACATGTTTTGGCTGCCAGATGCTAACAGTAGGTGCACTTCTCCCTACAGTGCCACAACTTACCTTGAGTCAAGACTTCCACTATCCTCCATAAATGAAGCTCAGGGAGATTCAAAAGCACACCTTTTAAACCCTCATGAGCAGACACACCAGGGTGGTCCAGCTAAATTCAGGGTGTAAACACCAGAGCCTTTCTTGCTCTTCTTCCAGTTCTCAAGGACCATGAGACAGAAAAGCCATACTACTCAGATTTTAAATGCCCTCCCCTTCCCTGCCCATATAGAAATATGATGAAGCACAGCAAAATTGTGCCAAGTTGCGTGGCCTTTAACGAGTGTCACAACATGCCGGTCCTTGGTGGCGCCTGGGAAACGTCCTGACTGACCTGTTAGCCATCTTTCCAACAGGCTCTAATCCCTGATGTTGGAGTAATGGAAGATGGATGTGTCACTAGCAAATCAAAGGACATCTACACGCTAGAAATTTCAGAAAGGAACTCAGCAACCATCTTCATCCGCTCACCAAAATCCAGCCAGGTAATCGTTTGGATGAATCTCTCACTGCACTGTTTTTTTCCCCTCTTTGTTCCTTTTAATTATAATAACAAACCTCACGTCTCACAGTCCATCTCATTATACCCTATGCACAAGAGCTATATATTTTTATATATATATGTATAAATATATATATAAAGTTTTTTATGGCCAATTTCTTCATATGTTCTATCAATAAAAAAGCAAAATATAATGCCGCCTTTCTTCAGAATAATGTTTGTTCAGATGGACTCCTTCTAAAGTGAAGACTTTAGTTCTTTGTCACTCACTCACAGACATGTTTATTTATTTTTTTGTTTTTTAGTTTTTTTTAACATCATCATATCAGCTTTGCCCAACTCATGAAGCTTCCGACTTGTTGTTCTGGTCAATAGAGATGTCCTGTTGGATCCTGTCACAAGTGTCACTCATTTTGGTGTCTTGTGCTGCATTCTGCTGCTCTGTTGGTGGTGGTGGTATGACCATGTGACAATCTGTGCTGGTGGAGTATAGCGGGCCAATGAGGGGCTTCTTTGGTCGTTCTATGTTTGGATCTGGCTCCTTAAATGCGGCCGGCATTTCCCCTTGACAGGCCTTGACAGCTAGCAGCAAGAGCAGAGCAAAAGCTGTCAGAAGAATGGCTGGAGTTAGATCAGGTGAAACGGTTGGGGCTGGGGCCTCTTTAGTCCTGAGGTATAGGCAAGAGGTGTCGTTTGGACCAAGGTGGAGGCACAAATTATACAAAGTATCAGGCTGCAAGTGCGTGAGGTTGAATCCTTGGGTTCCTGCAAGGAGCCGAGTGCTATGTAGATGGTTGTCCTCTAGACTTCCGTTTGCGAGCCAAGAGAGCTTTGCCGATGGCACGTTGCGATCGATGAACCATGATACTAGGGCATAACGAGAGGAGACCTCTTGTACTTCCATCTTTATGCTGCTGCTCATTCTCTTGTTACTTACTGACAGGGTCTTTCTATAGCCATCCACTTTCACATTCACGCTGCGGGTATCTGCCCCAACAAGATTATGGGCCACACAAGTGTACAGGCCAGCATCATCTGGTACAACTCCATAGATTTCCAGAGTCCCTTCAGAATGGACCTGAAATCGTCCAACACTGGTAGAGGATGCAAGTTTGAGACCTGTCGGAGTGACCCAGTAGATGCTAGGTTCTGGTTCTGCTAATGCTCGGCAGTGAAGGGTCAGGCTACCCCCTGGCCTCACCCGTATGTGAGAAGGGAAGGTTCCTGGAGCAATCAGAGGTAAGCAGCTGTCGGCCATTTCTCGAAAAGAGACTTCCTTCAATTTCCGAGACTTCAGCTCAGGTGGCTCAGAGCAAAATGTAGACTGGGGTTCGATGAAACGAACAGGTCTGTCGTCTTCTGCTCCAACCCAGCGAATCAGGCAGTCACAGCGTATTGGGTTGGTGTGCAAACTAATTTCCTGAAGGCTTGGTAAGGAGTGTATAGTCTGTCGGTGTAAGGCGCTCAAAGCATTGCTGTTCAGCATTAGGCTCTCCATGCTAGACAGATGCTGGAAGGCCCTTGGGTGGACATACGACAGCCGTGGATTATTGGTTATCTCCAGCTTTGTTAGCTCTGGCAAGTTCTCCAAGGCAAAGTACTCTATAGACACTAGCTCATCCATATTGTTCAGTCCAAGTTCTTTAAGGTGAAGCATATTCTTGAAATCTCCAGGTAAGATCAACTGGATTGGGTTTTTGTTTAGGTCTAGAAACTTTAACCCTGGCACTTTCTCTAAGGCTTTTTTGGGTACTTTTGTAAGACGGTTGTCATAAAATGAAATGCTCTCTAAATTTGCCAGCCCTTCCAATGCCCATTCAGAAAGTTCCTTCAGGCCCATCCCAGCAAGTACAAGGCTGCGCAAGGAAAACAGGGGTTTGAAGTTCAGGTCTTGAATAACTTCTACTGGATTGCCTCCTATCATCAGAACCTCCAGTTGCGGTAGAGCATGAAACCAGCGGCGGTCAATGGAGCGAAGTCGATTGGAGTTGAGGTGAAGTCTTAAAAGGTTGTCCAAGCCTGAAAAGGCTCCCGGTGAAATGTTCCTCAGCTGATTGTGGTTGAGGTACAACTCCTGCAAACCCGGCAGACCCACGAAAGCTGAATCTGGCAGGTGCTTCAGTTGGTTCTCTTCTAGATGCAGACTCAACAACCTAGGCATGTTACTTATTCTCAGGTGACGAGCACTGAGAAAGCTGTTTTGAGAGAGATCCAGTTCAGTCAAGTTGGTGAGGCCCTGGAGCTCTGCTTCATCCAGCGAGCTTATCCGATTGCTTTGCAGACGAAGAGTCTGGGTCTCAGCAGGAAGGGCAGCAGGGAGATGTGACAGAAGAAGGTCATTGCAGTCCACAGTGGGTGCTTCCCGGTAGACCGACCGAGGGGAATACCAGGGTTTAATCTGACACACACACTGGTATGGACAAGGGACTTTCCAGGGCACAGATTGGATGACCAATGCTCTGGCAAAACTCAGGACCAGATAGGCTTGCAGCACTCTTTTTGCTTCTTTCATTTTTTTTGTTTGTTTTATTTTTTATTTCAATATAAATGAAAAGACCTGCATATATTGGAATTAATTTGTCTATAGGTCTACTTTTTCAATAGAATTGTCCATACAGCATTGTTTAAAATATTTTGTTCAAATATTCAGCTGACCGCTCTAGAGTCTGGTTGTTATGCTAAAACCACAGCGTCCTAGGCACACGCTGACATCCGGCTGCTCTTTTGGAGTTCCTTTTCAATTCACTGAAGTGACTTTTCTCTGCACTGTCAAACGCAGAACTGTCAGATGCACTTTGATCTCATTGATTCAAGGTTATTTCTGGAGTCTTGTAAAGTGTAAACTGTTGGTGAGGTTGTCAGACAAATCTGTGTTTACTAAAGCACACGGAATAATACTGAAGAAAAAAAACGTGTAAAATATTCCAATGGCAACATCCAATCATATGCTCCAATTATTTCAGCGGTCTTATGTGGAGCTCAGGTGAAAGCAGACATTTGCACGAGTACATTGTGTCCAACTTGGGAAGCTCTATCATCACCCTGTCTTGGTTGACCCCCTCAGGCTCTTTATGCTGTTTTTAGCCTCGTGGCTTTATGCAGGCTTTCACATCACTCAGCTCATGAACACACCTAGGAAAAAATGAAAGAAAACATAGATGGTTAGAATCTTGTATCAAGTTAAAATCAAAGCACTTAAATGGTAAAAAAATGATATATGCAAAACACAAAGTCAGACAGTTGCACCATGTGAGAGGAATATATTTCAAAAAAGCCAAAAGTTCATATGGTATAAACATTAATACAAAGTAATACCTCTGTTAATGAATCATCTGAGAATAAAGCTACTTTATAACGAGTCGGCATAAAACATGCCTTCGCGTGTGTGCAACTTCAATACATATTTATTGAACAGTCATAATCTGTCCTTGATATTGTGCAAACTGCACTGGGGAAGTTACACATAAGTGCTTAGTTAGCTCACATGTACTGCAGTTTAAAAATATTTTTATAAACCATTATGATTACGTTTTTTGATTTGTCAACTGCCTTCAGTAACATCCAGTCATCTCTGTTAATGTGTAAGCTCAAGAGATACGCAGGTGGATGAGCTGATGGTGCCCTGGATAATGGACAATCTGTCAGGCAGACTACAGTTTGTGAGGTTCAAGGACTGTGATCATAATATTCTTAAGAATCGCCTTAGTCAATGGGTGGGCCTCTCTGGCAGTGTCTTAAACTGGTTTGAATCCTACCTGGCAGGGAGAAAATTCTTTGTTAGTTGTGGTAATTATAACTCAAAGACACATGATATTCTATATGGTGTTCCACAAGGCTCTATCCTGGGTCCGCTGCTCTTCTCAATCTACATGCTTCCATTAGGTCAGATTATCTCGGGACATAACGTGAGCTACCACAGCTATGCTGATGACACACAGCTGTATTTATCAATAGCACCTGATGACCCCAAATCTCTTGATTCGCTAACACAATGTCTAACCTGTATCTCAGAATGGATGAATAGTAACTTTCTCAAATTAAATAAAGAAAAAACCGAAATCTTAGTGATTGGCAATAATGGATACAATGAGGCTATTAGAAATAAACTGGATGCATTAGGATTAAAAGTCAAATCGGAGGTAAAAAGCTTAGGGGTAACCGTTGATTGTAATCTGAATTTTAAATCGCATATTAATAAAATCACTAGGACAGCATTTTTTCACCTAAGGAACATAGCAAAAGTTAGACCTCTTATATCATCGAAAGATGCAGAGAAATTAGTTCATGCGTTTGTCTTTAGTCGGCTAGATTACTGTAATGCACTCCTCTCAGGACTACCCAAAAAAGACATCAATCGTTTGCAGTTAGTGCAGAATGCAGCTGCTAGAATCCTTACCAGGAAAAGAAAATCCGAACACATTTCTCCAGTTTTGATGTCACTACACTGGTTACCTGTGTCATTCAGAATTGACTTTAAAATTCTGCTTATGGTTTATAAAGCTTTAAATAATCTCGCCCCGTCTTATATATCGGAATGTCTGACACCTTATATTCCAAATCGCAACCTCAGATCCTCAACTGAGTGTCTCCTTAGAATTCCAAGAGCAAAACTTAAAAGAAGTGGTGAGGCGGCCTTCTGCTGTTATGCACCTAAAATCTGGAATAGCCTGCCAGTAGGAATTCGCCAGGCTAATACAGTGGAGCACTTTAAAAAACTACTGAAAACACATTACTTTAACATGGCCTTCTCATAACTTCACTGTAATTTAATCCTGACACTCTGTATATCCAATTCATTATAATAACTATTCATTCAAAATTTGTACTAACCCCTACTCTCTCTTCTGTTTTCTTTTCCGGTGCCACCACCATCTACCCAAAGCACCATGATGTTCCAACAATGATGGATGGATTAAAAGCCAGAAGTCTGTATAACCATCAGCATCAAGTGACTCCGTGAGAACCCTAACTACAAAGAGGACTATTTCATTTATGTTAGGTAGAATGCCCAAAGGGGACTGGGCGGTCTCGTGGCCTGGAACCCCTACAGATTTTATTTTTTTCTCCAGCCTTCTGGAGTTTTTTTTTGTTTTTTCTGTCCACCCTGGCCATCGGACCTTACTCCTTTTTATGTTAACTAAGGTTGTCTTATTTTAATTTCTTATTTGTCTTTTATTCTTCTTTTCTTCATTATGTAAAGCACTTTGAGCTACTTTTTGTATGAAAATGTGCTATATAAATAAATGTTGTTGTTGTTGTTGTTGTTGTGAGCAACACTGGAGCACCACAATGAACAGTTCTTTACTCTGTACACCTCAGACTATAAATATAACACCAGACCATGTCATTTACAGAAATTCTCAGATGATGCTGCACTTATTGTGGTTTATTGATAAGGAGGATGAGACAGAGAATAGGAGTCAGGTGGAGACTTTTGAGAACTGGCTACAACTCAACATCAGCAAAAACAAAAAACTGGTTACTGACTTTCACTGCACCAAACAGCCTCTATGCCTGGTCATTATTCAGGGGGAAAATGTAGGTCCACATCAATGACAGGCTGATCTCAGAACACAGAGGAACTATATAAGAAAGGGCAGTGCATGCTCTTTTCTGTAGGAGACTGTGTTTCTTTAATATGGGTAGTGACAACTCTATGATGGCCAGTGCTATCTTCTGTGCTGTGGTGTGCTGAGCTGGTAACATCACTTTAAGAGAGGCCCACCAAATCAACATGCTAATTAAAAAGGCAGACTTAGTTATGTGATACACTCTGGACCCCCTGAAGATAGTAGCAAGGGAAAAAATTAAAACAAAACTATGTGCTATCATGAACAAAGCTGCACATCCTCTATGTGACACAATAACACTGAGGTCTTTCAGCCCACAATTTATACAGCCGAAGTGTGCCAGGAAACGCTACTTGGGGGCTTTTATAACCAATAGCAATACGATTGCATAGTGCCTCACTGTGAAAGTGAGTGCCAAGACAGAGGTTTTCTATCTATCTATCTATCTATCTATCTATCTATCTATCTATCTATCTATCTATCTATCTATCTATCTATCTATCTATCTATCTATCTGTCTGTCTGTCTGTCTGTCTGTCTGTCTGTCTGTCTGTCTGTCTGTCTGTCTGTCTGTCTGTCTGTCTATGTAAGAACTATTGTAAAAATTCAAATTTCCCCATTTTAAATGCACAAGATAGCATCCATTACTTATTCTCTTGTTTCCACCGCTTGCAATCTCACATTTATGAATTATAATCTCATTCATATTACTTATTGCCTTCAGCCATTTATATTCCATCAGGTTTTCCTTGGCAGGTTTTTCTTTGAGTAGAACAGAGAAGGCTGCTCTGTCCAAAGCAATCGTTTCGGGCTCCTCAAAGGGAGGTGGCAGGAGCTACTGTGTCAGTAAAAATACAGAATTCCTCCAACATTCTTTCCCCTGCAACTATGCCCAGTCTTGACCAAAGCATAATTTGAAAAGGTTGTAGTTAAGAGTGAGTGACACTGAGAATAAATTAAAAAGTCAAGGAAAAGAACAGATAGGCTAGGCTTGTCACTAAAATTTCTGATATCAGTCCAAAAGGGCTAGACAGTACTCAATGCCAGGACAAAAAAGTTAAAAAATATTGCAAAAATGCTTAGGAAACTAACTTTCTTACACTACAGACTTTAATTTATTTGGAAGCAAACAGCAGATGCTTTTTGAGCACGCATGACTTCATCACATTTAAAAATCAGGATGTATTTTTGTGACAATCAGGATAGAAACAGGATAAAGTGTCCAGAATTTAATACATTTCAGTGTTTTAGCAAAACACATCTGCAAAAACTAAAGCTGTTAAGTTTTAGGACAAATGTGGTAATGGACTGGGGTAAGCTTTAAAGTGTAGAATCAGTTGAGGAGCAGCAGAATAGGCTTATGTAAAATGCAGGACAAGTTCCTCCTGAAATTTAAAAGTAGTAAGAATTCATTCATTTAACTTTTTCTTCAATGCTGAGCTACCTAAACAGCATAAATATTTGAACTCAAAAACTCCTTCTCAAAGCTAACAAGTGAATAAATTGATACATAAATAAAAAGACAAACAGGCAGCTGCAAGTTACAAATTATTTGCCATTATTAATGCAGGGTAATTAAACTAGTTGTTATTTGCTGGTCTATTATTGTTCTCTTTGACTAAATCTTTTATTGTGCAATAATAATTAAGGCTAATACAGGGATTGTTTCTTGCAATTGACAAGTTAACAGATTTCTTTACATTTTAATTAATAGCTGGTGAATAAAAGCACACCATGGGAATTGTTTATTATTCTGAGAGATCGTCTCATTCACTGCCAGCTCCTGTCAATAACTTAGCCCCTTGGATTGCACAGGCACTGATTCTAAATCAATACACTTACAGTATTTACTAAAACTCTGCCACTCTGCAAATCAAGCAGTGCTTCTTTAATGAGGAGGTACTTTTTGTTTGGTGAAATCCTCTGTCGGGTTATAGATGGACAGCCACAGGAGAAATTAGCAGAATGCAGGCGGCTACAAGTCAGGGCAAATCAGATAATCGCTGCATGCTGGTGCAATGCAAAACAGACTCGAGCTGGGGGTCCAGTGAGGTTAGCCTGGCTCTGCAGAATATAAAGAGTCTCTGAGCGCCGTATTGGAGACAATGTGATTTTGGAGCCTAAAATGATTTGGTCTCTAAACATAAAGGGTCACAAAAGGGATTGATCCATCTCCATTGCTACATCATCCCATGTGTTTTCTAGCCCGCACAGGACAGAATCTCTTCTGCTCAAACTCTAACATCCTTCTGAAAGCAAAGGCGAGTCTGGGGCTTGTTTGGGCAGAGTGAGTGCTGAGGGGAAAAAAAAAGGAAGGACTGTAGGTTTGAAGAGCCTGCTGCACTGATTGCTCTATCTTGTGTGGGGAGCATTGATAAGTTTAGAGGAACGATTTAAAGCTGCAGTGCTGAAGAAATGTTCTAAATATTGCAAGACAATTTCAATACAATTCAACACAATGCATCCTGTTAGAATAAAAACTGTAACATCAACATGTTAAAATATAAATAGGCTTACATTAAGACTTGCGTATTGAATGATGACACTAAAAAGTTCTCTACATTTGACTTCTTGTTGAAAAACTCTCCAACTTCAGGCATTGTGTGGATGGTCATTTTGCATTCTCTGGATATATTGACGTAGATACAGTAGATAGATAGATAGATAGATAGATAGATAGATAGATAGATAGATAGATAGATAGATAGATAGATAGATAGATAGATAGATAGATAGATAGATAGATCTTTATTTGTCCCCATTAATGCATATATTTATGTATATATATTCCTAATATCACTTTCTAGATTCAAATTTTACTTTATATGTTTGGTATTCCATGAGATAGATAGATAGATAGATAGATAGATAGATAGATAGATAGATAGATAGATAGATAGATAGATAGATAGATAGATAGATAGATAGATGTGACAAACCCTGGTTGAGCTGTCTTTCTTTCAAAGGACACACACTCCCACAATCATTTATATAATAAACGTTTACAGTTCCCGTCATGTAATTGGATGTCTTTTAAACAACTGGATGATTTTTTAACGTTTGTAGCTTGGGAATCTGTGTCCGATAAACTGAAACAAAAAAATGACTAAAATTTGCTAGAACAAGAATGCATTAGTAGTTATCTTATAATTTAACCAACGACTCTGTTAACTTCCCTGGACACCCTAGAACCTTTCTTCCAACATTATCAGACGTACTATTTATTTATTTTACTTTGGGCCACTATAGTTATGTATTTTGCTTCACTTTCTTGGTATTTGTTCACTAGATGTGTGGTTTACTTAGCGTTTTGTATAACTTAATGGCATTTGCATATTTTTAGCATTATATTTTGTGTTTATGCAATGCCATCTAGATGTCACATCAATAATGCTGCAGCCGTTATGTATAAATAAGGTGTTCTTGCATCTCAGAATTATCCCTCAGTGGATAAACAGAAGACTTTCTTGTGGCTCATGGTAGTTCAAGTTAGCAAAGCTAATTTTGGTGTTTCGATGTTGACTTTGTATTCCTGACTATTCTTTTGCCTCTCCTTTTTAACCTTTGGCTCGGTTTAATTTTGACTTCTCAGTTTTGACTCTTCCCCCATTTGACTTAGTGGTGGGGTTTACTGTTTATTTCCTAGCCCTTGTTACTTCTCACAATAACTAAGGCTAATTCTCACAGATTGCATATGTTGGTTGTTTGTTTTGCTGGCAGTTTCAAACAATGTGATGAAATGCTTCAGTCCTCACACACCTGAATAAGACAGCTGTAATCCCAACTAATGGGGAGGTGCTATTAGTAAAGTGCTGAAAAGGAAATGAAAATTCAACATGGCTGGGGCATTATGGGCAGCGATATGATGGATGTGTTTAAAGCCCTTGCCAAGATTTTTAGTCAGAGTGGGTATAAGATATAAGACACAATCATACATCTGTATGATACAGTATATCAAATAGTCAAACAAACTAAGCTTTAACCTGTCTTATGTATCACTTTGACATAACAAGCTGTCATTAACGTAGGCTTTTATTAAGATCAACAAGCTCTTGTTAGAAGAGCAGATGAGCATTGGCTTCTAAGACAAGTCGATGCACCTTGCAGCATTAACAGCACAAAGCACCAGAATGGCATCTTTTGATCTCAGTATAACCACTCTGTGTCCTATGAGTAATCCTGTGGTTGAGGGCTACATTCAGTCAGCTTGGAGATGACACATCTTGCCCTTCCAGTGTAACATCAAGTGTCAGAGATAGGATCACAGAGCTGTTGGCATGCCCGCCTGCTCTCTGCTGACAGCTGGGATCATCAGAAGCTTGCCTTCTAGCCAGTGGCACACAGGCCCCTTGATCAGTTTACAAAGGAGGGCCAAACCAGTAAGTATAAGCATGACATTTCAAAAAGTGTGTCATTTATGCACATACAGAATGGAGGGATGCAGATAAAGTGAGAAACAAAGGTGGGCTTACCTTATACATACAATTCTCCTCTCTTTAATCCAACTCGCAAGAGCACTATAACCTCTTTGCTTCTTCTCACCTTCCTGAGATCTACCCTCCATTATAATACTTCCCAACTTACATTCACAGCTCCTTGTTATCTAGCATCTCATGTGTGGACTTATTGTTGAATCTTGGCACCCCCAATAGTCATCCAACATTAGAATCCTTCTCATCTCATTTTCTGAAACCACCTTTCCTGGAGAGGATCATAGTGGCAGCAAGCCAAGGCCGGTCAGCGCAGACTTCCCTGTGTATAGCCTCAAAGTCCAGCTTTTCCTGGGGTATTCTCAGGCGTTCCAAAGCCATCCAAGAGATATAATCCCTCCAGTGTTTTGTGGGTCTGTTGCAGATTCTCCACCCGGTAGAACATGCTTGAAGTAGCTCTGAGAAAGCCACCCAGGAGGCATCATTATGACATGTCTTAACTACTTTAACTGGCTCCTCTCGGTCCAGAGGAGCACCAACTCTACTCTTAGGATCTCTCAAATCGCTAACACGGGTCAGCCATCCTGAGAAGAAACCTAATTTCTGTTGCCTGTACTCCTGATCTCATTCTTTCGGCCATTAACCACAACTCATGACCATACATAGGTAAGAACAGGGCTGAATATTGAGAGTTTTGTATTTAGCCTCAACTCCTGCATTACCATCTTGGCCCTGTACATTACCTGCAGATCATCTGCTGCCACTTCAATCCTCCCCTGTCATATTCCCTATTTCCATCATTTGTGAATAACATCTGGAGATACTTGAACTCCTCCATTAAGGGCAGTTGTTTCCCTTTCACCTGGAAAGAGCAATCCACTCTTTTCTTTAGAGATAACCATGAGCTCAGACTTGAAGGTGCTGATCCTCATCCCAGCTACTTGAAATGTGGCAGCAAATCACTTGAATACATGCAGAAGGTCACGGTTGGCCTTCTTAGAACCACAATGTTCTAGTCATAACAGGAACAGCCTTTACTTTTGATTTGCTCTTAACAGCATGAAGGCTCTAGACTAATTCCGCAAGAATTATTCATTGACTTGAAAGTTTTATTGTATCAGCATGCAATTTAAGGGTTATTTTTGACATTAGCATGTCGTTTAAAACACACATTATAAAATTTTCAAAAACATGTTTTTCCATCTTAAAAATGTTGGAAACTTAAGACATTTTTTACATATGCAAGATACTTAGAAACTAATTCATCCATTTACTTCTAGTAAGACTGACTACTGCAATACGTTATTCACTGGCTGTTCAAATGGTTCTTTATGTAGCTTTCAGTTAATTTAAAATGCTGCTGCAAGAATTAGTACAAGAACAAAAAATTTGAACGAATAACTCCAGTTCTCAAGTCCTTACACAGGCTACCAGTTAAGCTTAGGTCTGATGTCAAAAGCTTCCTTTTAACTCATAAATCCTTAAATGGCCAAGGCCCTTCTTACTTCTTCAAGCTTATCATTACTTACAAACCAGAGTGCACATTGAGAACTCATGATGTCTGCCTACTTAAGATCAAAAGATTTAATATAATAACAGTGGGAGGTTGAGCTTTCAGTTTCAGGGCCCTGAAGCTGTGGAATGATCTGCCCACTAATATAAGAGATGTCCCTTCAATCTCAACTTTTAAATCCAGGATGAAGACTCACTAGTTTAGTCTAGCTACCATGACTAGAGCCGCTGATTAGCTGTGCATACTGCATCTCTGCTCGTTGGTCATTGGTACACAAATAACGCAATTATTTATAAACTGTTACTAACCATTCTCTATTCTGATGATGAGCACAGCCTATCAGTTTTAGGAGTAGTAGCGAACAGTTAACATGAATTTAAATGAAGAAGGCTGTGGTTTCACCAATATGCTGGAACTCTAAGAGGAAGCATAAAAAGTCTACTACCTTCCTTTGGAATGTTGAACAGTGGCATTTGTGTACTTCTGCACCATATGCTTGACTTGATACCCTGTTGGCACTAAAAGTCACTCTGAACCTGTAACACTGGTTTGCTTGCTCTTTGACAGTATTGATGCCTGATGTGCAAACAACTGTTTTAATAATGTCTTTGTGAGGCTGAGTGGTTAACCCTAGGTCCTATGACACATGTCACCCATACAGATACAATATTGGGATAAAGAGAGGCTTTCACAGCTCAAGAAACCAGGAGCACTAGAACAGCTAAGCAGTGGGAGTTCAGGTTGTCATAGTGCATACATCAATGCATTCCACCATTTATAGAGACATGGTGCCCTTAATGGCCAACAGCTCAATTATTAGGATACCATTCACAGCACCCATTATGTCGCCATCACCAACTCTGTCTGGACTGGTGCCTAGACTATCATAGACTGATACTGGGTCATTATAGCAATGCTATTGGCTTCTCCTCTGGGGTTGATAACCGCCGAGGTTAGGGCAGAGTGGTGGCTCTCTGGCTAAAGGATCTGTGTTGGTACCTAGAAGGTTGTTAGTTTGAATCCTGGCAGTGCCTGAAGGAGAGCTACACTACTGGGCCCTTTAGCAAAGTCCTTAACCTGCAATTGGTCCAGGAGCACTGTACAAAATAGTCAAACCTGCGCTCTGGCCCCAATTTTCTAGCTGTGTGTCTCTGGAAATTAAGTTGGTGTATGCAAAAAAAGGCAAATTACTAATGCAAGAAATCAAATAAGGCAAATAAAGTGAATTATCATTATCATCATAAATATGAGTCAAACACGGAGATGTTGCAGACATCTGTACAATAAACACAGGAATTCCTAAATGGGACACCTCAGAAGACAATTACCTCTGTGGTTTTACAAAGATAATCCTCTCATCCATTTCACTCTAATAGGATAATAGCTTAACTATTAATGGTTGACATCTCCAGTAGATGCCACATCAGCCATCATGTGACAACAATATCCTTTGCCCTCTTGGACAGAACTAAAAATGGGTCATATTAGGATGCCAGCAACAATCTGCAATTTCCCTTAAATCAAAGTTTCCATTTCTCCACATTTTGCTGGATGTGCTACAAGGCACAGTTTAGTAACTCCATGCAGATGTGGCACCTTGAACTAGTAGTAGTTGTATTGTCACATGTACAGTGATGGGGTTTTATCTGTTTCTAATAACACAATGTGCCCATTTTTAGTTACTATTTTGTTTTTACTGTGGTGTTGAATTCTTTATGTTAATTTATATTAAAGGTTTAGTATAAGAGGTTTTGGGTATGGTTATTTTTTGATCATGAGTGTAGAATTTTTAAATTACTCATGATGAGCAAAAATCACAGTTTGGATGAGGTGTTGCTTTGGCAGTAATGGGCTTAACATGTAGCAAATGCATCAAGTCAAAATTTGGGGGCTTGTTGGAGGTAAGTTATTCAATAACTTCTTTTTCTTCTTTCTTGTAAGGGCCATGTGATGCCACTTCGAGGACCACTGCTTCAGACAACCTCCTCTGGCATCTTCCCAAATCTGTGGCACAGCTCTCCTTTAATAAGGTGGAGGAATGTCTTTAGCCTTCAGGATGAAGTGACATGAGCAGTGTGAGTTCAATACTAAATCAGTTCTGTGGTTCACTGTCAATATTCCTACATTTTTTGAACATTTTATTATCCATATACCAATTTTGAATATTAAGGCTTTAGGCTTTATGAAAATGATGTTGGAACTACTGTATATTCATATCTTTGTCCATCCAGTATTTGAAAAGCAAGAACTAGCACTATATGAAACAGCACTTATCATCGACTAAAACAAACAGTGTAAGAATTTTATATTAAGCAAAGGAAGTGAAACAAGTCATGGATGGACAGAATGAATCATCACTTGATAATAAACCACTTAAAACCCTTATTTCTAAATCTATAGACTTTGAACCAAACTAAACATATCAGGGAATCATTGATTGTATGGCAGGAACCAACACTGGATAGGACACCAGTATGTACTCTAGAAACACTAACTGCACAGTCAAATTTAAAGTATCCAGTTTCCCTTGCACAAATGTTTTTGAGATTTGAGAGGAAAACAGGAGTATACGAACAAAAACTCAGGCAGGAATGAGGAGAATGTACAAATTCCAAGAAGACAGCAACCAGAAATTGCCTATTTTTTTATTATCTTACATTTGAGGAACATGTGTGAAGTTTGCTGATTTGTTTTTTTATCCTGTACATTATGAAGTAAAATCCATAAAACACTATTGGGGGCTTTGAAAAAAACTAGTTGATGAGACTCTTGATTTATAAATCCGCACCTATCCTGACACTGAAAATTTGAAATGGAATGACTTAAACTGAAGTGTCATATTGGATAGCCGTAGACGGGTACCAGAACCCTTTAACCTTCATCATCCTCACCATAAAAGTTACTATATAAAATATGGTTTGATTAACAGCAGGGTAGAGTCAGACAGGGACAAGGGTGTTTAGTATGACTCAACTCATATGCAAATGCAGGGAGATGGAGGGTGACGGATAAACAAGCAAATTATGAATGTTTCCGGAGCGCCATACGGAGGGTTATTTATTTTTTTTAATGAGATGTGACAGCAGACTTGAGGTACTGACTGCCCAAGTATGCTCAACGTTGCTTCCTTTGCCTCGGATTCTTCGAAAAGCCCTCATTTACACAACATCATTTTTATCCCTGAGATCACTGACAGCCAGCAGCAGGTCTGCAGTAGGCAGGGACAGGCAGACACAGGTGGCGAGATGTCTTCTGGAATCATTTCCCGAACACTTAGCATGAAACACTGCCCTGCTATGAGCCACTTTTAACATGAGGTGAATAGGAATATTTCCCGGAACACTGTGCTTTGCGTGATAAATAATTTATTTGCAATATTTCTCTCTAATCTCCATTCCCATCTCTCCTGTATGGCTGGATAAGCACAGAGGGGCCCTTAAACAGATGAAGATGTATAAAGCAGAAATAATTTTTGTCTCTTCCTTTTACAGCTTGTGTTTCTATTCATTTGGAGCCTGTAAACAAAGAGCTTGCTCTTCACCTTCTTTCTGGCTAGCTGAGCAGCTCAATAAAGGCAGTGCTTGACATTAGAGTACAAGTGACAATGGAGTGTGTATGCCTTTCTAAAACAACCTGGAGTATGCGAACAGTAGGGCCATCTACCATTCAAGGGTAAGCCTCCTGAATTTGTGATGGTCATGTATTTTTTTAATTTCTAAAAAGATACTTTACTTTCTATTACTAATAGGACTTCCACCAGTCTCCAGTTATTTTGTCATTAGAATTTTAATAAGCAATTGCTTTTATCCAAAGCTACTTACTTAAAAGTCACAAATCAAACTGATTCTCTATTTCTCTAGTTGGAATTTTGGCAAATAAGCTTAATTTCTGTCCCTCATCTGGAGTTTCAGTGTTGGAGAATGAAATGGCCACCTTCTTTGGACACTGCTAATAGTCTAATAATTGTCTAACTTGTTAACTAATTTCAGTGATGTCATCATTGCATCATTTTGTTTGAGAACATGATGTCATCAAATCAGTGGTATTGAAGATGGTGACAGGATAGTTTTGTTGCCCCCAGGTCTGTGTTAAACACTTTGAAAAACAGATATGTTTAGCAGTTTTTTTATTTATTTTGACTTTGTTGTAAGAATTTTTCACATTTGGACTATCAATATTTTTTTGATTTTGATTTCTTTTTTTTTTTTTAATATTTTTATTTTATTAATTTTCATTGTAATCATTCCATACAAACAGATCAATTTATAACCCAACAAATTTGAAAACAAATCAAACCCCACCCCTGAGAAGGAGAGCTTGATTTTAATTTCTAACTTTCCAGCTACACATTTCTTTCACTATCTTCAAATGAGGAACTTTGTTAAACAGAACCTGCCCGATTTTCCTCATCTTGCACCCTCGTCCATGCTGGAAAAAATATTGCTCAATTTCAAGGACTTAGACACCATCTCTGCAATATATAAAATTATTTTACAGTCCCTCCCTTTCAAAGATCCAAGAGGACAATGGGAAAAAGATCTCTTACTCAATATATCAGAAAGGGAGTGGAAAGTAGCAATGCAGAGAATTCACTCGAGCTCCACTCAAAATTATATATTGAGCACATCTGTCTCACCTAAAACTGTCCAAAATGTTTCCAGGGCAAGATCCAACCTGCAAACGCTGCAATCAAGTCCCAGCCTCACTGGGTCACATGTTTTGGGCCTGCGCCAAATTAACATCATTTTGGACCAAAATTTTTAAGTGCCTCTCAGACAGCCTTGGTGTCACAATCCCTCCTAATCCACTAACAGCTGTGTTTGGTGTTCTTCCAGATGGGTTTAAATTGGAGAAGGACAAACAAACTGTGATTGCATTCACTACACTTTTGTCACGCAGACTTATTTTGCTAAACTGGAAGAATCCTAACTCTCCTCTTTTAAGTTAGTGGGTAACTGATATTTTATACTATTTGAAATTGGAAAAAATCAAATATTCAGTTAGAGGATCTGTACAGAATTTTTTTTAAACCTGGCAGGATGTAATCAATAAAATTTTAGAATAAGCTCTTAAAGCACAGAGGAAGTAATTATCTCCGCATTTCTTTTTCTTCTCCATTCATCTCTACTAGCCTATTAAACTCATCAATTTAGGTATGTTCATAAGCCTTAAGTTTTACCCCGTTGGCCATGCTCTCTCTCTCTGGGGTGGGGGTCGACTTGTTTTTCAATCCTATTTTTTGTAAAAATTGATTGATTTGTATGAATGATTACAATAAAATTAATAAAATAAAAAAAAATACATATATATTTTTTGATTTCCTCCAGGTAGTTTTACCAATACCTCTTGGATAAGTTTCTGCCTTATCCTTTTAACAGAATTTATATCCTGGTTAAATTTTTAAGTCTTCAGCCTCAAGGCACTTACTCTTTTCTTTTCGAAATCAAAACACCAATCTTTGCAATGCACCATTTACGCCCCTGCATACACCCCCACTCAGTCATCAGAGCCAATTTAAAGTAGACATCTAACCTAACATATACATGTCTGTTGGATTACGGAGGGAGAAACCTACATGGACACCAATGAAAAAGAAACTAATGTTTACTTTTGATAATATGAAAGAGAACCAGTCATGCAGGTCATGTTGTGCCGGTAAAAGAACTTCTAGATACAGTATATGTTCTGACAGACTGCTTTTTTATGTATCGAGTAGCAGAGAACATTCATCCAAGTCAAAAAGGGTTCAGTAAATCATAGTCGCTAAACAAAATCAAAGCTATAATATGATTTCTTTTGAAAGTAGACTTGCTTAGACCTTCCTTTATTTTCTAACAGAAAAGGGCAATTACATTTTATATACCAAAGCCATGATCTAAAATACCACGTGACACATTCATCACATGCCTAGCAAGCATGTAGAATTATAGCAGTCAGATGCAAAACAATGGCAGCTACAAAGAAAATCAGGTACAAATCAGGAACAAAAAGTGGTTGTATGTTTTCAGTTTCTCATTATGAAATTATGGAGAGCAGATTGATGGGCAAATCCATTATCAATTTAAAATTAAATCTACAACACAACAATGTGTACTTTTATGGAAGAGTATTAGGGCCACAGAGAAGAAAAAATAATAGGGTCACAGTGACTCTGGATGGATCGATGGAATAATTTAACATTTATAATGAAGATTTTTCACTGTTCCTTAAAAGTTTTGTACACTCACTGTTCTAAGTTTATAGATAGTTTTACTTTCACAAAGATGTTTATTGTGTGGTGATTGGTTATGTGGAAAAGAAAATGGAATGATAGGACTTGGGGTTTGGTAAGTTTGATAGAGACAGAACGCCTTCAATAAAGAATGCCCCCCCAGAGTAACATCCATTTAATTCAGTGTCCCTGTCTCCAACCACCACCTCAGGAACCCATCATTTACACATTACACATTATTTCAATTAAATCAGTGGGATATCCATTCATACACCCACCCTCTTGGAGCCTTGTCACACCTGTCACAAAAGTTCTCTGCATTGAATATACAGCTGCTTTTGTAATCACTTTTTAGAGATATTGTGGCAATGTGTCCTGGGAATTTAATGAATGTTCTTCTGGATGGGCTTTCTTTATTGCAGTCATACTGTACTGTGTTCAAACACCCCATTCCCATGCTTCCGTTTTCTTTCTTCAGAAAACTGTAATATCATGAATTTAATGTATTTTGTGGGTGATTGTTACCTGCTACTCCTCTCAGAGCAAGAAGAAGCCCGTTTAAGAAGAACATTGCGATTAGCGAGTGGGTCGGCGAGCAAATTTCGAAATTAAATTTAATCACAAAATAGACCTTTCTTTTTCTTCACTGTGTCCCCAATTTTTTTTCTCTGTGGCCCTAATATTCTTCCATAACTTTCTGAATTTACTGCAATGTGTAAAAACAATAAAATGAAAGTAAAAAAATAATTGAGTGTGGCATGGTGGTCATTCAAGTACCTTTACCTGTTGGCAGCATTTGTTTTGAGTGTCTTCTGGGATGGCTTCAACAGGAAATTTACATGGTGTCCCTGTGTCATGTTTTCTCTCACAGTTCAAAGCTATGTTGACAAATTGATAGGTGACTCCAAAGTGACCCCTGTGAGAGAGGGACTAAGTCTGTCCCTCTTCCTGTTGTTGCTATGATCTTGATCAGGAATAGAATGAGGGTAAATGGATAAATGTCTAGGAATAAGCAAATTAATAATTTTTAAAACACTTTCACTTATTTAGTCAGTCATAACTAAATACTATGTGTGGCGTGACAGACACGTTTTAACTTTTCTCTTAATGTTTTAATTTCTCACAAAGAAAAGAACACTTTCTCCTCAGTTCTATGTGTTGATGATTGCATGGTTAGTGATTCCAAGCCTGCACTTTGATTAAAAGTGCAAAACACTACACTGCTAGTTACATAAGAAATGACAGGAATGTAGTTAGTGTGTCATGCACATGTGTGGTCAGAGGTGCTTTAGATCAGGGGTATCCAACTCAAGGCCCACAGGCTGAATAAAACCATTTGACCTTTATAAAGTGGTCCTTATCATTCAAAATATGTTACATACAGCCTGCTATGACTGCTAGCTCTCTCAAAAGACTCCCTTTAACATTCATTTCATATACAGATTATCCATCCATTTTCCAACCCACTGAATCCGAACACAGGGTCACGGGGGTCTGCTGGAGCCAATCCCAGCCAACACAGGGCACAAGGCAGGAACCAATCCCAGGCAGGGTGCCAACCCACCGCAGGACACACACAAACACACCCACACAACAAACACACACTAGGGCCAATTTAGAATTGCCAATCCACCTAACCTGCATGTCTTTGGACTGTGGGAGGAAACCGGAGCACCCGGAGGAAACCCACGCAGACACGGGGAGAACATGCAAACTCCATGCAGGGAGGACCCGGGAAGTGAACCCGGGTCCCCAGATCTCCCAACTGCGAGGCAGCAGCGCTACCCACTGCGCCACCGTGCCGCCCCATATACAGATTATATCCATACACATTTTAACTGGATTACATTTATACCTTGCATTAAAATGTGTCTCTAGTGTCTGCTCATATTTATTTGTGTAGCACAGTGCCATGGCTGCTGAAGTGTAGTTAAATGAAACTGACCCAGCAAGAAAACGTTAAAAGAAGGTGAAATGCCCTACTTCCACAAAGAACTGGTTCTTGGGCAGGTCACCAGATGCTATCCCTTTCTGGGCAACCCATTACATATATTGTTTTGGTCCCAGAAGAGGTGGTGCTACTGATACCTGGTGGTGATGGGGCTAGGCAGGTAGAAGCAAACTAGATATACACTTAGCCACAGCACCCCCTGCTGCTTGGTTGTGGGATAAACCAATACAAAGGGCTTACCTGAGCCCTTTGGAAGATCTCTAAGTGAGCAAAAGCTCTATCTATCTATCTAAAAGGCTTTATACTGTGTTCAATATTTCAGTGTGTATCATGCTGTTTAAGATTGGTATCACAAAAAACTACTTGATAAGTAAAATTCATATTTATAATTAGAGCTCAAGAAACAGGAATAGTACAGTATAAAAACACCTGGAAAATACATTAAGTTAATACACAGTGAAAACTGTAGTATAATTAATGATTATATACAACAAATAAATGAATGTATATTTACATTTAAGCAGTGTTTTAGCTGCCAGTATCAATGAATTGTTTCAATATGCAGTAATATTATGGATAATTATTTCCATGATTTCCATAGACTCACAATGATGCTGACTTAAAACATGTAAAGCCTGTAAAAATAATTAAATACAAAAATATAGAATCCAAGCATTATCATAAATTTCTGAACAACCTCATTCATTTGTTTTTTTTCTCATATTTCAAAATAAAAAAACACAGATTGGATTAGATAAACTTTGTCAATCAAAAGGGGAAATTCACATGCATACAGCAGCAGAAACATATAAAACAAGGACACAGACTCACAGGACTGATAACATAGCCAATCAATCAATCAATGTATATTTTGCATAAGTTTCAAACTGAACTTAAAAAAGTATGTTGGGAGTAAGCATTGAATTGCAGTGAGCGGAAAAGACCCCTGGGGTGCTTCTTAGCACACAGTGGTGGGATGAGCTGGTTGCTAAAAATGTTCCAAGCCAGTGCCTCCTGGAGGGGATAGATGGGATTTTTCATAATGGTGTACAATTTTGCCACCATATCCTAACACTTTGAAATATTTTAATGAATGGAGCAACAAATAAAAGAACACTGTTATAATTTGTTTACCACTAAAAGAAATGGCTTCCAAGCCAGCATTAGCAGCTTAGCCAAATACTGTTCTTTAACTGATATAATTAAATCTAATATTAATAATAACAATGATGGAATTGTAGGTCTTTACTGTATTAATTTTATCTGCTATAAACAATACAGTGTACTGTTTTTGATGTTTGCCCTATTGGAATTATAGTCAATTAATTGGCAAAATTTCATTACTACGGCCGTATTTCTCAAACTCAGTCCTGGTTACTCCATGTGGCTGTAAGTGTTTATTCCCACCACTTTCACAACACTGAATGCTGAAAGGCTGCAACTACTTTAGACTCAGTCCTACTAATGTGTTCATTAGTCAATAATGGAGAATGAAAAAGCTAAAAAAAATGAATAAATAAACAATTCCCATGTAACATACATAAATGCTTCTTCAATTCTAATAAAATAATTACAGAACTTTGTTTTATTATTTGACCCTAAAACATAAAAATTGGAAAATAACAGCTTGCTTCATTAGGCTAGTAGTCCAATTAAAAATCACAAATTGGATGGAACAAAAACCATAAAATGCAAACATGACATACGTACATTAAAGGTAATGTATAATTAGATAATGATAAAAAGGAAAAAATAGTTATAAGCACATAAGACAAGGAGACCATTTAGTCCTTTGAGCTCATTCGTTTAGCTAATGGCTAAGCTGTCCCAATATCTCATCCAGATATTTCTGAAAGGTTGTCAAAGTTTCTGTTGTAAATACGTGGCTTGGTGAACTTTTGGAAATGCATAACGAAATGCTTTTTGGCTTCAGTCCTAAATGCACCTCCCTTTAATTTCCACAGGTGACCTTGCATACATGATTCACCGCTTAGTAGAAAGAATTTGGCTGGATTCACATTATCAATCACTTTGAGAATTGTGAAGACTTGGATTAGGTCCCCACACAGTCTCCTCTGATTGAGAGTAAACAGGTTAAAATTCACCAAGCCTATCCAAGCAAACCTTTCAATCATTAATTATTGCTATAACCTGACATGTAACATGATAAATTGAAAGAATTTGAATAACCAAAAATGTAGGAAAGTCTCTGATTAACAAACAGGAGAGTGGTACAAAGCTTAGCATTGTTCCTTCATGTAGCCGCTGTCATGGTTTGAATTCTGTGTCCACCTGTCATCTGTGATGCTGCATATTCTCCATCTGTCTGTACTGGTTTTCCTTCCAAATCCCTAAAGGTGTGCTGGTTTGGTTAAATGGTGACTGCAAACTTGCTAAGCACCTTGTCAAATGCTATCACCTGGCTTGTGTCAAGTGCTGCTAGGATAGGCTCTGGTTGACAGTGAGCTGGATTAAGCAAGTCTAACGTTATGCTCTGTGCTTCATTAATAAGATGCTAGCCAACTTTGATAAACCCAGTTGAGCAGCTGTAGGTGAGTTTGTCAATTCAAAAAAAGTAGAGCAGTGAGCGGCACAGACTTCTCCTCCCTCTAATTATATGCTGTATATGTCTCTGATAGATTAATACTATGACCAGTGAGGTTCACTTACGCAAGTTCTGATTCAGCACTCATAAACTCCAAGTCATGTTAATGATGCTCAAAAAAAACGAGTAAAGAAAGGATGGCCTATTCTGGTTCTGGTGTTCCACTGTGGCAGTAGACTTTTGCTGCAAGCAGTTTCTTAATTAGAAATCAATTCTGCTGGTTAATGGAACATGTCATTTAATCAGATGTTCTGCTTCATTGTCATTCTGCCGTGTCAGAAATTCCTGTCAGCGTGTATTTTACTTATCTGGGAAAATCAACAAAATGCTTCATGGACTGGAGAGAATTAGAACCTTTAATCCAATCTTTTTTTAACTTTTTGTTTCAAATAAGAGCTACTTAATGATGAACACCCACAGGGTTTGAAATTTGAATGTTAAATTGCAGTAAACGTGGAATTAGAAAAGAAGTTACCCATTCATAAGGCAGAATCCAACCCTTGATGAGGATACCAGACCATCCCTGGCCAAGCTGGAGTTACCAGCTCACTTAACATTCAAGGCTTTATGATATGGAAAGGCAACCTGAACACTCAAGAAAAAACTTGCACAGAAGTGATGACAGCGTGCAGACACCACATAGTGCCTATGCTGTTACTTGAACACAGGACTCAGGAGCTGTGTGGTAGCAGCACACTGCACAACATGCTACTCTATGAAATTAAAACTAGTATAATATAATCAAGTGCCCATAACTAATTTTGTGGATTTGCCCAAAAAGTATTGTTAAAAACAACTTGGCAAGACTTTCTTCTGTGACAGAATGTGAACAGGTATCAGCCTTCTAATTCAATAAAACATCTGATATTCAGCAAAACGTTGTTTCTAACTACAATGCTACCAAAACCTTTAACCACTGTGTCCTGCTAGAAACT
This sequence comes from Erpetoichthys calabaricus, assembly GCF_900747795.2. Lineage (NCBI taxonomy): Eukaryota > Metazoa > Chordata > Cladistia > Polypteriformes > Polypteridae > Erpetoichthys > Erpetoichthys calabaricus. Next base: position 45,142,169 of record NC_041396.2, read on the forward strand.
GAATTTGAGACCCTTGCCCTAGGCAAACCCTGTTGACCACTAGCTGCTGATTGCTTCCTGGCACAGGAGGATGATGTATGATAAATCAGTGCTCAGTTTAAAGGCTACCATTGCCACTGCAAAGGATGCCCAATGTGAAAGAAAAGATCTTCACCACTAGTTAACTATGCTACAGTAGGTAGGCGGCTTTAATGAAACCAGTAGGACATTTTATCTGTGGTTCACACATCTTCAATTAAACAATCTTTTCATTGATAACTATTGCTGAATGAATGAATGAATGAATGAATGAATGAATGAATAAAACTTCAGTGCTAAGTGAAGCATGTGCAAAAGAACTTTGTGTTGTTATTACAGCCATTAATACAGTATAACAATAGTAATATAAAACAGACAACAATCACCACAACATCATATGCAAATTACCCATTGTTGGTCTCTTTACATATTTGCTCTATCACCATATGTCACAAAATCAATGGAGTTAATTTTTTGGAGTTAAGCAAGAAATTATATAGAGCATAACGCATATACAATAATACTATCATATACTCTCATTTTGCAAATTATTATGAATGCTATACAAACACAGATCTTCCTTTTTCTCTGAAAACAGCCTCAATCCCTCGTGATTTTGGATGCATTCCTTTAAGATTCTGGACCATATTGATATGACTGCATCACACTATTTCTGCACATCTGTCAGCTGCAAGTTCATACTTTGAATGTCCTGTTCTACCACTTCCTAAATGTGTTCTGTTTAATTCAGATTTGTGAACTGTGAAGGACACTGAAGAACCCTGAACCTATTGTCATGTTCACAAAAGCAGTTTGAGACAACTTTTGCTTAGTGACACAGTGCATTATCATGCAGGAAATATCCATTAGAAGATGAGTAAATTATGGCAATGAAGGGATGCACATGGTCTGCAATAATACTCACATAAGCCATGGCATTTAGGTGATGACTGGTATAAACGGGTCCAAAGTGTGCCAAGAAAACATTCCCCACACAATTACACCACCACTACCAACCTGGGCTGCTTGTCTATCCAGGGAGTTTAAAACAACCAGCCGCTCTTAGCAGTGTAAACTATCACATTATTCATGAGGCTCCTGTAGAACAAAACTGTAATTCAAAGGAGGGTAGAATCACAATTAAATAAATATCCTCTACAGCAGGATGACAGAGTTTATAATAATTAATTGATTGATTCATACGCACACCACCTTGTACTTTAAAAGTTATCTCAAAGTACTTACAACTGACATATGTTTGCCATGATACTCAAAACAAGATAAGTGACTCGTTAAAGGTCACCTGGTGAGCCCTTTGAGTTGAGCACTTTGGATTCGTATAGACATTCTAATAAAGCACTGAGACAGACAATCAAGCTTCTCATTCTGTACAGTACACAACTAGGCGGAAGCTGGATTTATTTTATGGAACTTTGTCTTCCCTTAATTTGCAGAAGCTTCTTAAGAACTGAAACCTGAATGCTGTGATGGAAAGGGAGAGAATGGTGTGAACATTTCTGTGCACTAATGAGGTCACAGTTGAAAAGGAGATGCTGTAGTGGTTATCGTGGCTTAAATTTGAAGCAACTTTGCGTGGGCAGTGTTTATAGCCTTTCCATTAAGGGTCTGTGTACAGACAGAATTTGGAATGTGTTTTAATTTATTTTATTTTGTGAGTTTGTCATTACCTCAGAAGGTCAAGCTCTGCCGGAAACGTGTACAAAGCAGTCATGTTTAGGACAAAGCCTGGTAAACCTGATGTGTCTTGAAGATCACTGTTAACACTGTTATCAGCATTTAAGCTGAAACTTTGGAAATAAACTTGCACGCAGAAAGAAAGAAAGAAAGAAAGAAAGAAAGAAAGAAAGAAAGACCTACCAGTTCCTCAAGTTTTTATTGTATTTCTCCTTAAACAGGTATCATCAAATTAATTTTTTAATCTCAATTCCCAGATATTGAGATGTTCAATCAATGTGTAGTGTAAAGTGAACTGAGGAGCCACATAAGCAGTGTTCACTCTGAGTGGATAGATTCGAATCCCCAGTCCTACCCCCCCAACCACCTTAGCTTACTGGCGAGGTCAAGATGGCCCTTTAAAATTCCACCCCATGCCTCCCGCTTCTAATGAAATGTGCTCCTTGAAGCTAATGCCTTCCTTTTGCAGATTCCTTAAAGTACACAGATAAGCCGTATAATTTGAATGCTTCCTGGGTCGTTTGTGGCCATTTAAAAAAATTGAAAAACAAGGGCATGATGTTATGTCAATTCTATTTCTATCATGCATGCATGTCTTTTAAGCAAATTGTTATTATTTTTTTTGTTGCCATTGATTTATTTTATTTAAGACAGTATTCTTAAAAAAGGTCTCTCCCAGGTTTTAAATGTGTTCCTTTGACTCATAATAGGAGGTGAACAACTGTCAAGTCAATTGCTTACGGAATATAATTCTGAAAGGGGTCTTTTGTTCTACCGCTGCTTGCTAGGGTCCCATTGTTGACATTAAAACTATAATCCTACAGAGTGGAAATAATGAAAGACTGATTGCAAGGCATTTTAAAACAAATGTGGTGAACGTCAAGGAATGTCATTGCACTTGCTCCTGTATGCTTTTTAGTCTGTAATGAACTTCTATTTATGAGGTCAGTGCTAGCTTATAATAATGCCTTTTTCATTGTGCCTCTTATCATCTAAGCGTTCACTTTGTGTCTGTCAGGCCAAGCATGTGTTAAATGTGGATTCACCTACTGTAGTTCCAGAGCTCTGATTTATTTTTACTCTTTAAAGAGAAACCTTTATCTATGGAGTTGTGACCATCATCTAAAATCCAGTCTGGCACAAGGCAAGTTACCTTGTGAGTATGTTATCTTATTGGTGTAAGAGAACACTCATTGTGAAAATGCCATTTTATTAACTTTTACTAATTTACAGTATGTTTATATTTTTGTTATTTTTGGCTGTTTTGCTGATGGCATTCTGCTATTAACTTAAATGCTTATGATTCTGGAGTTTTGAGTTGTTACTACTGTCTGTGTGGCATGTGATGCATGCACTGCGTGATGTAAGAGGTCACTGCTGCCATACTATTAAAGTGTCAATGTACTACAAAAAGTATCTGAACACTATGAAAATTAAAAAAAACAAAACAAAAAGAGACTTGTGCTCAAGCAACTAATGAAGATAGATTCTGATTGTGGTTTTGATTTGGTTTTTGTATAGACTCAGAAGAGACAGTAAAGAATTTAATGAATGTGACAGAAGATGGGACATAGTCAAAATTCAAGCTGAGGTTGTAACGAAGAATCAAACTGATCTGTCATCTCGTAGGTCTTTGCCAGAAATAGGGTCTGAAAGCTATGAAACTGTACAAAAGGAATCATAAACTAATACTTTAGACTTTTAACCCATTCGCAGATAATCTGGAAATTTATGTGCTTATCTTTATAATGTCGCACAAAAGACATCATACACTGCTCATTCTAGGGTCATTTTTGGATTGACTGCCATGAAAGTTAAATATGTGCTAATGCAGATGTAGTGGTGCCCTCACCAAGACTAAGTGACATTGTTAAATAAATGGTAAAAATTATAACTTCAAAATAAAGACCTCCAAAAATATAGCAATGTTATAATCCAAATGTAAAAATCCCCTAAATTGACCATATAAATCTTTGAAAAACAAATTCAAAAAGGTACAAAAAATTGATGAAAAATGACAATCATAACAGTTTTGTTCTTTGACAAATTTAGTGTAGCCCTTTTCTTTGGTGATCAACTTAGCATTTTGTGTTCGACCGTAACAATCTACTTAACTATTCTTTTCTAAACCCCTACAGAAGGACCTCCGTTATTTCTTTTATTTTATAAACAAACTGGTTTAAGAGGAATAACATAATATTTTTTAGGACACAATATTGACAAAACTTTCAAAACTGTGATTTCTGCTTTCATTTCTAATAAAAGCTTGCTTGACAGACTGATCCTCACTTGTCCAAAGCCAACAACTTCTATTTAGCATTTTCAATTGGTTTGCCACCTAAGTAGCACCTAACTAACTCATAACTCACTCTTTTTACATGGAAAAACTTTTCTGCTGGTCACATGATGGCTGTCCTCCTAAATCGCCCTCTCTTGGCACCAGCTGTTACGGTTCAGCCAGGGGTTCTCTCCTGACTTATGTTTAAATTCATTTTTATTGTCTTTTTATTTCATGTTTTACCCTTTTAGTATTATTGCTTATGTTTATATTATTATTTGTTACATTATGTTGCTTTTGTCAGTTTTGACTATTTTTTAGATTCAATGTTTTAGAGTATTTCCTGCCTTGTTCCTTGTGTTTTGTGGGCAGTTCCCCAAGTCATAGGACCACCTGTATGTTTCTGATAAGGGACTACTCCCAGACTTATTAAATCCATTGTAGTACATTATATGTACTTGGTGTTGGTGAGTTCTCCTCTTTATGTTTATGGTTACTTTTCATATTTTCTTTCTTTTTAAATTTTTTTGGCTGTGTTTATGGATTTTTGACTTCTGTTTAATGTATTGGAACTTGGTTATTGTGGATTGCATTTTTAGCCAAATGTTTTTTGCCTTGTTTGCCACTTTTGAGCTTTTGTTCTTTATTATAATGAATCTTTTATTCATAACAGTTCTTTGTTGCCCTTTTTGTGATCACCTGGGGGTTTACAGGGACTCTTCTTGTGGGCTTTCACTTTATTTTTGTGATATTTATTGTTGTTTCAGCTCCCAGTTTTTGTGTCTCCTCCTGCTGAAGCCAGCAGATAGAATTTGAGGCATGGCTAAACTAAGTGAGGCTATGCTGGGCAGACTAGTGAAGATCCTTGTCTGCTTCTGGGCAGAATCTGGGAGGCCTCACCTATTGTGTTCGGGAGGAAACTACAATCAAAACACCAGGGGCCTCATGTATAACGCCGTCCGTAGAATTCACACTATAACATGGCTTACGGGCAAAAGCGGAAATGTGCTTACGCAAAAAAAAATCCAGATGCATAAATCTGTGTGAACGCCAACTTCCACGTTCTTCTGCTACATAAATCCTGGTCAGCGTGTAAAGTAATGCACGTGCACACGCCTTCTGTCCCATCCCGTCTCCTCCCAGAATTACGCCTCTTTGAATATGCAAATCAATAGCCCTTAAGCTTAGCTTTCTGTAAAAAGGCAATGGCAAAAGCACAGGGAGAAATAGAAGAATTTCAGCGAATACCAAGTGGAGGCAAGGAAAAATTTGTTGGTTTAAACAGTGGTATAAACAACAAAAGGAAGTTGATCGAGTTTCGAGTGTCAGACAAACCCGAAAGCTCAAGTTCACAAAGTCACACAGTGCCCGAAAAAAAAAAGAACTTGTCAGATATCAAAGTCGCCGTGAAAAGGCGAGTCGTAGCCCACCGTCTGAGTGTCATATGAAAGCTTATTAGGGTACAGAGAAAAAAAATAGGCATACAGTGGGGAAAAAAGCTCGAAATGTCAACTTTAGTCTCAAAATTTCCACTTTAATCACGTAGATTATTTTGTCATTAAAGTAGAAAATCATAAACTTCATCTTAAAATCATTTAATTTACTAGTTTCTCAAATCCCATCGTAACTAAAGTAGCACGTTAAATACTTTGTTTTGTATGTGTTCTTCTATGTGCTCTGTGTATGAATCACTACATGCTTCTTAAGCGGGCTTTCTCTTCCTCCAACAGGACACAGAATCCATTACATTCATGATATTACAGCTCCCTGAATAATTTAAATACTGAAATGTATACTTGATATCATTTTCATGATGATAGGAATTAAAGCATGTTATTAAACATGCCAACACGGTGGCGCAGTGATTGTTCATATCTCACGCAAGAGGCTTGCTGCGCCATGCGCGACCTTCGATGAAATAATTTATTCCAGCAGTACTGTCTATTTCAAACGTACTAACCAATTCCTGTCCTTCCTTTTCTTTCTCCAAATACCCAATCACCACATAATCAGCTCTGTAATAGACGTTAAGCCATCTGTAAGCTGAGAACGCCGATTTTTCAGAACTTTTAAGGAACATTGAAATATCTTTGTAGTACATGATTAATTATTTTATCCATCTATCCTTTCAGAGTCGCGCCAGCCCCAGCAAGAATACAGCGTGAGGCAGGAACAATCCGTGAATGGAGCGCCACCTCCTTGCTAGCGCGGTGACACCATGTCCTCACATGTTTAATTATTAAAAATATAGATTATTTAAATGATGTTAACATTTTACCTGTATAATGTAATAAACATATTTTGCTGCATTTCATCCTAAAAATGATATTGTCATCATATGTAAGTATGTGCTTTATAAAGTGGTGCAGGTTGTGCAATATTATAACTATCACAAGTTAACAGTGAAGTAATTGTACTTACTGTATAAGTACAAACAGTTCTACAAGGAGTACTTGATGGACTGATTGACTGTGTTTACAGTTCTTAGGATGAAACTATTTCTGAACCGCGAGGAAAGGCTCTGAAGCGTTTGCTGTATGAGAACAGTTAAATAGACAGCATGGCTGAGGCAGCGTGTGCTTGATGCTGTATACCGATAATTCTCTTTCCGATCAGCTGCTGTACAGCTGTGATTCCCCACTCAGATACAGTGATATAAATACTCCGAGTGGTGCAGTGAGAGTAACATGGAAAAAGATGATCTGCTGTGGCAACCCCTAACGGGAGCAGCTGAAACGAGAAGAAGAAGGTGCAATGAGAGTAACAACGCTAAAGCAGTTATTGTATTTAGAACAGTTTTGACCATTCTGAGGAACATAATATTGTTACAGGTTAATTACAATCAGATGCATTAAACTAATAAACAATATGCGGTTAATTTCAGTGTATTTTTAAAGCCGCGTCAGGGATGTGGATCTAAAAAAGAAAGGAAAACCACACTGGAACAGTAGCACTGCTTTGACGCTGGGTGCCGCCAGTCTGCAAAACAGAGCGGAGAACTTGCGTACGCCAGGGTATGAGCTACCGTGGAAATGTGTGTGGCTTTATGCCAAGTTTAGGTTTTATACATCACAATTTGAACGTGGAAACGTTCATACGCAACATTTTTGTGCATACGCACCATTTATACATGAGGCCCCAGGTCTGCCTGCAGTCCTTAGTCTTGGCTCATATATTAAGGGCCAGGCAACTCCCAGGTAGAATTCTTTCAAAGCACACAGCAGGGTGCCCATACACCCGGTAAAAGACCTGTTTGATGACAACAGTCAAACCAAGTAACTCTGATTAAATTGCCAATCACTCATCCTGTGTTTTATGAGTAATTAGCCTGTAGCATTCTCTTAACATATTAACACTGACTGCCCCCTAGATTCTATTGGCATCGTGACTTGTATCACTCCTACTAGAGCTCAATTCCACCTTAATGTCCTGTTGTACTCTCCTGTAGTCTGTGATATAACACTCTGGATGTGCTAGCACATTTACAGCATGTTATATCACAATAAATGTCACTGATACTTCATTACAAAATCACAATCTAACATCACAGCGATATTTGTTAATCATTATTAACTAATTACAGATATTACTACAGTACTGTGTAAAAGAGCAGTGACATCCTGTCAAGGAACTAAATGTATTAATGCAACCTGTAGAGCACGCTCTACTGTATAGGAGCAAAAACTGAACCCAAATTCCCTGAGAATGAGTGAGCTCCAGATTTACACACTAAATACATGCTTTTAATTAATGCACCATCGGACTACACATATATGTGGTTTTTCATTTGTTTTGAGAAAAGAAATAACCATATGAGGTGATAAATGTTTAATGGCAGTTTTGAACTGACTGCTATTTATATTTCATAAGCCATGTTATGAGGGTTTGGAAGTAGACAGAAATTCAAAATTCTATGGTTAAATAAGTGAATAGTGTTTAATTGACATGGTTAGAGCTGATCTTCAATTACTACCCCTTCAGAGTTTTGTTAAGCATCCTGTCTCATCTAATTCAGATGTAGGGTTTTAACAATTAACCCCTTAATTACTGCTCCTGTCCTCAGGCTGTCTATGCAGACTATCCCATTCCTTTTCTGCAATTACGATTGTGTGCAGAAAGCTGCAAGCGCTTTTTCTTTTTTTATTTATTTATTTTAGGAAGAGCTGTAGGGGGCCCTCTAGAGGAATCTGGCAATTAGCTCAGTGTGTTTTATTAATTTGCTTAGCAAGGCACTCACATAAAGATAGCATGTTGTCAAGATGTGCAGAGTAATGAGCAGCTTCACCCCTGTAGAAGGAAAAAAAAAGCTCTGCAATTAGTACACCTAAGATGTCATCTGTCTCTACAGAAGCCTTCCTTTTATCCAGAGGTGATTCACTAGGGGCTGGTGGTTCAGTGTCTTTCATTACAATGGTATTTTGAAGCTCTGAATCCTAACACCTTACAGAAGTTGTTTTTTCTCTCTGGGAAATGGTTGCTAAGGGCTGGAACGGTCTGCATGGAAAAGGTGGATACACACCAATTATGAATCAGTTTGATCGATTAGCATTATGTTGCAAATTAATGTGTGAAGCAGAGAGTAGGCAAAGGGCAATCTGTGCTGATGTGTTACCATGGATGTTTATTTATGTAGAAGTGAAACTCAGAGGCTAAAGAACTGGACTGTGAGGTACCAGGCTATTTCACCAGTAGCTGTTATGATCTTATTCTGGTATATATTTTTTGTGGGCTTGTTAGTTAAATTTTGGTGGATTTTTTTCTAGTCAATTAGAGTTTTCAAGTACAAGGATTTAGTTTCACCAGAAATCAAGTATTTAGACTTTTGTAATTTTATTTTGTACTGTTTTGACGGCATTTTGTTTTGGGTGCCATTACTTTGTGAACTCGCAGTTAAGACGCAGTTCCCAGGGGCGTGTCCTCAAAGGTTGTGACCTTTGACATTATAAAAAGTCAGCAATTAACATTATTTCCTCATCCAAGATGGCAGATAGAATAAACCCTTGTTTGTGAATTGCCTTCTTTTATATTTACCAGGTTTTGATCTTTTGTTTGGTACTTTCAACTATGATTTTTGCTTAATCGTCTGATTTTGTCAATTTAATTGTTTTTTTGTTCTCACGATTATGACCCTAGCTTTCTTGTTTGACTACACCTCATCTGTCTTTCAGCTAGTTTTCACTAGCATTACACTAACTCAGATTTTGACCAGAGCAAGTCACTTACCCTGGCAAAGATTTAATTATATATATACCAGTAACGGCGCAATGCACAATAGCGTGCAGTGAATACACTTGACTTGAGCATTCATAGTTTTCATACTCTTCGTACGTTTAGCATTCGCTTGCTCAGTGGTTGATGCGCTTGCTGCTTCATGAGCAGCTCTTCTTTTCTCCAACCACTTCTTCTCTTCTTCCATTGGTATCTTTTCGCATTAAAAGTGATTAAGTCAGTGTTTGTGTTGCAATTACTTAGTACGTTTTCTTTCATTTTTCACTTAAGCTGGCACTTCAATCTGCCTCAAGAATGATTTAAGATATGAATAGGTAGGGGAAGTGACGGCGATGGTGGTATGGATGAGAATGGCACCCATACACATTTGCTGCATGGCCGCCCTGCTGGTCGCTGCCAAGAGTTGATTCTACAATAAAATAAAACAAAAATAAAAACAGGAATAATTTTGGAGGTCAATCATCACCCTGAAAGCGGATAGTAGACGTCATGTAGTATATGTGAACCAAATTTCAGGTCAATAGGTGAAATGGTTTACGAGCGACAGGTGATTTAAAATCCTGGACAGACAAACGAACAGCCACGGCAGCGTATTATATAAGACGATATATACAGTATATATATTGTGGTGCCCGGATGGGGGTGGTACCCAGCCGGGATGCCCAGGAGGACCGGAGGAGGGCTTGTGCCTCCTTCAGACCACGAGGGGGCGACCACCCTCGTTACTTTGGGGGCCAAGGGTACAGAGCTTGGAAGCTGTACCCTGTAGGGGCCCGTGGTCACCGCCAGGGGGGCGCCCCAATGCCTTGGGGACCCTGGAAGAAAAGAGGGGACACCCTGAGTGCTTCCGGGGTGCGCAGCAGGCACTTCTGCCACACTGGGGAGTGCCAGTGGAAGATTGCCGGGGAGCACATGGAGCACATCCGGGTGTGTATAAAAGGGGCTGCCTCCCTTCAGACAGAGACAAGAGTCGGGTGGAAGTAGGACGACATCGGAGGAGGACAAGGAGACGGCCTGAAGAGAAAGGCATTGTGTTGTGTGGCCAGGACTTTGGGGACTGTGGGGTTTGTGAGCACTGTAAAAATGGAAAATAAACGTGTGTTGGGTGACATGAACGTGTCTGCCTGTCTGTGTCCGGGCCAACCTCCACAATATACATATATAAAATTCAACATCTGTCTGTCTGTCCGCTTTTCACGAGAGAACTACTTAACGGATTTAGATGGGTTTTTTTTTTTTCTGTAATTTGCTTGAACATTCCCATTGATTTTGCGACTTCTGTTATCGCGCTTAGTATCATAGTTTGGTTGTGGCACCAATTTATTTGCATGAATCCAGAAGACAGGTTGTGGGCTGAAGGGAGGGGGAAGAGTGACCTCAGGAGTAGGGAGCCGGGCGGGGCTTCCTCGTTCACGCGCCAGCCTCCGTTCACGACGCTGTACTTCTCCCACGTGTTGGAGCATACCTTGCTCCTGCTTAGCTAATGATACCTGTTTGTTCAACAGACATTATCATCTAGAGATTATTACATAGTAACATTTGATGTTTTTGAGAAAGAGATCACAGCTACGTGTGTTTTAGAGGGTACCTGCTCATTTGCAGAGATATCAAGGCCACATGCTCTTCTCCCCACACAGGGAACGCTCACCCATCAGAGCTGAACACGATCAGATACAGTGGCAAAGTTTGATGTTGAAGCCTACCTACCTCCCGCTTGGCCAGAGATATCTTGCCAACTTTTTACATTTTTGGCAAAGAGATCACAGCTACGTTCTTCCCCTGACAGCAAAACCAAAAAATTATATATCAAGAGGCCCTCAGATATGAAACCTACCAATATAAATTCTCAATGCAAATGATTACATTTATTTTTAATTGATTTTTAAAGTTTGCCCTGTTACACTACTATATGGGTGGAGCCACAGGGGACTGCTAGTATATGCAACCCAATTACAAAATTAGGAACCAGTCCTTGCCAATAACAGATCTTCTTTTATTTTATGGCTTTTTAGTACTTCATTCTTCAATGTCAGATCATTTTTATATTGTAGGTTTTTTTCCTTTCCAACGTTATCATCCAAATGATTTACAGCCTTAGTATTTCTCAGTCCTTCACTTTTTTCAGTTCAGTTTCCTTCCAATTATTTTATTAAATCGGATAGTTCACGATGAATACACGCAGTTGTAAATCAGAAACAGGTTAGATGGAGATTTACTGGTTTCTTTGAAATTTGCGTCTTATCGCTCATGGGGAGCAGTTAAAAAGAGAAAATGCGGCTCTTTAAGACTAAAACAATCAATTATGGGTGTGGAATATTAATAAACGGGACAACTAAAATGAAGCAGAGAAATGTTGCTTGAGCAATCAGTGCTTCATCAGCAATAATTGACTTCTCATTAAAAACTGGGTTAGCATAAAGACCTACAGCCACTATGGCTCTCCAGGACCAACTTCGCAGACCCCTGACCTAACTGGTTCAAAGTAGTCAGGACCAAACAGATTGTAAACCTGCATAATGCCACACATTTAGAAAAATGTTAATGAATTCAGAGCTGCCTGATCTTCAGAATTCTATAGGATTTCTGACCAGAGCTCTTGCATCATATGCTTTCACTATGTCACTATTTCATATTGCTTTTGTCCCGTGTTAGCAGAGCAAGCTTTTCCATCTGCTGCTAAAGTTGGTTAAACGTGAACAGTTTATATTTTGTTTCTCAATCCTGAATATTGAAGCTGCCTGCATACCTTCAGAAACTCAGGCCTGGAATAATCTGAATGGCCAATCCATGGTCTTTATTATGAAGCATGTACCTGATGAACACAACAACAACAGGAACTATAATGTCTTCTTACTTCCTGTAAGACTGATGCTGTTAGGAATTTTACCTTAAAGCGTACTGGTGTATGCACTAAGTTTAGTACAGTAGTCTAAGATTCTGTCATTCATTTTCGAACCTGCTTAAACAGATCAGGGTCCTGGCAGCATTAGATAGAAGGGAGGCACCAATTCCAGACTGGTAGCCAATGCACCACACAGCACAGACCTTGAGACTCACTTAGACTGTTGACCTAGTGGTCTATACCTGCTAAAGAGTTTACTCAGGTTAAAACTCACCCTGTTCTCCCCAAGACTGCAGTGGCAGAGCTTTAGATTACAGAGCAGTGCTCTCTACCACTGTACCAAATAAGTTTTTCAATAGTGTAGCCTCCAGAGATGGCTGTTCTGTAATCCCAATATTATGAATTCAGGTCCTACAACTACAGCTGTCTCAGGAAGGACAAGTAGCTGAGAAGCAGTGTCACACTGTATGAATTCCTGAGCAGAGATGGAAACTAACACATAAATCTGAGGACGTTCTAAGAAAGCAGGAGTACCTAGATAAAAACATCCATGGGCAAGAGTTGAATGAGAAAACTGAAGAGAGACTTTGTCCTGGACCTGAGGTTTGAACAATTACATTGCATTCACCATAACACTGCATTCTTTCAGTCAATATGGTTCTGTTTAGTATAATAAAACACCACCTATGTTTGAATTAAAAGAACAATGGCATAACTCCATCCATTCATTATCCAACCCGCTATATCCTAACTACAGGGTCACGGGGGTCTGCTGGAGCAATGGCATAACTATGTATGTAAAATAATATTTGCATACCTAGTCAGGCCGGTGTATTTACTTGGCATATTTTAAGAAAGAAAGGGTAATGTGCCCAAATGTGTTACAATAAAATATTCAGCTTCATCCATGATGTTGTAAATATGAAACACCACATAATGGTGATTTTACTGAACACTGGAAAGCAGTGGTGGCTGGTGAAAAAAAATTGGTGAGGGGCACAGTTTTTGGGGGGACAAACTGAAGCATGACTTATCTATTATATAATACCTTTAACATCTATCTATCTATTATATAGTGCCTTTCACATCTATTTATTATATTGTGCCATTCATATTTTTCTATCCATCTATCTGGTCATTGCACATGCTCTAGTGCTCCTCATCATAATGTTAATGCACATCTTGGCCTGTCTAGTACCAGCCCCATAGGACAAATCCAGGCTTAAATGTATTATACTCTTTCCACCATGCTGCCCAATCTGATACTAGCTTTCCCATTTCTACTGTGTTCCAAAACTTCAGCCCAAGACATCCACATTCCCCTTATTCATCCCATAACTTTCCATATACATATGGAAGGGAACAAGTGCACAAATGTTATACTATACTTATCTCTGAATTGCCCAATCCTGTGCCAAGTTGCCCAGTTCCCCATTCTGCTAAAACCTACACCAACACCATAATGTTTGCACCCCCACCTCTGTAATCTTCCAATAATATGGTCTTTCGCCTGCCAAATTACACATCCATAACTTAAATCCAACCCCAATCTTATTCTGCCTCTGTTAATAGGGTGCCCAGTTCTTGACCACTTCCACTGTATTCCATAAATCTACATCACACAATCACTAGTCCTCTGATTTTTCTCATGTTTTGCATCCCAGTTTATGACTTTGCACCCCCACAGAGCCATTCCCACTTTAATTCTATTCTATACTTGCAGCCAGTCTGCCCAGTCCTATGCATGTTTGCCAGGCTTACCTCACCTGGGAACAAATTCACATTATAAGATTCACAGACCCCCACATTCTTAAAACATAACTCACCCCCAACCTGTCTTGTACTACACCTACAGGACACGTCCAACCTAAATTTTATTCTGTATTTTATGCCTAAAATCGCTCTCACTTATCTGTAGTTAATGTACCATGGACATGAACATGAAATAGTGCGTCAACGATTGTTCAGTCATAGAAAACCTAAAACAATGCTCTCTGCCAATAAATGTGGGAGTGTCTGAGGCACAGAGAGTTGCCTCCACCTTAAAATCTTGACACAACCAATTAAAAGTCTGTCTCAAGTCACCTGCTTGGCAAAATATCAAGGACTTACATAGACTCTCATTTGGCTTGTGTCCTTCAGCCTGGAAATATAGGTATTCATACAGAATTTCTATTTTTTTATTCACACAAAAATTAAACAAATACAAGTCAGAACCAGTTTTTAATGGAGGTTGACATGCATTGACATGTTGCATGTTGTGAAAATAAAGAAATTTATTTCATGATTATTTCATATTACCTAATTCATTTAAGTAGAGTTTTTAAAATATTTGGAGGGGGTGATCCCCAGCATCCTGCATTACAAACCAGCCTGCTGGGAAGTGAGATACTTATCTGAAATGGCAACTTCATGAATGTGTTATTTGATTGGCTGGGTTCTATTCAACACTGCCAGGTGTTGTGCTATAGTTTCCTGGGTTAATTACAGTAGTGTGCAGGCTCTTTATTAGTTAATAATTATATAGTTAAGTTTTGCAAGACAAAGGTCAAGTCAGTACTGGCAACCTTGGGTACAAGGCAGGGAACAGCCCTTCGCGGGGCACTGTTAATGCTCATTAAGTATTTAATATGCTAGATTATTCACTGAATCTACAGGTTTAAGTTTGTGTCACTTGTATGACTTTGATGTGTGCTGGCTAGAGCAAAGGAATTATGGTGTAATGACTAAAGTGCTGTGCTTTAATACTAAAGGCTCGCACTTCTACCTAATTGTGATCCTCTGCAAATCATTTAACCTGCCTGCTCTCCAAGTATAAAAAACATCTGTAAATGAGGGCTATCAACTCGGATCATGTAGGCCTGCAGTGACTGCAGGTTTTTCGCTCCAGCTGCGTTCAAAACCAGTTACTGCTGCTAATAGAACATGTTTATTTTGCCTTCATTTTAATCGACTTACCATTTAAGTTTCAGAGTCATTAATTGTTTTTTTTCCTTAATCAGCAGTCAGGCAATAATGAGTTGCCAGAGTCTAACAGATGACCAGCTAACTTGATTCCATTTGTAGCTAGGTGTCATTCATATATAATGTATTACAATATCTACAAATTAAGACAGTGGGTGGAAAATTTTATCTGTTCTGGATTTTTAGGATTTTGGTTTGACACTCCTGCTGTCAACTGTTGTAATGCATCTTGTAAACTGCCTTGAATAAAGATGTCAGCCTAGTCTGCAAAAACAATAATAGAAAATGGTAATGCTTAAGTATTTTAATGAATGTACCCAAAATAACATTTCTGACCATAGGAAGATTTGACTGGATTAAAAAAAAACAATCAAGATCAAGACAGACATTACAGCAGAATATTTTTTGGGGGGAGAGCAGCAAGAAATTGCTCGACTTATTTTTAAAGTCAAATGACACCTGTCAACTTTCTGTGAATGGTGCTTCAAAGAGATTAACAGGTTATGAGAAACATAATAAATATAAAGACAAGTAGAAAAATTGGCAGTAAGGGCAAAAACAAAAAGAGATGCTGCATGCGTGGGTGCCACTGTGTGCATTTTTTAAATCTTCACTTGAACTATTGCTGATTAACAGAAAAATTAAATCAGCAAACTGATTTAAAACAGAGACAGTGTTATGTTGGGAAGTGGTCTCTTTAGCGCGGACAATTGTCACATACTACTGGTTAGGATTTTCAAGTGTGGGCTTGTACATCAGCACCTAACTTCATCACTGCTCCACAATTTATAGTAAGAAGCAGTAGTAGTACTTAGAGTGTAGACTTGGGGGGGCAGACATGATTCTCAAATTGGGGACATCTCGCCAAAATATTTAGTAGTGAATAGTGGAGAAATCCACCACTGAAAACGGGGGGTTCTTCATAAAAACCCATCTCCAATTACTTCCAGTGTGTGTAGATAGATTGATAGATAGATAGATAGATAGATAGATAGATAGATAGATAGATAGATAGATAGATAGATAGATAGATAGATAGATAGATAGATAGATAGATAGATAGATACTTTATTAATCCCAAGGGGAAATTCACATACTCCAGCAGCACCTTACTGATACAAAAAAACAATATTAAATTAAAGATTGATAATAATGCAGGTAAAAACAGACAATAACTTTATATAATGTTAACGTTTACCCCCCCCCCCCCCCCCCGGGTGGAATTGAAGAATCGCATAGTTTGGGGGAGGAACGATTTCCTCAGTCTGTCAGTGGAGCAGGACAGTGACAGCAGTCTGTCGCTGAAGCTGCTCCTCTGTCTAGAGATGACACTGTTTAGTGAATGCAGTGGATTTTCCATAATTGACAGGAGCCTGCTGAGCGCCCGTCGCTCTGCCACAGATGTCAAACTGTCTAGCTCCATGCCAACAATAGAGCCTGCCTTCCTCACCAGTTTGTCCAGGCGTGAGGAGTCTTTCTTCTTAATGATGCCTCCCCAGCACACCACCGCGTAAAAGAGGGCGCTAGCCACAACCGTCTGATAGAACATCTGCAGCATCTTATTGCAGATGTTGAAGGACGCCAGCCTTCTAAGGAAGTATAACCGGCTCTGTCCTTTCTTACACAGAGCATCAGTATTGGCAGTCCAGTCTAATTTATCAATCAGCTGCACTCCCAGGTATTTATAGGTCTGCACCATCTGCACACAGTCACCTCCGATGATCACGGGGTCCATGAGGGGTCTGGGCCTCCTAAAATCCACCACCAGCTCCTTGGTTTTGCTGGTGTTCAGGTGTAGGTGGTTTGAGTCGCACCATTTAACAAAGTCATTGATTAGGTCCCTATACACCTCCTCCTGCCCACTCCTGATGCAGCCCACGATAGCAGTGTCATCAGCGAACTTTTGCATGTGGCAGAACTCCGAGTTGTGTTGGAAGTCCGATGTATATAGGCTGAACAGGATCGGAGAAAGTACAGTCCCTTGTGGCGCTCCTGTGTTGCTGACCACAATGTCCGACGTGCAGTTCCCAAGATGCACATACTGAGGTCTGTCTTTAAGATAGTCCACGAATGGATATTATGAATATTATGAATAATATGTACTTTACTTTAAACGGCTTGGTTTATGGTGTCCTACAAAGCAAAAAAAAATTATTAAAAAATTATTAAACAAATATGTAAAATAACTATGATAAGACGGAAAGAGCAAAATGAAAGTGAGCAAATGCCTTTAACCTGACAGAAAATAAAAAAGCTACAATTGCTGTTATCAATTCAGGAACTCATCCGCACAAGGTTACTGAAACTTAATGATTAATAATTTGAATTTTGCAATGACCACACTCAGAGAAGAGACAGACAGACACACATGTAGACATGTAGACCACTGCAGGTTCTTGAGTAGTGCTACTGTTGGCCATGATATCTTTCTATCATTTTCACTATTGCACTGCATGCTCCTGCAATTGTCATATAACATAAAAAACAGCAGAGTTAAGCATTGTGGTCTATGGATACACTATATGTTAAAACCCCGTGGCTACATTCTGGCATATTATGTTTGCATTTCTAATTAGGCAGTATTGTAACTTACTTTAGTAATTAATTCTGACGTGAAGTCAGACTGTGGCTGCTGTGCAGACTTGTCTGCAGTTGTGCTGGGGTGGTGTTTGTTGTTATGCACATTTACTGATTCAGGTGTTTTGAATGCTGAAATCTTTACCTCATATGGCTCTTCATTATCAGCTGTCTTAACTCAGTCCTATTGACTGGGTGTGACACAGCATTTACTTTGAATGTAGATTTTGCAATTCATATTTTTCAAAACTAGCTCCAAGTTCTTTTAACCTTACATTAACTCCGACACTGTCATCAAAAGTGAACAAAAAAGGTTTATCCCTTGCAACGGGTAATGTTTATTTTTAACACATGTAATTTATTCTCCATACACACAACGCTGATTTATACATTTTAATAGGGGCCTTTTCAGTAGTCTTTTTTGGCTGTAGACAGTATACCATAATCAGATCAGATCAGATCAGATAATCAGATCTGTCAGATCACCATTTTTCTTTGCAGTTCAAAATCACTGTTCCCACTTTTGAGCACCACCTTCATGAGGCATTGGATTGGTTTAGAAATGTGACACTTAAAAAGCAATCTAATTGTTCGCAGCAATTTGTAATTACAATTAACTCATGGCTATATACATACATATATATTATATGTTTGAGTCTTTGAATGCAAAGTAGTTTAGTCATATCTCAGCATATTGCCACTATAGACACAGCCAGGTGCTGGTGAGCTTAGCTGCCACATCTCAGTTACCTGTGCTGTAACTGAGTGGATAGCCAAAGATTATTTTTTTGGTGGCAACAGCTTGTGGAAAATAGTGCTATAAACAGACAGTCTATAGTTATGGCATCAAGAAAAATTAATAAAGCTGAAGATGTTTTGAAATAACTAGATTTATTACAATGATAAATATTTTGATGATAATGACAGCGGTTAAGATAGTGACAATCAATTGGATGATATGGAACCTGTAGGTTCTGGTACTGTTGCAGATAGCTTCTCCAAAGATGACTCTTCACTACAAGACGACTGATTTGTCACGACTGTTAGGACAGCTCTACATTCTCCCACCCATTAGGCACAAACAGTCACAAATTACAAAATGTGTTGTGTGCAACAAGTCTGGAAAGCACAATGTAAAGTGATATATTTGTGGTAGATGTTCTTCTAAGCCTGCGCTGTGGGTGGTACCATTCTTCTAGGACTTTTAGTCATGTTGCTGGTGAGAATAAAGTACTTAACAATGTCTTTACATTTTTGATAGAGTTACCGTTGATAATTAAGCTTTTGCTTTCTAATACAATTCTCTACATTTTTTAAGAGTTTTGATTGAGTATATTATCATATATGTGCAGACCTGTACCGCAGCATCCTCGTAATAAATGGTCCAGCAGTCACTGTGTTAACAGAATAAACCTTTCTGGTCCTTGTCTGTTGTGGCTACACATTGTATTCCAGGTTGAACTTTGCTTTACCTAAAGAGATGGCATTATTTTCTGATCCATTAATTATTATGCAGATACCTATTTAAAAGCTTGGATTGTTGTTCACCTATTTATAAAAACACTGTGCTTCATACATCATACGTACATGCTGGCTCCATTGTACACACTTCCAGCTCACTTCAGAGTGGTGCAATGATTAATGCTAAAGACATGCACTTCAACAAAATCAGGTTCAGTTCCAGGCCCTGACTGTTATTTGTGTGGAGAGATGGTGGAATTTTAAAGATTTTTTATTTTTGGGTGATATGGCTTAATTGGTTAAAACATATTTCTAATAAGCAGGTCATTATAGGATCAAGTATTAGCAATATGTCCCAGAGTGTATTTTTTATAAACTTTACCAGAAATGGCAACTTATTTTACAAATGCTATATTACTTTGTAAAAATTGTGTATCAAAGCTATTAGAAAAATATTTTATACAGTATTATATTAAGGAAAAAGGCAGCCTTCAAGAATAACTGACATATTTCCCAAAACACTTCCAAGCATGTTAAGCAAGTCTCATTCTGTTCTTTTCCAGTTTCAGGCTAAAGTAGGCATCAATAACTCATTGCAGCACAGTTTATTGCCTTATTCATAAAACCAATCCAGACAAATTAGCAATTGATTAGAGTCTATTCTCAATATAGGCAGGTTTTAATTGGCCCCAGAAGAGACCACATATGTTTCATGTGTTTTAAAGTAATGGCCAAAGGTCTTTGACACACTCTTGTCTAGAGTTCATTAATTAACCCAGGGTGTTTATGTATGACGAAGCCTATTGATTGTTTTTCTTGTTTTTTTTTTTATATGTAGTATTTTATTGATTGCTAGTAGAATACACATATGTTTAAAGAAAAAGGCCTTATTTGTGTGATTTGATGGTAGTATGCTATAGATGCCGTCTTTCTTAAAGATATAAAATGGTATGGGAACTGACATTTGGTAGCAGATCGAAGCCACCTGTGCTGCATTCAACCAATTGCAAATGTATTGCCAACCAATCACATACAATGGGAGTGTCCAAGCTCTCCTGTGGTGCATGCTACCAAATATATATGTATTGCCAGCCAGGACGAGCGCACTGATCACACCCTTTGCCCGTCAATTCCCCTCTGTTGTTGTGTGCTCCTTGTAGAGTGTATTTTGTGAGTCACTTGGCTAAATCAAGGCATTCCCTTTTTCAGATGCAACCAGTATTCATGTGTAGTGGGGGCTGGGCGGTCTCGTGGCCTGGGACCCCTACAGATTTTTTTTTTCTCCAGCCGTTTGGAGTTTTTTTTTTATTTTTTCCATCCTCCCTGGCCATCGGACCTTACTTTTATGCTATGTTAATTAGTATTGCCTAATTTTATTTTTATATTTTTTTCTTTCTTCATCCTGTAAAGCACTTTGAAGCTACATTATTTGTATGAAAACGTGCTATATAAATAAACGTTGTTGTTGTTGTACTAATTCTTAGTTTCAATTATTCAGAATATTATTTATGAGAGAAAGAGATTCCCATTTAGCGTTTCTGTCTTGGCAAAAAGTTCTCTGTTTCGAGTATTTACATTTCCCAGTCATTTCTAAATTTTGCCAATCCTTGCTATCATAATAGTATGAATGACGTAGGCACTCTGTTAAGCTAACACTATGTTTATTCCACCCTCTTCTATTACATGCTGTATGCAAAATCAAATAACAGTTAACTTGAACTGCTATCTCGAGGCATAATTGCCAAGAGAGACCATCACCATGCATCCTGTTTTTGTCACACCGCTCTTAAGATAAGTCTGTCCACTAAGTGTGATTAACAAGATTTGTAATCTGCCATCTGTGGAATTCACCTATGAAACCTGAAAAAAATTGGGAGGCCTTTAAATATCAAATTACTGAGAAATTTTAAAGTATTGTGGAAATGCTCTAAGCATTCTTACTTGATTGTTACCAAAGACATACCTTTCCTAACTTTCTTATTATCCATTACTTTTTGTTAAAATCAATAAATGTTTCTCATTTAAGCTTTTAATTTGTTTTTGCAGAGATGTTAAAACTTCCTTGTATTCCAATATATGATGGCCTTAAACCAGTAGCTTCCCATTTTAATCATATTTATGGAGACCAGTATTCATTGTTCTCTGTTAGTGGCTCTACATTCAAGGAGAAAGCCAAAGCAATTATTGTTTCTGGTCACAATCATAACACCTTTGTTCAAATTCAAAGAAGGGAAGAATAAGCTATTTATATTTTATAATTTGCCTTTTATTGTGTGGTACAGGGATTAATGATGCTGTAGCAGACTCAAATTACAGCTTGAGGAGTTTGTACATTCTTCCTGTACTTGCCTACTGAGTATTCTGAGTGTCCAGTGAATTGGCTGTGTGAATGTAACTTGTTGTTGACTGGTGCCCCATTTAAGCTGGTTCCTGCTTTGTGCTCGATACTCCTGGCACAGATACTGGTTTCCCTTGATGCTGAATTATATAATTGGAGTAGTAAATAAATAATTAAATCTTCACATTTCACTTATATCTTTATCCAAAACAACTTACAAAATCTGAGACACAATTGGTTACACTTCTTTTTTTTCATTTGGAGCATAGGTGGATGAAGTGATCTGCTCATGGTCACATAGTATACATAAGCAGGATTTGAACCAACATTCACAGGGACTGAGTGGCAAAGGTTTAACGACTAAGCCACACTGTCTTCCTTTAATAGCGAGCAATGTCACAAAGAGTCTGGCAACCAAGTCAATCAAACAACGCACTGCATATAGATAATGGCAGATGGGTATAATGCAATAAAGTAATATAAATGAGGTATCAAAAAGGCAAATTTAAAATTAAAGGTCAAATGAACTGTCTCAGATCAAAAGTAATCAAGATAAATTATGTTGCTAGTCTTGGATGGAATTTTAGGAATCCGGAAATGTTATACACAGAATTAGGAACAGACCTCTAGACAGGGAGCCATAAGGCCAAATGAGAATTCACCAGGATTGAAAACAGAGGCTTCTGAACTGCTACAGTAAAAACATATTCACAGAATTATATACAGTTGAGTATCAGGCAGCAGCTTTGTAGCAGAGAATGTGAAAATCCAAACATGGCAACATTAGCTCCAAAATCTCATTGTTTTACCTGGTAAAACTTAAGCAAACTTTACTTGCATGTTTTATCGTTACTTCTAAAAAGACTCAACAAACCCCCTGTTCTAGAGCCCGTTCATTTCAGTCAAAAAAAGGATTATCTAAATGGCCTTAGTGGATATGTAAATAACTCTTGATTTGACAGAATATTCTCCTTAGTGTTTTGCATGATAGACTGTTGACACACCTTAGTTTTAGAGTCAGAGGAATGCAGCCCTCACAGCACTGGTCTCCTTAAATACTTCTCTGTGCCCAGCTGCTTGGTATTATCATGCTTTGTTACCTGAGGTGGGATTTCCTCAAAATATGTAATCTGTTCTGATTGCACTATTTACTAGCCAATCGAATGCATCTTCTGCACAGTACCATTGCCCGTCAGGTGGAAAATGACTGGCATATTAATTTATTTGTACAAATCTGAGCCACCCAGTTAAAACAGGTGTTAAAATGAAAATACAGTACTAGTAAGCATATCTGAAGCATGGAAGGTAGTCTCATTCCTGCAAGCCAATAGCATATCTTCAGTTCAAAACAGACAGGACTTCTGATGAAGATTAATGTAGAAATGACCAGTGCAGACAAACCTCCCTCCCATGTGATCAGTGTATTCTCATTACTAAAAGAGCAGACAGCTAGCGACACTGCATTATTAATAAGACAGAGGAATGCGGGTTAAGGGTGTAAGCTTGGTCTGCTTCAAGACATTTAAAAGCTCACATGCATAAATTTGATTTTGTGAAGAAAAAAATCTCTAAGAAAAAAGTGAAATGGCATAGATTCCAGAGGACAAGCTGGCCTTTTTTTAACATTTTTTCAACATTCTAGATGTTTAGTTTGGCGGTACAAAGGCTAGGTTATGGGATAAAAATTCTATACTAAGAAACAGTAGACTCTGGCTCATCAGATCTTAAAAATATTATTGTGGTAATATGGGATAAATATTGTCAAAATCTAATTTTTAAATAATTCTTAGTTTCTCCTATGTACAAAAGGCCACATTACAAGCACCGAGTACCATAAATACAGTTACAGGTGTCTAAATTGAAGCATTGAAGCCCTGTAAAATAGGTGTTTATTTCTGGGTATATCTACCTGTATGTTTGATCCTTTAATCAGAAGAAGGGATGTTGATGGATTTTTTTTTTGTAAGAGAAGCATGTACTTGGAAATCTTTTAAATTTCTATTCCTCCGTTTGGCTGCCATTATTAACTGAAGAATGCAAACGTGATTTTAAAGAAGATTAAATGTAAGTCTGGTCTGATTTCAATAGGGGAACACCATTGGGAATTTGACCAGGTCCAACGGATTACTTTCATTTGATATATCAAATTGAATATGAATGTCACAGTTGGGGTTAGGGTTCAGATTAGGTAGGGCTGGGTTTAGGATTAGAGTTGGGGGTATGGTTAAAGGTATGTTTTGATTTTTTATATAAGTTTAAATTATTTTTAAACTTATATCTTACTCTGTTTTTCAGAATACAGTATATGTTGATATTTTTATCTCTTTGATTTAATCTATAGATATCTATCTATCTATCTATCTATCTATCTATCTATCTATCTATCTATCTATCTATCTATCTATCTATCTATCTATCTATCTATCTATCAGTGGAGTTTATCACCAAAATAAATATTTCTCTAAATAAATAAATAAACAAACAGAATTTTCTAGGTGCATCCATAAAAATACAACCAAATAAATCTTTTTATTTTTGATCTCTTTGTGGTTCTTTACTATCTATTATTTCTTTACTATCTACTATTAATTCATTTTTAAGAATGATTAGGATTAGGTTTAGGTATATTAAGTTTTGAAGTAGTAAGCTATTTATAAGACTCTCCTTCCCATGTGTTTATTAGATGAGTGATTGCACTCTCCACCCTACTATTATGTTCACTTGATTTTTTCACCCCATCTTTTCTCTCCTTTATTTCTTTTTCGTTCATAAGTTATTATTCTGAAGGTTGAGGTCAGGGTTAATAAGTCTGAAAATAAGAAGATAGGTTAACTTAAAACAGGAAAGTAATCAAAGCTAAAATTCGAGAAAAAATAGGGAAGAGAAGTCATCAGCGACATATTCCTAAAATCAAAATCTTTATTCAGTTTTCTAAGCCTTGTCAAATAATCAAAAGTAAAATCCAGTTTAGAATTGAAGTTAAAAATTCTAAGAACGCAATGATAATAAAAAGTCTAGGAAATTGGTAATTGAACCATATCGTAAATCATATATGGGTCTTTTATCTGTTATATAGGTCTGTTATTAAGTATATCATAGTTTGCCCAAATAAAGACAATATTTACATGTAAGAGAAGGAGAAAACTGGGAAAAAGAACAGAAGAACCAAAGAAACTCTTTCTATAAGAAGACAGTTTAAAAAAATGAAAGAAATTCCCTATGTCGAAATTGTGTCAAAGGGTAGCGCTTAGTGCCTCACAGCTGGTATGTCTAAAGCATAGTATTTATCTTAGAGGCTGAAGACTCTGATGCCTCGATAAGGTATTGTCTCCACCTTCCATGCATTGCTGAAGATGGGCATCAGCCAAAACACTCCCACAATACCCAGTGCTATCAGCGTTTACCCAGTTTTTAATCAGAGCAGATTGTGTTTCAACTGGGTTTAGAAGGATGGATGGGTAAAATATATCTTTTATCTCAAACATTTAATGACAGTAGACAGTATTTTGTGCTGAACTGGAGTTTTGCCTGTGTGTGTTTTGATCTATTAATTTTTATTCTCATGATGGAAGCTTTGAGAGCCATCATGTCACAGTTGTCAGCACCTCTCCTTCACTGTATGAGATGCCCAAGTTTGAATCTCAGCCTGATCATTACTTTTTCAGAAATGACTTATTATCTCCAGGATGGCACCGTGCATAATGCTGGTGCCTGACTGAACCAACATCTTGGGTTCAAATTACAGTATATACCTGGTCGTTGTCTCCATGGAATTCCCATGCTTTCCTTTGGTCTTAGATATTTCTCCAGGTGTTCTAGTTTTCCTCCCACATCCCCAAAGATTTTTGTGTTATGTTAAATGGCCACAGTGTGAGTGAATGTGTGTGTGTGTTTCAGCCCTGCAGTGGAGTGGACAGATGCACTATTCTGGAAGGTTCCTGCCTTATGCTAAGTGCTTTGGCTCTCTATGACCCTGAACTGGATTAACCAAGTTTGAAAAAGAATGCATATGTATGTTGTCCTTTCCCTCTTTACATAGGACAAGTCCACATTATTACAGAATTATATCATTAGATTACAATATTTTTTATAAATGCAAATTTTGCATTAAAATGTAGATGTAATTCTTCATTTCTGAACAAAATTCAAATTAGTACAGATTCACATTTTATAAATTATACGTGCTACATTTGACCTGAGCACATACAAATTATATAGATGGAATTTTTGCTTAAATTCACATGCTATGAACGAAATGTGCCATATTTGAGCAAAATGCTAATTTTGTAGATTATTTGCACATTATGTGGCTTGAATTCACTCTCTGGATAAAATGCCTTTCTGAGGTTTGCTGCAGTCTCCATAAAACTCTGATCCTGCAGTCAGGCGTTGTCTACTTTTGAATCTGCTCAGTCAATATTAGCTTCTTGCTTATCTGTGCCCTGAATCATCATGAAATTTTAAAAGGTAACATAAAGAGTTTTTTATAAGCTGTATTATGTCTCAGACAGCCCTTTTGGGGGTCATTTAGTCTGAGATTACCTTTTTTCATGCTGTCAGACGTCTGTAGCATATTTATAGGTGGCACAAAGACTATACGGGAGAATTAAGCAAAGCGCACTTGGCTACTTGGATTAGATTTAATCTGCTGTCACAGATCATGACAGAATGGTGCCACCTTAAACAAATCTGCTTCTTAAAGATTTCTGACAGACAGACCGGGTTGGGGTGGGGGTGTTGTTGGTGGCTACAGGGGACAAAAAGAAAGTACATTTCTGCTTTAATAAAGCATTTTCAGTAGGATAGAATTTCAAAAACAATTATGAAAATGAGGACAGTGCTAGTTGGTTCATAGATACTAGTCAATTTAACACCCTGCGAAGGAAATTATATTGTTTTATTACTATTATTATCATTATTTAAAACATATTGCTGCTAATTGGGATGTCATGGTGGTGCAATAGTAGGTGTTGCTGCGTCACAGCTCTAGGGTCTTCTGTTCAGATCCCAGCTTGATCAATGTCTTTATGAAATTTGCATATTTTACTCTTGGCTGCAGGTAAAATTAATTGGAAAACTCTAAATTGACTCCACATGAAAGTGTGTGGCCTGAAATGGAATGGTATGGCATCCTGTCCCAGCTTACTTTGCATCTTGTTGACAGTGCTGCCATGATAGGCTCCTGCACCCCAAGGATTGTATTAAAAGAGTGAGAGAGAGAGACAGAGGTTGGGAGCATGCACTGATACAGCACATTGCTGTACCCACCACACGATGAACCACCTCAGGATCCCAAATTAGGTCCCGAGTGCAGTCATGTAATTGGGTGACACCTCAGCATCATACTAGTTTGAATGGAATGTAACAGTGTGAAGTTTTTACAGTGGCTGAAGTGCCAACCCTGCTTGCAGGGCTGAATGCAGGTTAATAACAAACCCAGGACAGAGGAATTGCAGGTTAAGGGCCTTGCTCAAGGGCCCAACAGAGTGGAATCAGTCTGGCATTTATAGGATTTAAACCGGTAATCGATGCAAATCGCTAGACTTAGGAGGCTTTTAAAAATGGACGGATGGATGGACAAATGTAATATGTTCAATGTTTGATTCAGTATATGCGACATAAGATCAAACAACAATTAAAGCTTTCTCAGTCTTCCCAGTGAAGTTTAAGTCATGCGTGCCTGTGCAATTGAACAAGACTTTGGAAATGTTAGCTGCTAGGCACTTCCTGCATAACAGACCTCAGTCCAAATGGACTGAACGGTTATCTGTATGCTACACTTCAAAAATGTTATGCTCCTTAAGGCTGGCTTCTGATCAGGGAGCATGTCACATATGCTATGACTGCATTTTCTAGATCTCATTGCCCCAAGGATGTCAGTTTACATGACAGGGAATCTCAGTGGATGACAGATTACACAACAAATTTCACATTTTCGTATTTCAATTTTCTACACGGAAGTATTGTGAGATCACCTCATTTTGACAGCTGGGGGGTGGGTGTACGAATACTTTTTAGATTAGGTGAGTTTGGCCACAATCCCTGCACATCTTTGTCTTTTTCTTATTCTAGCATGTTACAATATACTTGAGACACTGCACAAATAAGACTATCTTCTGCTTGTGTGGTCCAAAGCATCTGCTTTCCTTCTTTCTGGTGATAAGGAGTGCATTGATTTTCTGTCTGAGCACCCATTGTCTGTCAACTCCGACAATCATCAATAAAATCAAACTTGCTTAATTATATGTTAACAAACTTTAGTGTGCTATAACTTAGTCTCTGGGATGTAAGATTGGAGGTCAAGGTTGTGTGTTACAATTGTCCACCACTCACAAAAGATTTGTAAATTAAGACTACAACTGCAAATTGCTTGAAAGTTGAGTAGTTTCACAGTGCTGTGTCCATGCATATCCTTTAGATAGACAGATAGATAGAACTTCTTTTGTCCCCAGTGGGAAATTTGTTTTTTTACAGAAGCTCTTTAAATAAATAAATACAGAAATCGGTAGATAAGTAAGTAAGTAAATAAATAAATACTGTATACACACACTTTGTTCTGAACACACACTGGAATGACTATAAAGCAAGAAAATTCAAAAGAAAAAAAAGTTCTGACTTAGCTGTCACAGTCCCACTGAGACATTATGCAGACATGTTGCTGCTGGTATAAAGGAGCCCCCATAGTGTTCCTTGACACATTTCTGCTGAATAATTCGTTGGCTGAAAGTCCTCAGTGTTACTGTGTCAGAGAGAGGATGTGCAGCATTGTTAATAACTATAACTAAACTGAGCTTGCCTTTTTAATTAGCCCGTTGATTCAGTGGGCCTCTCTTGAAGTGATGTTACCAGCCTAGCACACCACAGTGCAGAAAAGCGCACTGGACATCACAGATTTATAGAAAATGTGAAGGAAGTCACTTCCCACATTAAAGGAACCTAGAATGTCACATATATAGACATGTGAGCATGGTGATTTTCTTACAGGATCTGGGAGAAGGAAACATGAAGAAACGTTTAAGATTGTGATGTTCATTTCCAGTCTTAGTGTGGAGGATGAAGAACCACAAGAAAACTGATGTTATTTCCACTACAAAACCTGCTCTTCTGGTTGAACAATACAAATGAAGTCTTGTCACCAGAAGATGGCATTCATTTGTGAGAGGGTCCTCAATGAGCTCAACTCCAGGAGCCTTCTTTCAGCGTGTTCCTTTGACTTCCATTTCACCTTTTTGCCATGTTAAACCAAGTTTTTTTGTTTACTTTGCACTTTTTCTCACTGCATACAGTATATATATATGGATTAAGGTCATTCTTGTCACATGTACAGAGTACAATTACAATCTCAAATCACATTTGACATTATTAAGCACTATCAAAAATAAGGTACACCCTACTCTGTGTTCTCAGAAACACCCAGCACAGAAAATAAACCGAACCTGGACAGAATGCCAGATGATCTTAATTCACAGCCAATTCGGAATTAACCTAATGAGCAACATAACATTTCCGCTGCATCCACGAAACACAAGAGAAAATGGAAAGTAAACACTGACAAAAAATGAGATTAGAAAATAGGTTTCTGGAGTTGGGCAGAAACAGTGCTAACTACTTTGTCATGTCATATAGAAGGTTCACTACTACCTCTCCATACCCTTCAAAAGAAATGGAGACAAATCTACTTATTTTTTGAATACCTGCATTATTAACTTTTATGAGCCGAGTTTATGAGTTAATTCCAAGCCAGAAAGAAGCTGTTTTTTTCAGTCTTCATTCATGAAGAAAGGCTACAGTCTCAGCAACAATAAAACTGAGAGGATCCAAACCAACATTTCACTGACAGTAATTAGGTCTGGATTTGAAAAAAAAATCACTATCTTGGACCCTCTGAAAAAAACTGGACCCCAGAAATTACACTGAATTTTACTATGGCGGTATATACAGTAGTCTTTAACCTGCATGGATTCCTTAGTATTCTGTAGTCCTTATGATCCCATCAATCCTCATTTACTAGCAGTCAGAGCACTAAAGTGCACCTTCATGAAATCAGGTCACCTCCAGAACCTGTGCCTCTCTGTTTAGGTATTGTCAGATCAGATCTATAGAAGTGAAATCACCTTATGGTATTACCTTCAGGCAGACAACTCAGTCCAGCAGATTAAAAATTGTGCCATTCTGGTAGGTATAAATTAAACCTGTGATGTACTATCAGGCCACCTTTCAGATGGCATTTTCCTACAGTGGAGGTTGGGTTTTGACCCCTTACACAAAACAATCTCCCACAAAAGCAGTTCACGCTAGTGAACGTGGGAGTGCATAAAACAAGTCTTTCAATTGATTAAGAGGTGGTGGTGGTGCTGTGTATGTTCTACTGATTCATTAAGATTTAGAGACCTGCACTGAATTATGATAAATTATGCATCGCTGTGAATGACTTAATTATGACTAATGACTCATTATCAGTGAGGGTTTTGCCTAATGTGGGTCACAGAGACAAAGATTTTTCTAAGCGTTTATGTTTATTGCAGCATGTGGAAAACCGACAAAGACAGAATGCGTTTTACTCAGTTTTTCACAGTGGGAATGGTATAATAAACTTTTTTCTTTTTTTTTTTTAATTATAGAAGAAGATATGCAAAATCTAGTCTTTCAGCACTCAAACAGGCTAGGTAATATCAGCATGTTTTGTTTATTAATTTGCTTTTAGGTCTTGAATCCTATCAACCCACAAGAAACCAATACTAAATTATTCCCTATGTTATTGCATTATCTCTATATGGTTTGCTTTTAGGTTTACAACAGCAAGGTTGTATCATGATTGTGCAGAAGTGGATACCTCACCGCTAAAGAAGGCTGGATCCAAATCCTGGACATAGTCACAGCCTATAGGGAGTTCATCTGTTCTCCTTATGAAAAATCTAGTTTTCCACACATACCTCAGTAAAGATACATATTTGGCTATTGGTAAATTTAAATCCATGTTGTTGTGAGTGTGTGACAGTGCCCTGTAACGAAATGGTACCCCATCCATGTTCAGAGGCCCCCAGCTTTGGAATAGCCTTCCTCCAAACAGTCAGGGCTCAAGACACTGTGTCAATATTTAAGTGTGATTAAAAAATACATTTATTTAGTCAAGTGTATAGTTAATTATTCCATGTCACTTTCCCTGAGATCACTACACAAGCACATGTTTGTCAAAACCCTTCTAACACATCAAAGTACAAGAAAAAGTGGGAGCTGGGCCATACAGAAATTTGGCTGACTGGAAGATGGTGATGTTGCCTTTCTGCTTTTGCTTCCTTAGCAGTGGTGTATAGCTGCTGATGTCACTGAAGGCCTGCTGACCTAGGCTGCCATCTCTTTTCTCTCCTAGCCAGGGATACCAGAGCAAAGTATTGTACTAAAAAATATTAATACTATGGAATGAATGGTTAACTCAAACGTTACTAACACACTCTGCCTTTATTCTCTCAAACTATTCTGGAATCTGCACTCTTGGGGTCTTTTTAGAACATGCCAACCTATCCACCTGGGAGTGTGTGCTGAAGAACAGGGCAATTGCCAAAACCTGCTATCTAGCTTTGAGAAGAGGACTACTTGCATTCTGTTTTCTGTCTTGTACTCAGTACCGCCGCTCCCTATACGCAGAGTACGCAGTCTGCGTAGGGCACCAACTCCCAGGGGGGCATCATCCCAGCTGCTCAAAAAAATCGTTTTTATATATTATAATAATAAATGAATATTAATAATATACATATACAAATAAACAAAAATATAAACGTATATATTGCATTTTACGGTGATCGCACAGTAGGCTAAGCACACGTGATGACGCGCACGCCCTCACCTCTGTTACGGCTGCCTATTTGGCCAAAAATGATAATAATTGAACAATATGCCTGGTCCTGGAAAGAGACATCAACAGTCCGGCGCCGAGAAACAAAAGAAAAAAAAAGCCCAAGATGAAGCCCGTGCATCACTTCCAGGTGCGTTCATAAACCTGTGAAACTTTATTTTATTCTGTCAACGTTAATAATGTGTTTTAATGTCGGTAATAATTTCACGACTAACGCATCTTTCTTAATATGAGTACAAGCAGATCTAAATAAACAAAATGACTTAAAATGCATTATATTAAAACACAGAGGCAATTATGATTATTGATTAATAATGACCATATGGTGTCATTAAATTTTACTTTTATTTGAATAAAGTTCTATTTTGGCCCCTATAGTAGGTGTTTTTTTTATTATTTTATTTTTACTTCCGTAATATTTGGGGGAGGGGGCACAAAAGTAAATTTCTGCTTAGGGCACCCATTTGGCCAGCAGCGGCCCTGCTTGTACTTACCTTATTTTTTGACAAACATTGCATGCCCAGACTACCTGGAAAGAGGTTTCTCTTTGAACTGCTCCTCCCAAAATTGCTTCATTTTTTTGCTTCAAAGCTTTTATTTTTTTTCTTGTCTTCTTAACGATTCAAGGCTGGGGGGCTATCAGTTAAACAGTGTCTGCCCATTGAGGCATTTTTTGTGTGATTTTATGCTATATACTGTATACTAATCAGCCACCACATTAAAACCACCTGCCTAATATTGTGTAGGTCCTCCTCATACCTCTAAAAGAGCTCTGACCTGTTGAGCACGAACTCCACAAAACCTCTAAAGTTGTCCTGTGGTTACCTGGCACTAAGACGTTAGCAGCATATCTTTTTAAGTCCTGTAAGTTGCAAGGTGGGGCCTCCATAGATTGGACTTGTTATTCCAGAACATCTTGTAGGTGCTTGGATTAAGATCTAGAGAATTTGGAGGCCAAGTCAACACCCTGAACTCTTTGTCATGTTTTCAAAATATTCCGGAACATTTTTTTGCAGTGTGACAGGTCACACTATCCTGCTGAAACAGGCTACTGTAATTAGGGAATACCTTTGCAATGAAGGGGTGTACGTCATCTACAGCAGTCTGTAGGTAGGTATTACGTGTCAAAGTAACATGAACATAAATGCAAGGACCCAAGGTTTCCAAGCAGGCCACTGCCCAGAGCATCACACAGACTCTGCCAACTTCCTTTCTTCCCATAGTGCATCCTGCTGCCATCTTGTCCCCAGGTAAATAACACACACGTACCCAGCTATCCACATGATCTATAAAAAAAGTGATTCATCAGACCAGGCTCCTTGTTCCATTGCTCCATGATCAAGTTTTGATACTCATGTGCCTATTGTTGGTGCTTTTGACAGCAGACAGGGGTCAACATGCAAACTTAGACTGGTCTGCAGCTAATACACAGAGACATCTTTCTCTTACGGCCAGACTTAAGTTTTTCAGCAATCTGTCCTACAGTAGCTCTTCTGTGTGATTGGACCAGACAGGCTAGTCTTCTCTCACATCAATGAGCCTTGGGTACCCATGAGCCTGTCACCAGTTCACCAGTTGTCCTTCCTTGGGCCATTTTAGTTGGTACTAACCTCTTCGTACTGAGAAGACCCTACAAGGCCTGCCATTTTGTAGATGTTCTGTTCCAATCCTCTAGCCATCTACAATTTGGCCTTTGTTAAAGTTGCTTAGATCCTTACACTTCCCCATTTGTCCTGCTTCCACATCACCTTCAAGAACTGACTGTTCACTTGCTGCTTAATATATTTCACCCCTTGACATGTGCCATTGTAACGAGATAACAAATATTTTTCCTTACCTGTTGGTGGTTTTAATGCTGAGGATGATTTGTAAAATAAATTGTTGCTGTTGTTTAGTTCCTTTAATTTGCCTGAAGTCACTCTGAATTCGACAAAGTGGTTACAAAGGAATATGGATGGAACAGCAATGTCCATCTATACTTTTTCCAATACAGTCTCACAAGTTCCAAAGCCTGTTTAGGCATCAGCTAATGTAAGGCTTGAACTAATTTTGGAGGTGATACCAAGTTTATTATATTATACACACACACACTCCAGGCAACTTTTAAATAGTCAGTGAAGCCAGAACAATGGCTATAGACTGTGGGCGAAAACCAGAGTTTCTAGAGGAAACCACTGGAAAATCACATTCCAGAAGTAGTTGTACCTGTGACTTGACCACTAGAGGTGAATGTGAAATCATTCTTTAAATGAAAACTATAACCTCAGGAAATCATATTTAAAGTTTTTTCAAGAATTCATTAAGAATTATTTTAAATGATATACAAATGATAAATGATATATCCTGAGACACCATTTTTTCCTGCCAATTTATGATTTTGTGTGTTGCATCTATCCCATTACTAGATCAAACATAAAGTGTGAAACACATGACATTACCGAATCAATGGTATAAAGGTCAGTGTTTTTGTTGTTTTTCAAGATTATGGATATCCTCAGTGTTTTCCCTTTTCTTTTTTTATTGTTTGTGTTAATTCAGAATCTACTTGAGTACAAATTAGGGTTTCGATTTGGCTTTGAATTTGAGTGTTTGACTTTCTGCTTGGGCGGCACGGTGGTGCAGTGGGTAGCGCTGCTGCCTCGCAGTTAGGGGACCTGGGTTTGCTTCCCGGGTCCTCCCTGCGTGGAGTTTGCATGTTCTCCCTGTGTCTGTGTGGGTTTCCTCCCACAGTCCAAAGACATGCAGGTTAGGTGCATTGGCGATTCTAAATTGTCCCTAGTGTGTGTGTGTGCGTGCCCTGTGGTGGGCTGGTGCCCTGCCCTGGGTTTGTTTCCTGCGTTGTGCCCTGTGTTGACTGGGATTGGCTCCAGCAGACCCCCGTAACCCTATGTTAGGATATAGCGGGTTGGATGATGGATGGACTTTCGGCTTACAAATTTATGCCCATTTTCGACTACAATTCATCTTCTAGTACTTTGAAATTATCATTGCCATATCAACCATTACATGCAGTACACTGCCAAAGGATTGTGAGAGATCAGAAATCTTGTTCTAGAAATGGGCCATTGCATTAATTGTATAAGTGAATTTGCAGAACATAAACAAACAAAAGTACAGACAAATAGGGCAATTTTAATCTTTAACAGATGTTCTACAAAGTAACTCACTTGTGTGCTCACCTAAAGAAACACTTTTGAGCCACTCCTCTCTAATGACAGTGTGTCTGTGATGATTTAGTTACACCTGTGCTGTTAAAAATCTTGTTATTTTTGCTTTATTAGAACATTATGCATATTTGTATAATAATTAACAGACATATGCAAATGTGTTATTTTTCAAGCTGTGTTACAACTTTAATTTATAATTTAGTTAAAGAGGGGCAACGTCAGCATGCATTTATAAAAAGAAACAAGTCTAATGTATCCACTGAAGGCACAACTGCTTGTTGTGTCCCTAATTTTCTTTTCTGATTATCTTCAAGCATGGAATTAACCTTTACTTATTTTTTTTCAATAAACAAAAAACATGTCAATTTTTAAACCCTATTTTTCTAACACAAAACCTCAGTCTGTCTATTTTTAAAATGTAGCTCTTAAAGCAGGGTCTGTCTCTGTTTGGATGCCAGTCCACCAAAATACGCAATCCACCACACACTCACACCAATAATCAATTTACTTACATTATTCAAGCTAACAAGCAGGTCTTTGGGAATGAAGAAAAATCACACAAGGCACAGAAGGACCGGGCACTTTTAACAAAGACAGTAGTTAGGCTAGTATATAATAAACCCAGGTCACTGAAGAAGACAGCACTAAGTGCTGCACCACAATCCAACCTTTATCTTCATTAATTCACGATTCAATTTTCTTGATCTACAGTAGATTAAGAAAGTATTCATACCACTTCACTGTTTTCACATGTTGTTATGTTGCAGCCTATACTAATACCATTTAAATAAAATTTTTCCTGACATCAAGCAATATCCAGAACGACAAAGTGAAAACAGTATTTTAAAAAATAATTATCCAATATAGTACAATTTAGTATAAATTAAAAATGGAAATAGTTAATTTATTCAGTACTTTGACGAACAGCCTGAAGTCTTCTTGGGTATGTGGAGATGAGCCTCACACGCCTGGATTTGAAAATTTTCTGCTATTTTTTTCTTCAGAGCCTCAAGGAAACCACCAGTGGACAGCTATTTTCAGGTCAATACAGAAATGTTCAATTCAGTTAAAGTCTGGTCTCTGGTCGAGCCACTCAAGAACATGCACAGAGTTAACCCTAAACCACTCCTGTGATGTCTTTGTTTTCTGCTAAGAGGTTACTGTCCTGTTGGAAGGTGAACCTTTGGCCCAGTGTGATGTCCAACATGCTCTGGACACGGTTTCATTAAGGTTATCTCGGTATGTTGCTCCATTCATATTGTCCTAATCTCTTCCGCTGAAAAACAATCCCACAACATGATGCTGCCACCACCATGCTTCAGTGCTGTAATGGTTTTGTGTGCTAATCTTGGTTTTATCTGACCGAAGAATGCTGTTTCTCACAGTTTTAAAGTCATTTAGGTGCCTTTTTACAAACTCCAAGTGGTCTTCCACATATCTTTTGCTAAGGAGAGATCAGGATCAGTGTTGCAGTAGTGGCTGTTCTTGTGGAAGTTTCTCCCATCTCCAAAGAGATTCTCTGGAGCTCAGACAGAGTGACCATCTATAGACCTTCTACAGACAGATGTGTGCCTTTCCAAATCATGTCTAATCAAATGAAATGACTACAGGTGTGCTCCAAACAATGTGTACAAAAATCTCAATAAATATCAATATGAATGTCTGAATATCTATGTCAATGTGATATTTCAATTTTTTATTGGGTAATGAATTTGCAACATATTTCTAAAATCCTGTTCTCACTTTGTCATTCTGGGTTATTGAATGTTGCTTGACATGGAGGAAAAATAACTAATTTTGGCACAAGGCTGCAACATAACAAAATTTGAAAAAGTGAATCCACTGTACTTATTCTAGTTTAGGCTCAAAGGGTGGCAGAGTTCATCCCAGGAGCATAGCAAGAGATAGAAAATGGGACTCTAGTTCATCACAAGAAACACTCATGTATACATTAAGCCATTAATGTACAGTGCATCCGGAAAGTATTCACAGCGCATCACTTTTTCCATGTTTTGTTATGTTACAGCCTTATTCCAAAATGGATTAAATTCATTTTTTTCCTCAGAATTCTACACACAACACCCCATAATGACAACATGAAAAAAGTTTACTTGAGATTTTTGCAAATTTATTAAAAATAAAAAAATTGAGAAAGCACATGTACATAAGTATTCACAGCCTTTGCCATGAAGCTCGAAATCGAGCTCAGATGCATCCTGTTTCCCCCGATCATCCTTGAGATGTTTCTGCAGCTTAATTGGAGTCCACCTGTGGTAAATTCAGTTGGTTGGACATGATTTGGAAAGGCACACACCTGTCTATATAAGGTCCCACAGTTGACAGTTCATGTCAGAGCACAAACCAAGCATGAAGTCAAAGGAACTGTCTGTAGACCTCCGAGACAGGATTAACTTGATGCACAAATCTGGGGAAGATTACAGAAAAATTTCTGCTGCTTTGAAGGTCCCAATGAGCACAGTGGCCTCCATCATCTGTAAGTGGAAGAAGTTCGAAACCACCAGGACTCTTCCTAGAGCTGGCCAGCCATCTAAACTGAGCGATCGGGGGAGAAGGGCCTTAGTCAGGGAGGTGACCAAGAACCCAATGGTCACTCTGTCAGAGCTCCAGAGGTCCTCTGTGGAGAGACGAGAACCTTCCAGAAGGACAACCATCTCTGCAGCAATCCACCAATCAGGCCTGTATGGTAGAGTGGCCAGACGGAAGCCACTCCTTAGTAAAAGGCACATGGCAGCCCACCTGGAGTTTGCCAAAAGGCACCTGAAGGACTCTCAGACCATGAGAAAGAAAATTCTCTGGTCTGATGAGAGAAAGATTGAACTCTTTGGTGTGAATGCCAGGCGTCACGTTTGGAAGAAACCTGGCACCATCCCTACAGTGAAGCATGGTGGTGGCAGCATCATGCTGTGGGGATGTTTTTCAGCGGCAGGAACTGGGAGACTAGTCAGGATAAAGGGAAAGATGACTGCAGCAATGTATAGAGACATCCTGGATGAAAACCTGCTCCAGAGCGCTCTTGACCTCAGACTGGGGCGACGGTTCATCTTTCAGCAGGACAATGACCCTAAGCACACAGCCAAGATATCAAAGGAGTGGCTTCAGGACAACTCTGTGAATGTCCTTGAGTGGACCAGCCAGAGCCCAGACTTGAATCCGATTGAACATCTCTGGAGAGATCTTAAAATGGCTGTGCACCAGCCAACCTGATGGAGCTTGAGAGGTGCTGTAAAGAGGAATGGGCGAAACTAGCCAAGGATAGGTGTGCCAAGCTTGTGGAATCATATTCAAAAAGACTTGAGGCTGTAATTGCTGCCAAAGGTGCATCGACAAAGTATTGAGCAAAGGCTGTGAATACTTATGTGCATGTGATTTCTCAGTTTT
This sequence comes from Erpetoichthys calabaricus, assembly GCF_900747795.2. Classification (NCBI taxonomy): domain Eukaryota; kingdom Metazoa; phylum Chordata; class Cladistia; order Polypteriformes; family Polypteridae; genus Erpetoichthys; species Erpetoichthys calabaricus. The sequence goes on from NC_041396.2 coordinate 45,179,990, forward strand.
TTTATTTTTAATAAATTTGCAAAAACCTCAAGTAAACTTTTTTCACGTTGTCATTATGGGGTGTTGTGTGCAGAATTCTGAGGAAAAAAGTGAATTTAATCCATTTTGGAATAAGGCTGTAACATAACAAAATGTGGAAAAAGTGATGCGCCGTGAATACTTTCCAGATGCACTGTAACATGTATGTCTCTATAAAATCCACACAAATGTGGGAAGACTATGTAAATTGGCCAGGCTGGTGTTTTCAACCTCAATTATTACTAGAAAGCCTTTGGAAAAGTGATGCTAGTGCTTTCTTAAATTCTAACCAGAAAAGGAGCTAAATAAAATTAACTTTGCCTCTACTTGTCTGCTTGGATGCCTTTTAAGATTAACTAAAAACAAAATCAGCTCGTCACTGTTTCCCTACTAGTGAATCAATAAAGCTGCCTGTAAAGAATATAAATTAACAAATTATTCTTGTGCCTTTTAACACATTATTTCATGAAATGACCTATACATCTCAAGAGATTTAACTAGTGTCCATTTAGCCCATTGCTGTCTGTAAAGTCCTTCCCCATAATGGAATACGCACAGCATGCAGAAATAATTAGGGAGTGTCATTTTTTGGCCTCTAAATGTTTACTCAGCCTGGCACCGAGTATTCCTCTTGATGGCGCTTCATGTTAGCTGCGCATTCATGTCTTGTAGGAGCGGAGCAGCGGTTGGGGGGTTGCCATGGTGACTGATGAATTCCAACAAGTGTGTGCAGAATCGCTCTTCTGAAATCTGCCTGCAAGTCCGCCTCTGCTCACCACTCTCTATTGGGTCAGGGCGGCTGTCACGGAGAGGTGGGTTTTCATAAATAGCTCTTTTCTTCCTTATTGGAAATGAAGCTTTGTGCACCTGAACCCTTTCCTAAAGTCTCTACCACTCAGCTGGCAAGTCAAAAGCCATGTTCACCAATTTCTGATGCTTCTGTTATAGAAGGCGAGAGGGAAACTGGTGATTATTAGCTGTCCCAATGATGATCAGACATGGGTATGCATCACATCATTTTATTACTAAAGGAATATAAATACAGAGCAGACTAAAAAATCTAAATACCTACCGCCAGTGTCCATATGCGTAGGCAGACTACATGCATTAGACTGGCATGCCTGCAGGAACATCCAACATGCAGGTGTTAAGACATCAGGTGCGGCCTACTTGCATGATCAGAACTAAACAGACAAAGAAAAAACAATGAAGCAGCCCCTACTAAAACATTTTTGGTTTGGTTATCACTACTTTATGTGAATAAATAAATTCTTAAAAATTTTTCATGCACAAGCCTGCTACATTACAGCAAGAATAATGATGCCCACTGCTACCACAACAAAAGTTGCTAATATGTCTGGTTTATTGAAAAGTGTGAGAGGAGTGCAGTGCAAATTCAATCTCAAAGATGCTTCTGGACAAAGACAACAAAAGCATACGATACAATTGGAAACGTATGAGCCTGTTATGTTAAAATGATGGCACTGCTCCCTACAGATAATATTGGGAACTGCTCCAGCTACAACCTTTTATGTCACCTCTGTGTCCAGTTCACATTGAAATTATAAATATAAAATCTGCAGTTTGATCTCAACTCAGGGAAAGCCGGGTCTGATGTAAAGAGAAGATTTGGTATTTGTTAAAATAGCATATGTTTTACAGTTATTGTGGTCAGATCTTTTTGTGGTATGTAAAGATGGTGTAGGAGGTCATGGTTAGTGCTGGCATCACGAGAATTTAATCAGTACCAGAGGAAAATCAGGCTGTAAGAGATGAGGTTTACACTGGCAATATACTTTCTTACAATTGTGCCAGGAGTATTAATGCTATAGTGGAAGGTATTATCTGTGTTCAACAGGGAGACAGACCACTATCCTTAAACTAAAATGTGTGATCCCAACATTGAAATGCTGACTGAATTCAACCAGGTCACTGCTTAGGGTGAAATGTTACCAACACTCTGAGCAATCATTCTTCCCTAGAATGCTGGTGACTTCAACCAGGGAACTTTGGAGGGAATAAACTTCTATCAGCTTGTTCCATCTGTGAACACAACAGGTTGGACCTGCTGTGTTTAAATATCAATGCCTTTAAAGGTAACCCTGTGGTATAATTGGGCAGGTCTGACCACATCTTACTGCCACCTACAAGCCTGTTATTGACAGCAGCTGCTCTACTATCTAATCCTGAGGTTCTTATGCATATTTGGGGGATTGTTGTTTATGATCTATATGTATTGTGATAGAAACTGGAGTGTCAGTGAGCTCCAAACTGCCAAACACAATCACACAAAGAGTCCTGGGTTCAAATAATGGTGTGTTTATTATACACAATACTTCACAAAGTTGCAAAAGCATACAAACAAAATTTCTCTCTCTCTCCACAATATCTCTCTTCTTCTCACCGCACTGCCCTCCTCCAGTCGAGTGTTGCTCTACGTCCTCCCAGCTCTGACAAGCCTGGATAAGGGAGTGTGGTCCCTTCTATTGAGGACCTTGGAGCACTGCTGGTGCCAGGCTCACTCCCCAGTGGAAGTACTTCCAGGTCATATGGAAATCCCATATTTTGGGGAGTGCATTTTCCTGCAGTGCCCCCTTGCGGCACCCATGGACCTCAGCAAGACTGTGTTGCCAGACTACAACTACCAGCATTCCCTGCTGGATCCTGAATAGGTGCCAATACAGAGGGGTTCTGCCATCTAGTGTCTGAGTGGAATATATATTCCCCAGAGACAGTCCTCTTCTTCTGTCATGGCATCCAGTTGGGATGCCTGTTCATTTATTCGGGGCTTCCTGCCCAGGTAAGGACCCATTCACTATGACTGGGATGTCCGTCAATCCGCTACGACTGCCTAGTCCAGGTGCAACCTCCTTCCTTCTCTTGGCTGGGATGCCTTTACAATCCCACAGGGCCTCCCGTTTGGGTACGTGATCTTCTTGACTCCTGGCTGGGGTGCTCGTCCATCTGTGTGCCTCCTACAATAAATAATTCTAAAAGGTTGTCAGTCTGTCATGTAAAAACTTGCAAAATACTGAGTCTTGAAACTTGATCTTGGTCTTAATCCAAATCTTTTGCCATGATATGTATAACACAACCAATGAATTGGACTAGCGGGTTATCTTGGATATGAAATTGGGCCTCAGGTCCCCCTTACGGCAAGTGGCGGTGTGGAAGTACATTGTAGCTAACAGGAAAAGAACAGCTGCGCAGGCATGCTGCATTACCAACATGAAAAGAACCACAGTAAAGCAACTTGAAGAAGGTGATTACATTATAGGAGGAAAAATAACAAGCCCACCTTCTGGATTTGCATCTTTCTTACACTAAACTGCAGAGGAAAAATGATCAAGAAGGTGACATGTCTGTAGTAGCTGTTTATGTTAATACCTTTTCTTACTATGTTGATGGGTAGCACAGTGAAATATATAATATTCAAGTGTGAATGATTTACTGACCCCCAGTAAACCAATTAAAGTAAGAAAAAATCGTGAGTGGTCTCCCTTAGACGTTCTCTTATACTCAGATATGGGGAAGAATATTTGAGGAGTAAACCACAAGACAATGATTATATTTTTATATTATGTACATTAAAGAACCATTAACAACAAATCAAATCAAATTAGTAATATATTGAACAATTATTATAAAGGTAAAGTTGAATATATCTGACTCTGCAGCTGCATGAATTAAAGATAAAGTACCACTTCCAGTTAACGAAAATGGCCCAAAATTTCATAGAAATTTGTTTTGTACCTAACATTTGAATGCAAAATTTGGTTGACCTATGTAAAAGCGTACTCATCTTATCGTGTTTACATACACAAACACACATAGACAGACATTCAGACATAATTCCAAAAATGGTATTTTCAGACATAGGGATATTTAAAACATGGAGATTCATCAAAATCTCCAAACGGAATTTTTGAAGGATTCCAATACTTTCCCTATACTTCGTATACGAGAAAGTAAAAATATCAGAAGTACTGAAATACTTTTACTGACAATCACACACAATTCTGGCCAATATAAGACTTACTCATATTGGCTTTTTATTTTCAGCACTCAGCACATTATACCTGGTGGCAAAGAAGCTCTTTAACATCTCTTTCAGTTTGAAAATGGTCAGAAATCCAATTCTCGGGTTCTTGCATGCTAATGAGCCACAATCAGTGATTTCAGTGGTCCACGTTAGACAGACTTCAAAAATTTAAAAGGCTGAACAATTATCCTTCCATCCATCCATCCATCCATCCATCCATCTTCTGATTTGCTTAATCCAAATAAAGGTCAGTATTTGTCGCAAGCTTGGAAATAGTTCTGAATGGGACAACATATTTCAAGTATATTTATATATATATTAAAATAAAATTTCATCCCATCCCAAGCCCAAAAACAATTCTAGGGCCTAATAATTGACAGATAATCTAATTTTCTCCACATGATCTTTTGATCTTACACAGACTGTGCCCCTAGCTGCTCTTCTGACTATCAATCAGTCAGGTGTATTGTATGCAGTGAGCACCATTACAAGTTGTTTTATAAAGAACAAGGTGCTAATAAAACAGCACGCCTATTCTTACTAATTGGGCAATTAAGCGATGATCTCATTTATGGTTTTAAAACACTGCAGGTTACTCTTTGCAAGAGGTCACATGCATAAAATAATGAAGAACAATGTAACTGCTTATATAGCTGAACAGGATTCTGACACTGCTTGGGTTACTTAATTGTGGAGTTTAGACATTACAGGCAGAAGCAGACACACGCCGGCTGTCCTAGGTGCACATACTAATTTGATCCTAAAAAGCTGGCATAATGCAAATGGAAGAGAGTGCACTTATTTGCTTTTTTAATTAATGTGTCGCACACATTCATATTCATCTGCAGGAGGATATCACAAAACAAAGAAATAGCACAGTTGAAAATATGATTGTGTTTTAACACATTTTATTTATCATTATTATTATAAAGTGTTTTTTTATTGTCAAGGCTTAGAACACATTATTATTATTATTATTATAATATAAAGTCTTTCCCTATTCAAGCCTTAACACACATTTTACTATAATGTGCATTTTCCACGTTTAAAGCTCATGACATATTATTATTATTATTATTATTACTGTTTGACTTTTTAACAGTTGATGGGTTTTTCATTTTATATTCTGTTGATTGCATTGTGACTATTTCATCAAGTGAAACAGCTAAAACTGAATGCTTCAAAAGTGGTCGAAATTTTAATTCATAGAGCAGTAACAGCTTTTCTGTTTCCTCGCAGGTGTTTGAATACCCTCGCGTGTAAGTAGCTTCCTTATACAAAGGCACCTCTTTAATTAAATATTTACATAATAACAGTGAAGGCTTGACAAGACATCATTACAGGGCTGCTGTTGTTGCTGCATAGCTTCTTGGGTTGCTGCTGCTGTTGCTGCCACTTGGTGGCAGAGGCACTATTAGATGTTTTGCCTGAAAGTTACAGAATGACTAAGACGATCATTTGGAAGGCCTGTTTTGTAACAGGATGACTGGTATACACTGTACATCAACAATGGAAAGGGTTTTCTTTTTCATTAAATAAGGAAAATGCTTTAATTTGAAAAAAAAAATAGAAAATATGGTTTGGCATCACTGCCTGGGGACGTAACTTACATTAGCAGTACGTATGAGGTAAGCTGATTACAGAGCTTACTCAGATTAAAAGAAATGGAAATAAAAAGCCCTTGCAGAAGATCCGAGAGGAAGCACTGGAATGAAACATTTGAGATATGGCCTTCATGCCGATGCTGGAAGGCATTGGCATTGAAGCACCTTTGTTTGTCAAACAATGCTAACTCCTTCATGCTGAACAACCATAGGTCACTGCACATGTGGGCCTCAGTATGCAGTGGTTAATGAATGACTACAGTGCGACTACAGATTAATTCTGTTTTAATTTTTTTATAGCTTTGTTTAAGCTTAGTCTTAAGGGTTCCTCCTTCTTTTAATAAACCATCATGAGAAATGTGATAATGTGATAATTCTTACATTTTTAATAGGAACACACTAAGTGCTGCATGATGTTGTGTGATGACTCGTTTATCTGACTACGTGAGTATAACAAATTCACTCCTTTTCTGCTCAATTAGTCTTACTCTGCTGTGAAATGGTGAATTAATTTCTCCGTCTTTATAACCCTTGCAAGTCTCAGGCTATTCTCAGAACTTTAATGTGTTTATAAATAAACAATTTGAATAATGCTGTTGCGGTGGGTAACACTGCTGCCTCATGACTCCCGGGTCTTAGGTTCAAATCCACATTTACCGTTCGTTTCCATGTTTTTTCAAGTCCACACAGGTTTTCTCTGAATATTCAATTCTCTTTCACAATCCAAAGATGTGCGTGTAAATGAGTGAGGTTAAAATGTGTCTCTTAATGGACTAAGTATGAATTAGTGTGCATTAGTGTGCTCTGTCTAGCAGTCGGCTTTTGCTTTATGCCAGACAGAGCTGACTCTGTATTAGAATAGGTGAGTTTAGAAAATAAATGAGGATTAAGTTAATGAAGGAGTGCCAAAATGTGAGGAAATTTATATTCCTGTTTTAACAGCAGAGGTTATCTAACCAATTAAACATTTCCTTTTTGCATCTGGAAAACCTTCCTTTGATGCTTAAAATTACAGTGTGTCAGTCAATAACTGCAAAAACCCAAAACTTCAGCCTTAAATCACCCTCAACAGTTTAACTTCTCAGTGTATTCAACAACTTTAACGGTGCAACAACATTAACTGACTCATAATATTAGCATTTTATCTTCTACAGGTAAACCAGTTTAATTTCAACAGATCAACAGCTTGACATATTCAAAAGCATCAAAAGATTTTTGACAGCACATGAACTTTATCATTTTATTACTGATCCTGATCCACAGATCAACTGTTTATTTTTTTCAGCAGTTTGCCCACTATGACAGTTTAATACATTTAAGAGTTCCTTTGTGTCAATATTTTATTCAAAAAATGGTCATCTTTAATGTTTAATCTAGGTAGCATTTCAACATGTCCACCAGGTCATCAGGCCCACTGAAAGCTAAACAAGATGAACCATTTGTCCTTTTTCATCTAACTTGACAACTGAGCAAACCATAAGCCATAATTTCAACATGTCACCTAGAATCACCATGCTATTGATACCCACAGTTTAAAAGCAAGAGTCCAGCAAATGTACCTTCTCATTATAGTCTTTTCATCTATGAGGAGTCAGCAGGTTTGCAGTTGTGCTTATTTGAAATGTAGTGACAGAGAGAGCCAAATAGCACATTATGTTACCTTAGTATCTTAGTTACTAGTGAAAAGGAAACAGGTGCCAGAAAAAGTGATCAACATGTATCTTCTTCATTCCTCCAGAACTATGAGGCTGGAGATTGCCATATTACTAATTTGCATAAAAGAGCAGACAAAGACCACATACTAAAAATCAAAACAAAATCTGATGTGCCAAGCACATAACTTTCTCTACAGTTACAACATGCATGCAGTATATCTGAGTTTACAAAAAATGTGTGAGATGCAATACCTCTTCAGCATCTGAAAAATACAGAACTTTAAAAGCTTAATTTCTGAATTTTGGAGTGAATCCAAACTTCACAAAAACTTTACTTCGAAGTCATAAATGCATAAGCACAATGTGATGAATGTTCTAAGCCACGCTTTGGTTGATGTTGTTATCGGCTTTAAAAACTTTGAACTTTAAATGTTTGAGGCAAAACACTTGAGTCTCCACAAAATATTTATTGCAAATACACAAACACATGGGCACACATTTCCAAAAATGCCCAAAATATTATAAAAACATGAATGTCCTTTGTAAACCAATGTAAATCAATTTTTCACAAAAACAATGCTTTATTCATATATAAAGTTTAGAAAAAGGAGGAGAAGGAGGAAAGAAAAATAATAAACAAGGAAACAGTAAGAAAAAAAACATACAGGAGGAAACATACAAGAAAACACTACCCTTCTGGGAACTTCACAAAGATGGCATTTAGGAGTTCCAAGAAACATCTGAAGAAACTGGCAGCTTACTTGCCACCAGTGCTTAAAGTGATACAGTGAAAGTAAATTGAAGAGATGAGATTGTAAGGGGGGGGCTCTCTGTATGTGTTTGAGTGGCAGGATACACCAAAATTCCTTTGAAGATCATAGTTAGTGATTGTCCGTGAAGATTCATGAAAAGGACTATAAAGAACAAACCCCCAGAGACTGGTGTCTCATATCAGAGCTGAAATGCAAGCAGCTCAGTGCCCCCAGAAACAACCTACTCTGCCAAGATAATTACAGTTAAAGAAGTAATGCAGACTTCTTTTCCTTTTTGTCTGATTACCATCAAGCATTCTTCTTGTTGTAAGACCCAACTGCCACTCTAGTACTTCCTTAACATTTACGAATATCCTTCCAATCACCCACAGGTGGCAGAACTCACTGGTTAGCTAAAGAAAGGTAGTCTATGTTGAAACTGGAAGAGTTGCTGGTACTGTGTGATGTTGAGTACCGGCCCATTTAAGCACTGCTTGCCACCATCTGCCTTTTTAAATGTTAATCGCTGGAACATGTCACTGAGAACACAGCAGAATTTCTGGGCACGTAGGCTCACAGGGTGTGCACACAAGCTTTGTAGCTGGGGTTGTGATGCTGCAGAAAATATGGACGGTAGCTGTAAATCACCAGTAGCATATAGTGAGTAAATAAATAAATAAATACATAAAGACCATGCAAACACTGGTAGCTGTGAAACATTATATCATCAGGAATTTACAACTTTTGTTTCACTTGAATTTACTTAACCATGTTAGATTTTGATCTTCATAATATCTATTTTCATACTGCTTCTTCAATTCAAGTTTGAGGAAGGCAACAAACACAAGGTAGAGCCCAAGCCAAGAATGCACACCAGTTCATCATGGAGGAACACAGATGCAATAATAGAAACAATACTGGGGTGACCAAGCAACCCTTAGAGCTTGACGACACGCTTAATAGACACTGAGCCTATCACTGTTAGTTTACAATGTTACGTGCAATATTGGTAAACCAGGTCTGTCCATAACTAAGACTGTTTAACCCTAGTGGTATGCTGATGTTATGCAGAACACAAAGCAGGCATGGGAATTGAAACTAGGATGCGGGACCTCTAAAACAGCAGCAGCAGAATTCACCTGTGCACCACTCACAAGCAGTTAAATGTTCATATGAAAAGTAATGAGAAAAGAATGTCAAAATAATATGAAATACTGCTTAAGCCATGACAGTTGCTGTGTCATTGTGCAGCACTGCACTGATAAAGTGTTGTGAATGTGTACCTCTAAAAATGAACAGTAGACTACATGTCTACCTGGGTGTAAATCCAAAGAGAAGCAGGCATGTTTTTCAAATGTCCACAACTGAATTATAAAAGGATAATACAGTAGATTATGGTCTTTATGATCCTGAATTTGACTGAGCAGGTCTGATTTAAAAGTTTTAAACTATGAAAAAGCACATTAACTTTGGCTTGTAGTTTGTTCCATATTTTAGAGATGTTTGCTTCTATTTCTCAGGCCTGGCATTTTCATGTATACTACATAAATGCATCTCAGGAATTGTCATGAACTATAAATATATTTTATTTGAAAGCATGTCTGTTTTTTTATAGCTTTTTGGTCTGTTAGAAAGAATGCTGACATACAGTACATAAGGGAGCCTCAGTAGAGAGTGGATGGCTAGACTGTGAATATTAGTTGGCTGTGCATTTTACAATGGAAATTTACACCTTTATCAGTGGAGTTAACTACATAGCACTTGGCGGATTTTGCCAGTTGGAGTGACATGCACAACAACTCTTCTCTATTTGACTTTCTTATTCAAAAGTAAATAAAGTTTGTCTAAAGCATAGCCAAAAAGGTTTCAAACTCACTTTATTCTGTCTATTTATTCATTTTCTAAACCAGTTAATCCAAGTTTAGGATTTGCATAGCTATCAACAATTACTGGACCAAACTGCAAAGAAAAGAAGCGGTCCAAGGCAGAGCTTAAAACCTATCGTGACTCACACATTCCTTCATACCAGGCAAAATTACAACTGCAAAAAAAAAAATTAACCTGTATGTTTCACTTTTGAAGGCATAACATAAATATGTTATGAATCAGCAGTTTCCATGTGGTATTGTAACATGACACCTGATGAACCTCTGGTACATCTAATGGTCCTCCGGTCTCCAACAAGAAGACCAGTATTTGGGTGCTTTGAGCATAAATCCTACTTGCGTGATGTGGTTATGAAGCTCTGCTACTCTACTTGTTTGAATTATTTATTATGGTTAACAAAGCTCCTTTCTTGTTTCATTCAGCAGATGACAGAATTTCTGCTTCAGCGCCACAAGTGCGTTGTTTTTTCTTTGTCAAGTCCTGCCTCACTCCATGAGAAAGAGAGTGCTTTCCTCCCACCAGGATCTTGCAGGGTTGTTCTCTCACTTTCTTGTCATTGTGGAGCATGATGCTTTACAACAGTAGGGCAGCTCTCATTTCAGCTTTTCATAGTTGGTTTTGTAACTGTTTCCTGCAGTGTATGTTAATTAGCATGTAGTCTCTCCTGTGTCTGGGAGCTATTTTATTTATGCTCACATGAAAGCACTGCTTATTTGAAATGAATACTTAGATTCTGGTTCGAAATCTTAGACATGCTGTGGCTGCAGCAGACTTCAGCAGGAAGCCTCAGCCCCATCGGCCGCCCTGGCGTGCGCGCGAGGGCGTATAATCGCCGCACCATCGGTCCCGCTCTCGGCGTGTGTTTTGTTCTCATTAAAGCTTCTGCCTGCTGCCTCTCTCTTTCTCTCTGATGGATGAAGTCTGATTGTACCGTTGCCCTCCATGGTAAATGCTCACTTTACCGACTGCAGTCTTGGCTGCTATGTGCTTTAGTGATGAGAGGTTATCTCACCATGTCGTTATATGTTAACATTGGAAGGCTTTATTTAAATTTCTGTTGCACAAGACCACCTGTGGCGCATGTTGGTAACAAAGCAGGGAAGTTGTATGCTGCCAATGGCTGTCCTATGGAGAAGAAGGAAAATAGCCACTTTTGACTTGGTAATCAATTCAGTGTACAAACTTAAAAGAAGGATTGCAGAGGCCAAAATTAAATTAAAGCTTTGTGCGTCAGAAGAAAAAGTATTCCCGCTGTAAAATCTTCCCATCAAAGTTCTCTTTCAGTATTAACTGTTGCTCTTTCCCATTTCTTGACCTTTATATCTAAGCATTGCTTTACTTGTTGATGACTAGAATATGAACAAATATAAACTAAGACGCACTGTCTTCAACCTGTCACCTTAAACAATCCCTGAAAAAGACGCTGTGCCACACAGTAGCTATCATGCAGCCACATCATTTTTTTCTCTAAAGGGAGATAATGATTTAATACATTAAAGACTTCTTGGATTGAAGTTTTCTCTTACTGCCTTGCCACTAAATTATGACTCCATGTACAGAAACGTGTGTGTGAAACTTGAGCCCTGAACTGGCAGGTCTTTGTCCGTGTTACTTACTACAGGAAAACAAAAATATCTCGAAGCAGCCAATAGCAGCTATTACCTGTTTGAGAAAGATGAACTTGAAACTGCCTGCCTGTTTAACCAGGACGTCCTAACGTTTGTACCAGCAAATTCAAGTTAGAAAATGAGATCATGTATAATATTTAACTTTATAATTTTGTTCTCTGATAACAGTTTACATATAAGATGTCTCATTTCTTTAAACCAAGTATCCATCCATGACACTTATTATTTTTAAATATTTTTGTAAATTTACGCAATACTTAATAAAGATTTGGGTTTCTGGACTGCACCATTTATCCTTATGCTGAATGGTACTTTGAAATGCTATGTAATCATTATATGCAAATGAACCTAGCTGATTAAAGTAAGCTTTCTATTAGATTTCTTCAGTCTACCATGCTACATTAACAAGAGGATGTGGGACTCTATCAGTAGTAAGAGTTCATATATAATAATGACTCACAGACCCTTTTTTAACTAAGCATTTTCCATAACACCATTTGTGGATTTTTTCCCACTATCTCTCAACATGTGCATGTTGGATTGATTAGCAGTTTAGAATTGACTCCACAGTATTTTTTAAGTGTGACCTGCGATGAACAAGAACCCTGCCTAGTGCTGGTTCCTGTTTTCTGCCTGGTGCTATGAAGATAGGTTCTGTCTTTCTGTGACCCATTACAGAAGTAAGTGAATTGAAGAATATATGTCTGTATGTAAAGTATGTTATCCTTTTCCGAAGCAGAAACCTGTTGAGTTTCAAAAACGCCCATAGGTATAGACCAGTTCTTTCCCAATGTCCCCTCATATAAAAATGCTTAGAGAGTTAATTAGATTTTTAGTAAACCACAGTAATAATAGTAACGCCAACAGTTCTTTATTCTTTCTTAAAATTCTGACAATTTTTGCATGTGGATGTAGTTTTAAGGGTGAAATAAGTTGCCCTTTTCATCTCTGGCATTACAATAGCAAGGAACAGAGAGCGGAAATTAACTATTGACCATCTAGAGTTGGATGACTGCTGGGTTATTATGGGTGAAGATGAATGTCAAGTTCAATGGCCATACGTATATTAATGCATTAAAACTCTTAGATATCTCCTACAGAAATGTGGTAGGTGTACAATATAAGCTAAAGAGAAAAAAGACAATGACTGCACAGGAAGAATGTGGGAGAAAAGTGACCGTGCTAAACAGTTACTACACTAGTATGTAATTCAGTCTGTTACTGAACACTCCACTGTGTACCTGTTGAGGTTGGTGAGCACAGACAGGGACATTAGGGCTTTGTTCAGATGTTAGCAGAAATGTGTTGTATTTCCTTCTGGTGGTCAGTAATGATGACTCCTAGAAATGTAAAACTGCCGATTCACTCCACAACATCCCTTCAGATGCTGATGAAAGAGAGGCTTGTCCAGGGACCATTCTTTCTAAAAGCAAACATCTTCTCTATGAACCATATCCCTATTCTTGATAATCAACTATAAGCAAATTTAGTTATGGGGCTGGAGCTATTCCTACCCATCAGGTCACCAGTAAACAAGGATTACATTGGTGTTCAGCCCCACTACCTTACTGGGGCTCTTATATTTAGGATCACTGTGGAGGAATTAATGTTGATAATCCAAACATTCTGAGGTCTTTCAGTTAGGAATTCCAAAATCCAAATGCACACAGTGGCGCTACGTCCTGAATTTAGCTTAGTAATCAGCTACATGTATGATGGAACAACAACATTAAATCTGCAATTTATAAATAGTACTATGTAGGTGTGACAGGAAAATATAAGGTGCAATGGTTATGAGCTGGTTGTGATCATGGCAAACTGTAGGTGGTCAAAACTATCTGGAAAATTCTTTTTAATATGTTCCAGCACCAGTCTCTCAAAGCATATGCATCACAACAGAATCAAAGGGGTCACAGGTCCAGTCTCTGTTTCATTTACAAAATAATTTTTCTCTCCTTGTCCTAATCAATTTGTATACTAATGTATATTCTTAATATGGCCAAATACAAGTCAGTCCCCTGCTGGATGTGACCCAGATAACTGTACTTTTTCAGTCTATGCAAAAATGAGAAAATGAATGAATCGGCCCACTCGGCTTTCTAAAAGGAAATAAAACAGAAAAGAATGATTCAAACATGCTAGGCTTGCAATGATTTTCTTTGTGCTATTGGAAGAAAATTAAGTTCCCTAGAGGATGGGTGGGGTCAGAGTCGGATTGATATCACCTATAGGGTGTTTGGGAGGGGTTGGTATTTGTTGTTGAAGAAGTGTTACAAGATTCTTATGTGAAATTGAGATGACCCACAGTTCTTGCTAATGCTTTACTTGTGTCCTTTTCTTCTTCCCTCCTGATTTTTACACTTAACTTTTCAGAAGACCTTTATGTGTCACATTTCCTTCCTCTCTCTTTGCTTTCTACTTCTTTTTCTAGCATTCACAGTGGTAATTTGACCCTTTCTCTGCATGTGCTTGCCATTTTTCGCTAACGTTTTTTCTGCAAATAAGTTTAGTTTTTTCACATTCTGAAACAACTTTTAGCTTACAAGTTGACAGTTAGTGTGGAATGGATGTGCCTCCAGTTTTGATTGATTCATCTGCTCTCCCTCTAATTTTACATTTTCCTTTTGCATATTGCTTTATTAAAGTATTTGATGGACTAGTGCCCTGTCCAGAGATTATTCCTGCCTTGTGTCCTATATTTGCTGAGGTAGGCTCCAGCTTCCCTACCATCATGCTTGGGATAATGTGGGTTTGGAAGATGTATGGATGCAATACATTATGTGTGAATGAAGAAGGAATGCAATTCAAGGTTTTTTGTGAGACCGAGCTCCCCAAGTGTGTTGCCCTGGGTGGTCCCCACCCCTACGCCATGAAGTGGCCCTAGTTACAAGGCTTACCAAAAACATCAATGTGCCACTCGCTTACATTTCTATCAAACACCATCAGCACTGATGTACCTATCTTATGAATTCTGCATGTTTCATCAAATGTACCCATCTGTGCTTTTCTTTTTCTCTTGTTTTAATTTTCCCAATATAAAATGATTACTAACATTACATAAGGTGCCCCTTTTAAAAACAATTAAATCTTTTCAAGGCTTCGTGTTCCATTATACAGTATAATAGTCCTTGCAGGGCCAGCACACAGAAAGTTCCCACAACTGTCCCCACATGTGTGGGATGATAACATTACTGCATCACTCAGGCTCATTTTATAACTCTGTTACAAAATCTGTATAACTCCTCTTTGCATTAAAAATAAGGGCAACAGTAAAGAGGCCTTTCTTAAAGGAAACAAAGAAGGAAAGAGCAATTCCAACATGTTAGACTTGCAAATGAGTTCACACAGCTACTGAGGCCAAAGAACATATTAAGATCCTTCTTGTGAGAGGACTCTTTTGAAAGAATAAAGCCTCTAGTTAAAAAGAATAGCTGACAATGTGATTACTGGTAATTATCTGAAAAATAATATTGCTTTGATTTTTTAGCAGCCAACAGATAAGTAAGGATTTTTTTTCTATTTTGCTCTAGAATGATCATACATGTTACACTTTGCACTCCTATGTTATATTCAAAAAGATATACAGTACTTCATTCTAATTTGAAATAAGACATTTCTTTGTACTCATATTCTACAATAAATTAGTTTGGCATTATAGAGATTCTTGTAAAGCAGCTATGCTCTTTTCACCCAAGAACTGACCAGTACAAGTCTTTAAGTCAAATGGGACTAGTGGACCACAATAATGTGTCAGGGGACATGGAATATCATTATTTTTTTTATCGTTTTCTCATGATAACGGAATAATTTTCTTGAGATCTCAAAAAAATTAAACTTACCCTTTTCTCCTGACAAGCTTACTAACACATGGCAACAATTGATAACAACTAATGGCAACTAATGTGATATGTACACAAATGTAAGTCTACTTGCATCATGCATTTCATTCAGTGGTGTTATCATTTTGGAAGATTTTTTACATCAAACAGCTACAGCTAATGTAGTCACATTTTCAGTACTGAGATCTGATTATTTTTGGGCAGCCACACTGCACTCACTAACACCTCTAATGGAGTAAGCTGCAACAACTATAGGTTTACTATTAGTGAGGTCTGCTTGCATCCAGATGAATATCATATGACATAATGACATCAATTTACTCTGATGCCAAAGGACAAGAGTTTATCATAGCTGCCCATATGCAAAATGTAATATAGCCCCCTTTGGTTTTCAGAGTGCTCTGCATCTTCTTTAAAGAATGGCCCCTGGGTCCAACCATGATTGTACTTCATACACAAGATCTCTAGTGACTCACAATCTAGTCATCATATGGTATCCAGTAAGATAAATGTTAATCTACTGCATAATTATCTTTGAGAAACTTTTTGTTTTCTCTCAAGAAAATCACTTTGTTATTTTAAGAAAATAAAGTTTCATTTACTTGAGAAAACAATTCCATTAACTCAAGAAAAAAATACAAAAAAACTAATGATACTGTACATAATCTCTCAGCTTCTGTACATATGACTAACAATATTAGATACTTTATTGCCAAGCGTTTCTTGTTTTTTGTTTTTTTCCTGAACCAGCGGTTAATAAAGAGAGGTAGGGTGAATTAAAGAAAATAAACCAAATGACTCAATATACAAGTTCTCTGTTAGGTGCATTTTCATGCTGAGCAACACTTGATTTCCTAATGTTGTAACAAAGGGTTGCAGGATACTAGGTATGAGGCAAATACCGACAATTTGGAAGATTCCACTTCTATGCTGGTCACATGCATCCACACCCATTTACAAGAAAAGTTAATTCAGATACAACTTAACAAACAGGGGTAATGCTTAACATATACTGTAGATGGTCATTTGATTGATTTGATTGATTCCAAGATTATGGCAATGTCAGGCAGTAGAGCTAACTTTCTGCTCCATCGTACTGCTCTAGTACATTTCTAAAAATTAAATACAAAAAGCAGTGTTTTTAAGTTTGCAACTCAGAACTCTTATTTAACTGATACAGCAATACATAAGTGCAATTAAAACATTTTTGGAACTTTGTTACTCTGTGCAGGGAGGCATAGCCAAATCAAGCAGCATCAGAAGTGAGGCAGAAACCAAACTTGAAATGACCATCAATCTACTGTAATGCACACATACACTGGGGTCATTTTGAGTTACCAATCAAAATAACACAATTTCTTTAGACTTTTGGAGGAAACTGGAGTTTCTTGACTAAGCACACACAAACCCAGGGAGAATATGCAAGCTCCACAATGAGAAATCAAACACTGGGCTAGGAACCAAAGGGCCATGAAGGGACATGTACTCTTACCTTACATTGTGCTGCAGCACCACTGGATATCAGTAATTCTTACCAAATTTACTCAGCTACACTTATTCATTTTTAGTTCCCACAACTTAAAAGACATACTGAGATCATATTATTAAAGCCTCCTCACTTAAGCATAATTCAGTCCTTTTCAACACAATCTCCCAGAGCGTTTCACCATTTTATAATTACCTTGGTCATGCCTTTACCTATCATTTTAATTTCCAAAGATGAGGGATCTTCGGGGACAAGTAATGAATGGAAGGGAGGGTAATGTTCCCTATAAGTAACCATCTTTTCTTTCTTTTTCTCCTTTTTTTCTACTGAAACTGTAGTCAGGGTAAGAAGCAAAGCCTCTTTTCCTTATTGGGATCCCTATGTATTGATCTGCTTGAACTTGATGAATGACCCCATCCCTCCATGGTGCTGACTGATACACTAAACCAACTCCTCATGCTCAATCTAACCCAGGAAACATATGGTTCAGGCAATGGAGTTTAACTTTGATTAACTGATTCTTGTTGCCCAGTGCTGCAGACTGCCAGCCAGCAGACATTTTTTAGAATGCAGCTTGTTTATTTGGTCTCTCTTTCTCAGACCGAGTGCTACCTCAGCAGAAACTGTATGACGGAGTTAGCCTGCAATCACCCAGTTTCTTTTAAAAATGTACATTACATAAGTTTTATTTTATATAGTGCAATTTATAGAACACGGCTTCTTATACTGTACAACAGTGTTTTCAGAGAAGTATACCAAATACACGTGCAAATTAAGAAAGTTGCTTCAGGTTTTGTAGTGACACATTCTCTGAAGCCATTGGACTGATAAAAAGTAGACACAGGGATTTTGGCCCATGTCAACTCAGACTTAGCTAGTGGTAGACCTCTTCTCTTGGTATCCCATGTCATGCCATCCCACCGATTCTCTTTCGGACTGAAATCTGGTGACTGTAGATGCCACTACATTAAGCTACACTCCCTGCTATATCCTGTCTTTCTTAACTTTATGGCACATAGCATTAACCTACTGAAAAATCACACTGTTGCAATGAAAGGATGTACTTGATGAGTAAGTATCCAGATATCTCAACAGCTCTGTAATAATACCCATTACTCTCCCAGAATCCACCAGTGCTGAATTTCCTGGACCTGTTTTGTGTGTTTTCACTTCTACTTTTGCATTGTTCAGTTTTTAAATTTAATACAGTATTGTGTTTTAATCTTGTCAGCCATGTAAATTGCTTGATAATGGTGCATACTGTGCCTAGCTGGGGTTGCAGTCTCCATCTATAGACTGGCTGAAGTATTCCTTGCTGCTTGTGATCAGAAAAACTCCTTAAAGATGAACATACAATTGGCAATGACCTTACTGAAGAACTGTGAAATAAATGCACTGACCTATGGACTTTTGTTTGTATATTGAAGTAAAAATTACACTTGAACAAAAGTTAAACAGACTACCTTTAGTAAAATATTTTCTTTTTTTAACATTTCTGGTCACTGAGGAGGACTGTTTGCAGTATTGCTGAAATTCTGAAAGAATGTGTTCTTAGGAGCACCAACCCCCTGCTAGATATAATACACTTGATATACATTTATAAAATGTAATTAATTCATCAAATGATTCCATGCACAGCTGACTCATGGATGGAGCATTCTGGGTTTGATTTCTTTAGATTAACTGGTGACTGTAAATGGGTCTTATGTGAGTTTGTGCATAAGTTAAGCCCAGTGATGGGCTAGCACCTGGTCCAGGGCTGTTTCCTGTTTTGTCCCCAGTGGCCACCCAAAACCATGTAATGGATTAAGCAGGTTTGGAAATGTAAGATTGATTATCCACTCTTTAACATGGAAGATTGTTAGAGGTTTATAAAATTACTCTCAATTTCACATAGAATCATTCACTGTGCACAAAATTCCCTTACATACTTAACATGAATCAATTCAATAAACACATCCTCATTCAACAATCACAAACACAGAAGTGACTTACTCACACAAGTAAACAACTGGCAGAACTGCCATGAGTCACCTTCTGGTAACATGCTGAAAATGTCATAAATGAAGCTATAAATTGTATTTAGGCAGTACTGTACATTCTGGTGGTTAAAGCAATTGACCATACAGCACAAGGTTAGCAACTTAATTCCTGCCTTTTCTTCACTAAGAGACCCTGAGCACTTCACTTGTCAGGTCTTCAATTGTTAAAGCAATTGCATGAAATCCCTGTACTTGTATAGCATTATGCGATGGAGCCTGCTGTATGTACTAAGTTCCATCCATCTGCCTTCTGTACCCACTTTGTCTAATTGATTGTTTTGGGGGTCAGTTTATTCTTGAGTAGCACCTGAATACTGGTTCAAAGTGCTTATGCATTTTTACAATTATAATGCCTTAACAATAAAGTGCAAAACCTTATTTGCACTCATAAACACGTTTATTTTTAAATATAACAAAATCACACCGTATAAAGTACAAAGTGTAACATATGGGCAACAGGAATGTCAATAATAAATACAATGTGGGAGATGCTGTGCTACAGGAAGCAACCTCTGAAAAGGATTTAAGTTTTTATGTTGACACGACCTTTTATCACCTAAGTAATGTGCAAAAACTATTAAAAAGGTAAATAAAATGTTAGGTTATAACATAAAAACTTGTGCTATGCTCAGACTATATAATGCACTAGTGAGATGGCATCTGCAGTTTTGTGTGCAGTTCTGGTCATCACAGTGCAAGAAAGAGATAGCAGCACTTGAAGAGGAGAACAACCAAGTGCCTCCCAAGATTGCAGGACATGTCCTACTCTGACAGACTCAGAGAATAAAACCTGTTTAGAATCGAGCAGAGGAGACTACGTGGGGACCTAATCCAGGTATTCAAAATTCTCAAACACACTGATAAAGTATATTCCACCAAATTCTTTCAACTTAACGTCAAATCACATACTCAAGGATGCCAGTGGAAATTAAGAGGAAGTACGTTGAGGACTGAAGCCAGAAAGCACTTCTTTATGGAAAGAGTTGTGGGTATTTGAAACAAACTATCAAGAGAAATGTAGTTGAAGTAGAAACCTTGACAACCTTTAAGAAGTGTCTGGATAAGAAATTGGGACAGCTTACCTTCTGACCAAACAAACAAACCTGATATTATGAATAGTCTCCTCTCATTTGTCAAATTACTTATATTCTGTTTTCTAATATATGAACTAAGATGTACCCATTCAACAACAGGTGAGAGAACAGAAGAGAAAAGGACAGGACAGGACAGCAAAAACAGTAGTTAACAGCATTTATGAACAGGAGGAACCTCTCGGGCCCACGATACATTACAGCAGATGACTCAGAGTCACTCAATCTTAATGATATAAGAGGAGTACCCGAGTGCCTGGAGCAGTTCATGCATACATGGGTAGAATGTGCAAACTCCACAAAGACAAACCATTTTTCAAATTTGGTCTCCTGGAGTACAAATCCCTATGTCACCATTCTGACTCTACAGAAAGGCGCTTCATAAATTCAAGCATTTGTGGCAGTTTATGTGGTGCAGGAGAATTGAATGTTGAACCACAAGGTTGATACTTCAAGCCTTTCTTCCATTCAAGTGTCAAAGCTCCAAGTGCTAAAATGTATTTGAACAAACTGTTCTATAGCTTATAAACAGGAAGGCACAAGTAAAAAAAATCATGCTTTAGTTTGCATAGTTTAAGCCACAAGGCTGGCATTTCAACTGAAACACCTGAATGTCAATTCTCCTGCTTCTGGAATAATAAAATAACAATCTGAAATCTGCTGTGAAAGGCGCTATATAGCGCCCGACCCGGCACAGACTGACGCAGAGGCACATACTTAAACAAACAGACTTTTATTTTCTCTTCAGCCGTGGGGCACGCCTTCCCCGTGTCCCACAGGCCCAACATAGTCCCACAAAGCACTTAACACACCAAAACACTCTTGTCCTTGACCACCACTCTTCCTCTAGCTTAGTCCTCCTCCTCCCGACTCTGGCTCTTGAGTGATGGTGGCTGGCCGTTTTTATAATCCACCCAGAAGCGTTCCAGGTGCTTGACCACCAGGTCCTAATTGCACTTCCCTGCAGATTCAGGGTTGAAGAAGCCTGGATCTTCTTGCACCAGCTTCTAGATCAAAGTAGGAGCAAACCATGGGTAAACAAATTATACTGTATAGTATGTAAACAACAGCACTGCATCTTGATCTTAAGTATTTGTCTTTGCCAAATGTGCAGCTCTAATTTACATTTATTTTTTAGCTAATGCTATCAGAATCAGAAAACAAAGTAAAATTCTATCATTCTGTAGTGGGAGATGAAGTAACTCACTCTAGGTAACATGATTATTCAGGCATAGCAAATGAACCAATATCCTTGTAGTTTCCAGCCCAATACCTTAACCCACAATGTACCTTTAAAAACTTGCCATTCTATTTAAACACCAATGATTTTGATTTTTCTTTTCGCAGCAGCAGCAGCAGCAGCAGATAAAAAATATCCAAATGAGCAGTTGCTAACATCTCAGTGGAAGACTTACTATAAAGTGGAAACGCAATCAAGACTTCTCAGTGCTCCTCCTGCTCCCCCCAGGTGTCTGCTGATTTTCACGTTCGCTGAGCTCATTAATACCCTTTGGGGGCATAATAACAAGCTTGACTACATGTGAAAAGCCATCGATTTGCATTTGACGTCTTGCCACTGAGCATAGGACTTGTCGCCATAATGGTCCCCATCTCCACTTTGGTCAAGATGACAGCTGCGAATCCAGCAGGCGTTGAAAGACAGCACAGTTTAATCAGCTGTTGCTCTGGCAGAGCCTCCCTGATGCTGCATATCCTTCAGCTGGCATGTAAGCAGGCCCATTGAGAACGGCCAGCATGTAGACCTGTTTGATCAGTGTAGGAATACAAGCAAGATAAATGAGCCTGCACATGTTCTTGTGCAACACTTGACTGTGGGATAAGGGATGGTTGACATATATTTTACTCCACAGTGTTGGGAGGAGGGAGAAGACAGAATAAGATAGAGTAACCGCGAGCAGGAGACAGAGTTCAGCTGAGAGCCTCCTAAATAAAGCCCCACGGTGATAAGAATCTCTATGGTGGATGTCTTGACTGGTTTGCGTCACACGTGTTCACTGAAGCTTTAGTGAGTCGAGCTCCTCTTAATAGCAGCCACCCTCCCTGTCCCCAGACATCCTGCCGACACTGACAGCCGGCCTCTAGAGGGTAATTAAGGCACAGTGAGATAACAAGAATCGGCACAGTTGCACTGATCTGGGGCTGTGCCCGACAAGCTTGCAGCCTACAGCTGCCCCAGGGCAGAAGTGGCCATTGCTTCTAATTAGCTTTTAATTAAAAGAATATGTAGTGTCCCCAAGGCTAAGCAAGAAAAGCCTTTATTTGGTAGGGGTTATGGGGGGCTTGGGGGAGTTGTTTGGGCGGTTGCCAGTTCCAAGCCATTTTCATTCTTTCTTTTACTAATAGTCATCTAAAGAAACACACATCTACTGGCCACAAAGGAGGAAATACTAAGTTAAATGAGGCACAGAAAGTATGGTGAAACCAGGTGCATCCAAGACAGTGTAGTTCTTGAATTATTGGAGCTCAGTGTGTGAATATTGGAACACATTTGGAAATAATTTCAGTGATAGACAGACTAAAATGCTGTTTCCCAAGGAGCTCAGTGGAAAGAATGACACCAGCAAAGAAAATGATGGTCAGCAGTGCATCCTCCTAGAGTGTAAAATCTGAGTATTAGTTTAATGAAAAAGGCAAAAGTTTTCAGAATCTCTAAACTGACTGCAAATTTTGACCTAGGCTACGAGGAAGCTATGTCACCATAAACTATCTGGCAAGACCTTATGTGAGTAGAACATCATGGCTGAGATTCAGCACACAAGCTCCTTATCACACTAGGACAATAATGAGTTAAAGGCTTACTAATCATTGAAAATTAGCAATGTGGTCATGTGGGTCATTTTCACCATGTTCTCCTCAAACAGACCTGGGATTCACCAAAACAAGCCTATAAGCTGGAACATTCAGCTCCAAAAGTGACAGTTTAAGGCCAATTTGGAATTACAAACGTTGCAGCTTCTTGGCATGTTATACTTGTGCCTTACTTGTTTACCTTAGTTGGCAATGTTAACACAACTGACTACTTTTTTAATGTTCACTTCCATACACATTTTCCCATTTGGTTTAGTTCCACAATGATGACATCTCCTTCCATTGAGCACACAGAATTATCCAGAGTTTTTCAGACCATGGGAGTAGAGTCTGAATATTAGTGGGTGGTCTGCTTATGAAAGGCACATTCCCACAATACAAAGGTACATTTAAAATGAAGATCCAACTCTCTCCCTTATCCACTGGTCAAGAATCCTGTCTTTAATTCAAATGCACTGTATTGTGGAAGTATGCCTTTCCTGCTTATCTTCTACTTCTTGTTTTACTCTTGGTTGGCAAACAACAGTTTGGTGCATTATGGAGTGTGGACCAGAATGCTCTCATTACTATATTCTTTCACTCAACTTGCCATCCTTCAAGAATTGTAATATACACTGATAGCATACATCTGCTGATTTCTTCTGCAAATATCTTCCAAAATAAGATCCACTTTTAGTTTTATTTATACCGAGTTTTTTGGAAGCAAGTATTAATAGTACTTTAGCAAAAAATGCATGTGTTTTGAACATTCTGACAATAAAATAAAATGTCAGACATGTGGATTATATGACACGAGATACGTGAGAATTATTATCATTTGCCTTTGTCCAGAGTTGTTCATTGTTTGTTCCCATTCAATTTTAATCTTCATTGTGTCTTTTCTCTATGCAAATGTGAGATTAATATTTTTTCATGGCCACCACTACAAACTACATGGGGTAAGTAACATATAAAAAATATTTTTGGGTGGAGTACTCCTTTAATATTGGAAAAAGTGATGTGAGAAAAGGCTAAAAGGACATAAGATTGAATAGACAAATTAATATTTTTTAATAAACAATACTGGCTTGTTTCTGCCTTCTTTCCAGAACGTTTGGAGCAAGCTCTGGCTCTCCATTTTCTCAAAAATTGCATGGATGGATGAATTTTACTTAAGGCTAACTGTTCCATCCATACACGGCTTAAAGGCTCTTGACATAGATTCAAATGCAGTGTATTGTGAGAGTATGCCTAGCTGCTCATGATCTGATAACGGCAAAGTGCAGGTTCTGAATGTGGATGGACAATTGTTGGTTCTTGCCTTGCATCCAGATATCTCAAATTCTAAATGATCAATTTTCGTTTTGATGACCTTCATCAAGGTAATTCTGTAAATTTTTCTTTAAGACAATTAAACATTCACGTTTATTTGAATCTTTGCCATTTTTCTACTGCTCTGTATGATGGTGTAATTCACACTTAAATTCACATCTCCATTAAAGCGCTCTTGGATGTATGTTGCCAAGAGGAAGGAACAATCTGAAAGAACTCTTGCTCCAAAGAAACAAACCCACTTCACCTCCTGTCCATCGCCCCATTGTTCACTGAAAGTGGTTTTATTATGCAGTGTGTACCATAGATCATTGAAACGGCTTGTACTTCAATGGTAGAGATAAGTGAAACAAAGGCACAAGTCATCCAGGAACAAGAAAGCAGAGATATAATTCCCACAAGTATAGAAAATAAATTCAGGACTCTGTGGTAGAAAAAGACACAGTTTTTGGGAGGGGGAGTGGCATATGAGTGGCTATTAGACTTTCACTAAAGATCATGCTGTGCTTTCCATGTGTAAGACAAGCTGGCCAAAAGTGAGTTAAAGAATGGCATGAGGAGAGACCTGCAGTCATACCAGAGGTGATGCTGAAGGTTTGTTAAATCATAGCTGAGCAAAGTGTAGTTGTTTTCCCTAATCAGTTAATTGATTTGGGTAGTGCTAGAGGGGTATATGCTTCCTCACTCAGAGTAAAGCCAGTCACTGTTAGTTTAATATTTCATGCTTTGGGTTTACACCTAGAATTAAATTCTATTATGAGGTAAACAAACATGGGTAGAATGGATGAGGTGGGTCAGTCTTTACCAATTCTGAATAAAATTGCACAGGTAGATATTTAACAGGTTGTAATCTCTTTGCTCTTATCATATTTTAATTTAATTGCTCTTTATTTGTATAAACTCCTGGGGCCTGAATTTAATTCCAGGGATAGTCTCGCTGGGTATGAAATTGGCACACATTTTTCCCAAGTTTGCCTGGGTTTTCTTAGGGTATTTCATCTTCTTTCCATGTTTGCACAAAGGCTTGTGAAGTGGACTGTCAGTTAAACAACGGTCTGGCAGATGTGAGTGTGATAGTGTGTGTATGAGGAGACATAGATCCTGTTTGGGTATTTTTCAGTGATGGTAGGAAAAACAAGGTTTAGACGATGATAGATATATTCTGAACAGCATTACAGAAGATTTTTATGTACAGCATCACATATTTAACAGTATTCATATAATTGCTATGGTCCACCTGAGACATTATTTCAAGCCCATTGTCTCCCTAGCCACCTGGCCACACTCCCAGGCCTACAATACTTTATGATGCTTCTTATTGCTAAAAGGTACAATAATAACAGCATGACTATGAGTAGATATGGAGACAGTGATCTCTGAGTCATATCTGATCTGGTTGGCTTTCCTCAATTAGAGAGGCATGACAAACGCAGCTGGCCTTACTACAGGCTCTATGACCAGTATTTCTAATTATCACAATTATGGTAGATAGGTACTGTATATAGGAAAGTCATACATTTGCATCTAAGAATTAACATAGTACAGAGTGAGAGGGCAGACACCAAAGATTATGCTGCTGTGATGCAACCATAAAAGTCTTCATGGTCTGACGGGCTCAGAGCTTTCAAGATTTATAACTCTTTCATTTAGTATTGACTGGTATGGTCTTTCAAGGGAGAATCTCCAATATCTCTGATAGGTCTGAAGACTGATTGTCAGAAGATAATGTAAAAACTAAAAGCTATGAAGAGCAGCCACAGCAGGAAGATTTTACACAATGCTGGCCTGTCTCTGCATTTTCTAACATTTATGCTGCAAAATGTTAGAATATTGTGTGGTACTGACAGATAAGTGATTGTAATACAGTACATTTGGATTCCACAGTTGTGGGTATTTTAATCATAAAAAAGAGGAAAACAAAGCAGTGAGTCTCAAACCTTCTTTTTAAGATAAATGGACAGTCCTCTTATCATTGGATAGTGTTTTGAAAGTGAAGAGCTTCATTCAGAAAGTTTGGAAAATGAATGTATGGTTCGTCAATCTGTAAACTACATGTGTAGCTTATTAGGTATCACCCTTCAGTTAGATCTAATTGAATTTTTCCTGAAGTGTACCTTGAAGTGGTCTCCTGGTAACCTTCAAATCTCAACTAAGCCTAACTTGAACACATAATGTGAACAGCAATTGATGATCTACTGTTCTTGACACACTTTTTCCCTGTTACTTTATTTTGTGACATAATTCATTCAGGCGGCCACAACCTGAATGAAAGCTACAAATGGTGTAAATGCACTAAACAGTTACCTGAGCTAATTGATTATGTACTACATGTAGATGCCTGCCAAGGAGCATGACTTATATTACCAGATTATAGACCATATTAGGTGCATTGAAAAATGCACTTTAAACATTGCCATCCTCCTGTAATTTTCATAACTGTCAAGGACATATTGAGAATGGGCTGCTGACTATTCAAAACCCTGCCAACAACATTCCTAAGGCAAAAAAAGGTAGTTAATTTGGCAGGAGATATAGAAGATGACAATCTGGTGCAAGTGTCACAATTACTGAAATAAGAATTTGGACAGTTAGCAGTAAGCATTGAACTATATAAGCATCTGATTCTGTCTTAGTGTACAGTGATAGTTTACTTAGATGGGCTTACTACAATCATAAAAATAATAAAGGATGGCTTTGACTACAAGGGGCATACTAACAACTAAGAAGTGAAAAATAATCAATAGGCTCAGTAAAACCTGTTTTGATGAAAGTGATTCAGGTTCCAACCAAAACAGAAAATTACCATGATCTAACATTGAGTTTTGTGGTTGTGATGACCTATGGTGTGTTTACAAGCCATATGCAGTATCCCTTAATATAAGTTTACCATCATCAGAATCAAAATCAAAATCTGAGCTGTTGTTGAAAAGGTTCATGTCTTCATCAGGCAATAATTATTTTCAGGACGATAATGCATTACATTACAAGGTAAGGGACATCCAAGTTTATGTTTGGAAAAAAAGGAGAAATTTACAATACTTTAAAACTTCACTAACTTTGTAAATTTTTTCATGCAACTTTCTACACTTAGTGAAATTGTTCATGTACCCACTTCAATTCAACAGTAGATGATATTACATAATACAATTTGGATTTGTTCAGAATTATGATTTCACCATGTAAATAAAACCCATCTTCTGTAATTAGGAGAAATTCACTATATACTCCATCTCTGCCTTAAATGAAATTCTATATGTAGCTCCACTCCTTCACCGAATTAAATTTACTATTTAGCTTTATCCACACTAAATTCAATTTCCTATGTGGCTTCTTATCAAATAGGCACATTTCCAAATTAACACTTAACTCATTTGTCCATGCAACCTCTTCACAAGTGAAATTTACTACGAGGCACCCCGTTAAGTGAAATATGTGGTGTACCTCCATCTATTCACTGAGTGAAAATTTACACGTAGAACCCCTCACTAGATGGAACTCACCATGAAGTGCCTTCCCAACTAATGGAAGTTCACCATGTAATCTTGATTTCTATTAGCTGAAATTCATCAGGTAGTCCATCCTCAACCAAGTAAAATTCTTTATTAGAACATTATAACAATCTAGACAAGAATAAGTCATTCAGCCAAACTAAGCCTGCCGGTCACATCCACTTAATTCTTCTAAAAAAACATCAAGTCTACTTTTGAAAGTCCCTAAAGTCATACTGTCTATAACATAACTTGGTAGTTTACTCTAAGTGTCTACGATTCTCTGTGTAAAGAAAAGGTTCCTAATATTTGTGCAAAATTTACCCTTAACAAGTTTCCAACTGTGTCTCTGTGTTCTTGATGAACTGAATTTAGAATAGCAGTCTCGATCCACTGTATTAATTCTCTTCATAAGTTTAAACACTTCAACCATGTCTCCTCTTAATCTTCTTTTGCTTAAATTAAAAAGGCTCAGCTGTTTTAGTCTTTCTTTATAATGCATCCCCTTTAGCCCTGGAATCAGCCTAGTCACTCTTCTCTGGACTTTTTCTAGCACACAGTACTCCAGATGAGGCCTCACCAGTGCTTTATAAAGCTTGACCATAACTTCCTTAGACTTGTACTCCACACATCGTGCTATATAACCTAACATTCTGTTAGCCTTCTTAATGGCTTCTGAACACAGTCTGGAAGTTGATAGTGTAGAGTCAACCATGACTGCTAAATGTTTGTTATAAGGTGTACTTTTGATTTTCAGACCTCCCATTGTGTATTCAAACCTAACATTTTTACTTCCTATATATAATCATTTACTGAAATTAAATTTCATTTGCCACAAATCTGCCCATGCTTATAATGCTGTGCAAGTCCCTCTGTAATGATACAACGGATTCCAGATTATCTGCCAGTCCACCTATTTTAGTATCATCTGCAAACATAAACTAGCTTTCTATTTCTATTCCTATCCAAATCATTTACATATATTAAAAATAGTGACCCCTGTGGAATACCACTCTTAATGTCAGCCAATTCTGATAAGGTTCCTTGCATCATCACCCTCTGTTTCCTGTGTCTGAGCCAATTTTGCACCCATCTACAAACATCACCCTGAACTCCTATTTCTTTTAGTGTGATGCCCAACCTCTCATGTAGCACATTATAAAATGCTTTCCGAAAATTCAGATAAATAATATCATATACTCCTCTTTGATCATACCCTTTTGTAGCTTCCTCATAGAATTCCAGAATGTTAGTAAAACAAGACCTCCCTCATCTGAACCTAAGTTGTTTAGTAAAATTCCTCTTCTTGGCAGATGTTGCTCAGTCTTGTCCTTAATAATTCCTACCATTTATTTTCCTATGACACATTCATGTAGATGTTCTGTCTTACATGTAAAAAATTCTGTGTAGATCTTAACTCTACTGATGTAAATTCTCCATTTAGTTCACCCAGCACTAAAAAGAAAGTCATCAAGTGAACACCATATTATTCATTTCACTATCACATGAAATTCACTATGAAGACCCTTGCCTTCACTAACTGAAATTTACTACGAAGCACACACACCCCCAGCAGATGAAATTCTAAATTAAGTTTTCTCTCACCTAGTTTGACTTTCGGTGCCCATCCATAGTTTGCTTCTCCCATGTGAATATGTATTCAATAACTTTAATCTTTCTTTAAATCGTGAAGCAGGAATTAAAGCACTCCATTTTTCTCTCACCTCCTACACAGTATGCACAAGTTGAATTCATGTATTTAATATTCATTTCCAAGTGTCTAAAAAATGTAATTACCATAAAATTAAGTGTGCCTTTTAAAAATGCTGCGTAAATACTATAACATTAATAATAAGTGTAATAACAGGAGGAACATAAAACTTGGCACTAAAACTATACAACGTAAAAAAAGGCAATGAGCTGGATGTGCAGAAAAAATTAATACATCATCTTTATGGCATGAGGACTCCTCGCTGTGGAGGCCTGGAGCAAACAAACAGAGATGTACAAGACACTGAGAGGCGACTAGACACTGAAGCTCAAGAACACAAGATGGGAAATCATGGAATTGCACGGGACATCCTTTCATCCTCCAAGTGTCTGAGAATGGCAAGGATGATGGCGATGAACAGTTTAGCAGAATGTGTCTGAGCTGTTTATCAAAGTAAAGTAGAGTCATGAAAGGTGATATGCATAGTTCCACAGTGAGAGGCATTTTGCCAAAATGATGTTGTATAAGACTTTAGTTCAAGAAAAAACACAACAAAACATTTAAAAATGACTGACTTCTAACAGCTCAGAAATCCCCAACTTTAATTTTCTATACACTTTTTTGATTGGATTTTTATGTTAGTTGATGGCTTTGCATTTCTGAAATGTGCAAAGTCTGTTCATCTGTCTATTATCAAATCCTGTTAAGAAAACAAGACTAATGGAGAAAATCACGCAGTCACAGGAAATATGTGTAAACTCCACATAGGCAGTAACAGAACGCTATGCCAAACTCAGGGCTCTGAAAGTGTGAGGAGGCAACACTAGCCACTGTGCTACCATGCTTTTCAGGTGTTATTAAAATTAAATGCAGTTTACATTTCATTCCATCTCACTTATGAATTAGTATTTACTTTGCTAATTTTTTTGTCACTATGCGTCACTGCATAGGGAAATAAGGGTAAACAATCACCAACACCATTTCATTACCCCATGCAGTTCTTTTTTCCTGTTCACTTATTTTTTTCAGAATGGTGTTAAGATACTGTATTAGGGTCCAGTGAGCCTAATTCAGTGCAGTGCATGACATAACTTTAGTATCTGTTGAGTGCAATGCAGAGTCACCCAGAATCTTTAAACAGCAGAAAAAAACAGAATACACCTAAAATGACAACCCCGGAACCAGACATGAACCCATGCTCCTGATGCTGTGTATCAGCACCCTACAAGCCGGCCTTGTCACTCAGGATCCTGCACCCTAATAAATACTGTATTTCACATGTGATAGTTTCCCTCTTAATAAAGCCGTTTCAGCCGACGTTAAGTGATCATGAGTTTGCTCTCTCTGCCTATTGCAGCTGCCTTTGGACACTAAAATCCCACTGGTGTGCCAGTAACAGTTACCACTGCGGATAATTTAAAATGATGTGGCAGGATTTTCATACTAGGCTTGACCACCACACTGCACTACTGACTACTCACAATGTGCACCAGAATAATGTTGTGTAAGCTAATACTGCACAGAAAAGTAATATTAATGTGTGTGTGATGGCATTGGGATGACAAATAGTGTGAAGAGTACCAACACCACATAATATTATCAAAGCTACTTAGTCCAGTTCAGAGTCTATGCCAGCAGAACAGGGTATAAAAGAGGAACCAGCACTAGATTGCGTATCAGTCTATCACAAAGACCACTAACTCACACTTCTAGCCCACAGTAGAGTTACCAATCAGTATAACAAGTGACTGTTCTGTAAGAGCACTGACAGCTCAATGAAACAAATAAATGTTTTATTTATATCTGCCTATAAGGCACACATGGATTGTAGAGATGCTGTACAATTTTCTGTAAATACAAGATTTGCCGAAAAATATTTTTACACAAATTTTCTTGCATACAAAAGCCGCTTTTTTGTACATTATAGCCTGATAACCTACAGGAGCTGCACAGTGTGTTGCACTTTTGAATAATATTGCTGGTTTGGAAGTTGACGACAAGCATAGCAATCTGACGGATGCTCTTCAGTACACATCTAAGTGATTCAAAACAACCCAGATTTTTTATTGCAAAAAATGAGAATAATTAACAGGAAAGAAAGGGTAACTCAACAAATATTTCTTCTTTCTTTTCTATGCGTGAGACAGATGGCTTCTCAGATCTCTCTGTGTTGATATGCAAATGTTAGCAGTTCAGGAATAATTACCAAAAGGGAACAAACACAGCGGCTAATTCATCATCTAGGATAGAAATCTCAGTGCATACGCATTGTTCTCCAAAGGGAGACGCTCCTGGCGCATGTGGCCACTTCTCCTGATACTGTCAACAGGAGTTTCAGAGTTCTGTAAGAAACCAAATCTTATCTCAGCATTGCTCCTTTATCTCTCGCACACATGAATACAAGAGCTGTTGTTCTTTTTTTTTCTTACTTACTTTCCTTTT
Organism: Erpetoichthys calabaricus; assembly: GCF_900747795.2. Lineage (NCBI taxonomy): Eukaryota > Metazoa > Chordata > Cladistia > Polypteriformes > Polypteridae > Erpetoichthys > Erpetoichthys calabaricus. The sequence continues at coordinate 45,211,815 of NC_041396.2, forward strand.
GCCAAAAAAAGTTCTAAAACTAAGGAAAACTACACTTTGTCATTACATGGCTGGAAGTATAGAATGTTAGGTTAACCATTGGCCTGTTATAAGTGACTGCATGTGAGTGTGTTCTGCAATAAATTGCCATCCAGTCAGAGTACGTTCTTGCATGTGCTTAATGCACCCAAGTCTCCCTCTCCCAGTGACAACGTTAATGGAAAAATGTGTTCATAAAAAGGATAAATGGATGAAACTGAACATGTCAAGTGCCTACTCCTTTACAAGATTATGTATAGTTATTCATTATACTGGGAAAATCTCTTGTAAGAGGCCCCGAATATTCTGTAATAACTCTTGCTAGGACGATGCAATCTGAACGAAACAATGTGCAATGTGCTCCTCAATATATGGAACTTCGAACAAGCTGGGATGCCCCTGCGCTGGGAGTGATGAGATAGGTGCCGGACAGCCATTGCAACATTTAACCTCCATTTGCAACTTCTGGGTGCATACTGCCTGTACCCCTTCACTCATTCACTCGACTTATCATCAGGATGGTGGTGTACAGTGTTGAGCAGCGCGTCTTCATGGTGCAAACCTATTGGGTTACCAATTCTTTTAAGCAATGTCGGAATCAACTGGATGATTGTGAGTTAACGGAAGGTTACTTCCAGCAAGATGGAGCAACATGTCACACATCGGCAAGGAGCATGGCAGAAATTGAATCCTTCTTCGGCAACAGGGTAATTTCAAAGGGGCTTTGGCCACCATGGTCGCCGGAACTGACACCACCAGACTTCTTCCTTTGGGGTATGCTCAAAGGAAAAGTCTATTGGAACAAGCCTCGCACTGTGGAAGATTTGAAGGAAAACATCCAATGTGAATTTGCTGCCATTTTCCCCCAAGATGCTGGCCAAATACGTCCAGAAACATGGCGTGCCGCATCAAAATGTGTCTGGCAGAAAACGAAAACCACTTCCAGCATCGCATTAATGCAATCGATTACACATACTGTACATCAATGTATATAGCATATTTTTTTGGTTCAGACTGCTTCATCCTAACGGGAGTTACAACATAATATTCGAGGCCTCTTTTGAGTGAATCTTCCTGTACATTGGATAAGTAAATAAAAAAGTCAAGTCAGATATAACATATACCGAAGACAATGAAATTTGTGAAGATGAGAGCAGCTAACAAAGCTATTATAGTATGTGTTACAAGATCAAATAAATTATCTGCAAACAAATTCACTGGAAGAAGATGGTTAATCCCAGCCAGGGATGATTATAGAAGCTGACAAAGAATCCTACGGCAATCAAATGACAAAAGTTAAAATCCAAAAGTCAAGCAGTACACATTTACTGACACAAAGATGTTGCCTTATGCATTGATATTCACAAGCCACATTATCCTTTGTACAATTAGGCACCCCAGCTAAAATGCACATCAGACAGCACGCCAATGCAACAAGAACAGCATCTCCTTCGGATGCTTCTGTTGCATCATTGCAATTGTCATTCCAATGCCCTGCTTGTCAAGCTGTCATTGTCATTCTATTATCTCCACTGTCATTCCAATGCCGTTTTTGTGTCCCCTGTTTTTGTTGCTCTGTCATCAAAAGCCCATCACACTTTCCTGTCATTATTTCTCCATCATATGCCTTTCAAAGAAATTTAATGCTATCAGATAGTGTGGGGTTTTATTAGAGAAGCCTGTTTCATCACCTTAAACTGCAATTTTATTTTACTGTGGCTGCATGATCCAGCATCAATTAGCAAAAGGACACAGAAAATAAAATTCCAACAAAATAAAATGCGTCTGCCTTCAGGCTTCACTTAGCTCTACTAGTCCTTATACTTAGCTCTATTAGTCCTTATGTCATAACTGGGTTTTTTTTGTGTATTTCCATTTCAATTTCTACAGAATAAAAAATTTAAAAATGCACATTTTGTATTTAACCTGGCAGGCAAAGATACAAAAATCTTAGAATATCGCTTCAATTATGGATTCACAATATGACACATCTCCATTACTGCTGTAATTAACAACGCGATCAGTGTTCTCAAAGAGGAGATGCATGTGAATATGAAGTGAGCTGTTTTAATACATGCTTGTTCTCTCCACTCACTACTGTACTGTACATCTCACTGCTTTGATGCCCAGGGCTGCCATGGCTTTGAAAAAGAAAAAAAAATGTAAGCAGCAGAAAATTAAAACAGCTGGCACATGCAAAATATCAGGGCTGGCAGCATATTGGTGTGCATGCAGAAAAGGCAGGTGCAAATGCAAAATAAAAGAAGAATGCTGAATGGTAATAAAAATAGTTCATCACTCCTGACTATAAGTTTGATAATGTTGTAGTATACAGAGGAAGTTTATTTCCTATCATCTTAATTTAAATGTATGGATACACAAGAAATAGTTGTGCTTGTATAAATAATCCACATACGTTACTTCAGCAGTAAAACAAAATTGAGAATCTGAACACAATTTGTTGCTTTTGTGGCATTTTGCTTTGATATTTATCCCATAAGGTTGAGTAGCATAGAAATTGCCCTTTAGAGATTTAGTTCCTGTTCCAATGCTGTCAATGTAGTAACAAAAAAAAGAGCTTCTTGAACATCACATTTCTTTATATACAGTGTGCATATACACTGGGACAGGCTCTGGCTCCCTGCAATCATGTACATTAAAACTGTTACAGCTCAATTATTACATAACCTAAATAAATTAAAGTGAAATAGGCATATATGCTGTTTTCTGAAGGTGCAAAAGAGGAGAAGCAAAGCAGAAATCAGTGAAACAAACCACATCACACACACTAACATGTGAGAGATAACAAGAATCCACAGAGTAAACTGAGCAAAAACACAAGAGATGTGTATGCAAAACCCAAACAGATAGGAATCAACCTAGTAATGGGGTGCAGTATGTTTATGGGAATCAGTGACCATCTCACACATCTGACACCTCACCCATTAGCCTCTCTCAATTTGGGGCAGAATGAAAATTCTAGCTCTGCCCTCTATAAGGAAGGTGAATAACTACCCACCTTTTCACCGCACATTCCTCATCTGGCAGCAGACTCAATTCACTCAAGCACTGCTACTTGTAATGCAACTCCAGTTTATATTTGTATTTGATACTGCTAGGATAGTCTCCAGGTTGCTGCAGTCCTGTACTGGAATAAGTGAGTTTAGGAGATATATGGATAGATTTTATATAGATATATTACATTATTTAGAAATTAGCCAACAAGATTTGATTAATTTAATTAAATAAATGAAAGTCACATTGTCATGTGTAGTACAGTGGCTAGCTCATCTGCTGCTCCTCAAGCACTTACATTCTATAGTTTACACGTTCATTTTACAGTGCACATTAGGTATTCAGTGTAGTGTAGCAGCTAAGATGCTAGACCTTAAATATAAAGTTTGAGAGTTCCACTTCCACCTTCAACTCACTGAGTGAGCCTGTGGCAGTTAATAATCGATCTGCAGCATTACTGCCAGATACAGATTGGTATTTATATTGTAGATACAAAGTCTGAAGGTACTACACAAATTATGTCATTTTTGTATACAAATAAACAAAAGACAGAAAGGAATAATTTGTTTACACCTTTGGCATATTTTGTTGCCTGTACTGTTGTCAGTACTTTATAGTGTCTTGCTGCATTATATCACAGAAAACCAACTTTTTTTCTACCCATCCATTTTCTTACTGTAACTGTTTCACAGTTCAGGGGAGCCATACTCCACTCTAGTATTGGACTACACCGGGCAAACAGAATTAAACAGCGGGTCACAGCGCCATTTTTTAGGATGCGAGAGAAAACTCATTAGAAAATGGACAGAACATGGAAACTCAACATAGCAATCCACCTGACTAGGAACAGAAAACTGATTCTTGGAACTGTGAGACACTGACCTCTGTGCCAGCATGCTGGCCATGAAGACAAAAAAATTAATATTATTGGTATCATTGATTAATTAAGGAATACCCTCTACAGCAGGGGTTCCCAACTCTGGTCCTGGAGTGCTCCAGTGGATGAAGGTTTTCATTCTAACCCTTTTGTTAATTAGTGACCTGTTTTTGCTCCTAATTCACTTCTTTTGAATTAATTTTATTTGACTTGCTCTTGAAGACTCAGACCCCTTAACTGATTCTTTTTCCTTAATTAGCAGCCAAACGATAATGAGATACAAAATAAATCAAAACATGACCAGCAAAACATGACCAACATTGTCAATCATACAATATCTGACAATAAAGAAAGTTGAAGGTCTCAGGAATGTTAATCTGCTCAGGTCCCCAAAACATTTGAACAGAGCTCTTAGAAAATAGAAAATCAACAATTTCAGACATGTCTGCTAAGGCACAATGAAAGCAGCAACAAGCCATGTAATTAAAGAATGGGTTTAATTAACAACAAGAATCAGCACCTAATTAAGAAACTGGTTGGAGTGAAATTAGTTGCTGTTTGAGGCCCTGACTTAGTTGGTCTCCTGTTGGCTCACTCACTTCACGTTTCATTTCTGTTTGGGTGCCATTTAAGAAAAGACATGAAGCAATTCAGAGGAACGATGAAGAAATTCAGGGGAACAAATCTTAAAAAACAAATCAATTAAAATGAATTCAATATAAGTTCATTAGCAGCAAAAACAAGTCGCTAATTAAGAAAAAGGTTAGGATGAAAACCTGCAGCCACTGAGGCCCTCCAACACTGAAGTTGGGGACTCCAATCTATAGGTAGGTGCTGTTTGCAATAGTTGTAATTGTAAACAAGGAATGTAACAGTAAATTCCTTTAAATGATCATAGTTTGCTTGGTTTTGAACTTGAATATTATATAGATAATACAGATAACATAAACATACTGTAGATAATGGAGGATTCAGATTAACTCCCTATAAGCTAAAGATAATTGTATACTTTACTTGCAATTAGAGCTCTGTGTAACAGTAGAATAGCCCTTAGATTAAAGTTAGACATCTAGAAAGAAACATGAACTGTTAGACAGATAAGCATTAAGGGCATATTATTTTCTGAATGTTATGTACATTATGTTCATTATGTATATACATGCGGTGAATGAGATAAAATACAGAAAGCTTAACAAATGTAACCTAGATACTTAAGCCTCAAGCAGAATAACAAAAGTTTTCATTTTTACCCTTTTTTGAGTGTATTATCAACTGTTTCCCTTACTTTTTGTGTGAACTATTTGCTTTGAACTTCACTAAAATCCTTAAAAGGGAGACACTGGACTGTGTTGCTTTTTATGTATGGCGTGTCATACTAGTGCTGGAATGCTGACCTGGTAGCTACATTTGAACTATTTTGAAATATTTGGTAAGCAAGCACAAGCACATGACAAGTACATTAAATGTGTCACAAATTATTAGGTAACATGACTTAAGTTTTCTAAAACTATGAAACGAATTACTATGTGGATCCAGGCTAGTACCTTAAAATGAGTTCTTCAACAAGAACACAAGGACACATAATTTTGTTAAGAATAATGCACAAAGATTAGATTAGTTTTTCTTTACATAGAGAACCATAGACACACGGAATAAGCAACCAAGTACTGTGATAATGGGTAGGACGTAGGGGACCTTCAAACTTTGACTTGGTATTATTTTGAAGGAATTAGGTGGATACCACTGGCAAGTGTTCTCGAGCAAAATGTTCTGTTCATGTCAAAATTTTTCTAAAGTTGTAATTTTTGAAATGAACAAAAGTTTGTTCAGAACAGCGTCAGACTTCCAGTGCAGATGACAATACTCAGCACGTTGAGGCTATGATCGAGAACAACAGACTGAAACTGCTATGCAACTTTAAATTACAGATGAGCTTATTTGATTGTTTTCACTACTCTTGCTTGGAAGAAAAGGTGTGCCCAACTTGGCTTTTCGGTATGGTAAAGCAGTCAACCTACAGCTGCATGAGAGGAATTTCTTTTTACACAGAGACAGCAATATTGACGGACAGATGGATCAAATGCATTGAAAATGGTAACTTCATTAAAAAATATAATTTTTTATTTCATTCGTCAAAAGAGAAAAAAAATTAAAAATGTATTCTTTCTTTTCATTCACCCATGTATATACAGTGAAAAGATAACAAAAATTAAAAACACCTTCTTATGATAGTTCGTAGGTATTATATCAATGTAGTACTCTGTCACTTGACTCTCAGTCTTCACTTGTTTTCTACAAGTAAACCAGCAAAATACACATACATATACTGAACAATACTGTGCCATCCATCCATTAACTGACTCCCTCAATCCAACTGAGGCTTTTGGGGGCTGCTGTCTGTACTAAGAAATGTGGGCACAAGGCACAAGCCAGCCTTCAAATGCACGTCAGTTCATTACACACCATACTCATGCGATCGTCCACACTCACACACGAGCAGCAATTTGGTATGCTCAATTTGTTGCTAACCCCAGACTGAAAGACTCTGACAAACATATACAAAATAAGTCAAAATAAAAATGTTTTATTTTCATCTATTATACTCAATGCTGGCACTTGTATATCTGAAAAGCAAGTAATATCCCCTCCGCTGGTATTTCCCCATTTTTCTACCCAAATAAGGGTATTTTTGACCACTTAAGACAACTCCTCATATGTTTCTCCTCAGAATATAAGATGTTTATAATTATGAATGGTGCCAGAGCTGTTTACCTTTAGGATGGAGCATCTCTTTTTGCAGGCTTTACTCAGGGAATTGTCTGTTTGTATTCTCCATACTTAATCCATGTACTATATGTTAGATGACTGTTCTTGAAGAAAACCAATGAAAATAAAATATAACAGAAAGAAGAACAAATGTGTATTATTGATATTAGATGTTTAATAAGATATAACTAGCTGTGCTACCCGTCTAACACAGTTGAAGTCTAAGTAATCAAAGTATTCCTCAAAATTAACATTTGTTGTGCACCATTCAATGCATATGTCTTTGTTATATGGGAACTGTAAAAGTAGTGCTGTTTGTGTTGTGCCATCTATTGGAATGACAAATGCAATGCATTTTACTACAAAAAAAGATTGTGATGCACAGTCTTTAGCAATAATAGAGACACAGCAACTGGATGGACACACAAACAGACACAGAGACATTTATCCTTTCATTAAGGTGGATAATTTTTTAGTGATGTGAAGGACATGTAGTGTAAAGTGCTAATAAAATTATGTAACCTGGTATTCAACCACTGCAAATGGCCCTGTTTGATATGGTACAATCTATTTTCCTTTTAAACAGATAACAATGCACATATTATATTTAACAACTAAGAAAAAGGCTTATAACTGCTATGAACTGCTAATCTGCAGAACCTCATACTGAAGATCTGCCTCAACCCAATGTTGAATGTGCCTCCATTAGTGGGCTGAGACCCTTTCCAGTGTTTTGTGCCAACTCATACTGGGCATGAGTTCCTTCCCAGTCAACTCTAGCTGATATAAAGTGGGTCTAAAACATGGGTGGCTGTGTGGTGTGCTGCCAAATATTTTATTCAATTTGCACATTCCTTCAGATAAAAGCATAAATCATTTGCCTCAGCACAAGCCATAAACTGGCATGATGCTTATCGTACATTTTTGTAAATGTTAAAACTGGGCAAGCCATGCATTTGGCACAAGCCAGACAGTGAGGGAGTTTAAAGCACCTCCAGATGAGTCGATGGCTTGGCCTAGAAAGCTAAATAAACAACCATGTCTGTCTGGCTGTGCTTTTTGCTCATTTGTTGGTGCATAATTCCAGCTGAGCTGTGTATATCAGCCGTATCTGTTTGTGATGCCCAATGCCTGTGGACAATATGTGGCCAGCTTCAGTAGCACCGACTCTTTTTCTGTTCTTAATAAAGTGGGCTTGCATTTGAATACAGTATAGTAGCACACTAAATTGGCTCATGAATTGATTGCTTGGAATCATTTTTCTACTTCTTGACTGTAGTTTTAAAGTGAATTCTTTCCAGCTGGACCCACATTTAAATATTACAAAAGACAGATGCCGAGACATTAGATGGAATCCACCCTGACAAGTAGACTGGAAAAACTGGCATATATATACAGCAGCTGGCGACAATTTGCTTGTTTTCTTTGCAAAAAATTCCTCTCATATTTGAACCTGCCAGCCTGAACATGATCTTAATTTTCTAAATTTTCGCTTTGTTGATAGCATATTCTGGATTTGGCAAGATACTGACAACAAATCAAAAAAGAATTTCTGCCGGCCACATCCTTCTCGATGTGCGCTTTTATAAATTGGACAACCCTGGGTTACTGCAAGAAACACAGGAATCTACAGCATAAACATATCCAACTACAATCTGATTAAGAGATCTCCCTAGTGCTTTGTGTATGTAACACTATTAGACATCCATTTGTTTTTAGGCTGAGGCCGAGGAAAGCCAATGGAAAAGGATGAGATGCATAAGGTTTCAATCACAAGGTGATGTAAGAGGTTGTTCATCTGGGGAAGATGCAAACCTATAAATACTGGCAAAGTATGCATCAAGCAGCGCAAAAGCGGGCGTGGCTTCCTGGTTCTTTCTTTATAGACTACTCAGGGTTCAGAGTTGGGGAGCCAAAATTACATGCAGTTTCCATACCTGCTTCTGTACATTTGCAGGAACCTTAAATAAATAAGTAATAGTCCATGTTTGATTGCGGCTATGTCAAATTTCACCAGACAGTAGCGTGATGTCACTTAACCCGCCTGTGTTCCTACTCCATAAATATTACAAACAACTAAAGTATAGCTCTAAAATTATAAAGTTCCTTGGGAAGTTGTTCACTATTAAGGCACTATGTAAATTATATGTTGCCTGTCTGTGGCTGCCACAATACCTTTAAACCAATACTATCCTTCTTGGTGGTGGATTGTGACTTCCTTTTGTATGATTTTAATCTTCACTGTTGTCAGCTCCAAATTTCATGAATTAATTAATGGACAGATTTTGTTGGTTTCCATTTATACTTACTCAGTTCTACCTTGTTCTTTGTGTGTTTTAACAATTCTGCATTTATATGTGTACCTGTTCTATATTTAGTAATTAGTATAAGCTATACTTGTATTTTAAATGAAAATTGTTCACATTGCTCTGCGTCTGCACTCAGTGAAAAGCACTATAAAAAATTAAGTTGTATTGTATTGTATGGCACAAAGTATGCTTGTACTTATGTCTCTGTACAACAACACTATTTCCTTAATGAGGTTGCCTTAACTTAAAAAAATCCCATACTGTATAATAGCCTTGTTTTAACACTGCTCAATCCCTTCCCATAATGAGTGACTACCAAATTTTCCCTTGGCTTCTCACCATTCCCCCAGCAGCCCCTTGCAATGGTACTGCTCTATGCCAACCTTACTGCATTAATCTAAGATCACAGCTCAGCACCCTCTGAATGGTTTCAACATTAATAGTCACTCATTTGTAGTATATCTTGTAAAACAGTCATTCCACCAATTTATCAGCTTATTGACCTGAATATTTAAACTCCTGCAGCCTTGTCTCCCCTATATTAAATGACTCTCAGCATGAGAATAAAACAATGACCTGAACATTTGTTAGAAAAGTAAAAAAACATAACAAAACACTGCACAAAACTGATACTACACAAAGGAGAAAAAACAAGAAACATTTTACAAAGCCTCCATCCATTAATTTTCTGAAATAATGTATTCATTTAGAATCATTCGGAGGAAGGAACTATCCCAAAGACATGTAGCACTAGACAACAACCAACTCAGAAGCTAATCCACACACACAGCCATATTGCCTCATACAGGGCCATTTGAGAGCTAGAAATTAATCTGATATGGGGGTGGTCTATGGGATGATTAACTAACACTGGAAAAACATGTAAGCTCCACATAGAGAGTAACAGCCAGGAATGAATCCAGATCACTACATGTAAGAAGCAGCAGCACAAAACAGCCAATGCTACAAAAGAATCAAGACAGAATTTCCATAAAATATAAGAAAAAGGTATAGTTATCATAGGTAGATTAATAATAATTTTATATTTCACATGGCTTCTTAGAAGAGACAAATGTAGTACATTGCAAAGGAGTAAAAAAACACCTTGAATATTCATAAACAGTTGAGCAGTTATATCGCTCGCATTGTTTTTATAGCACATTTGATACTGAGGACCATTAGGAAACATTTTACAAAGCAATCAAGAACAATTTTATGAAAAGTCTGAGGAAAATGTTATGCTGAATAGGCATACAGTAATTATTAGCAGAAATGCAATGATGTATTTAAATTTTACATAGCATCTTTCAGTGTATTCTGTGATAGACAGGGAGCCTGTCCAGTACCTGTTCCTGTCTTGTACCCAGTGCTGCCTGGACACGATCAGGTTCTCCACCACTATATACTGTAGCTGGGTCTAGATGGTTCAGGCAATATATGAACAGATGCATTTACAATCTTAACAGTGCCTCAAAGCACTAGCAAGTTCAGTAATAAAAAAGTAATAAAACACAACATTTACCTAAAAGAAACAGCCAATAGTGCAATTTTTTTCACTGTTTTTCATACTGCTCAGTATGGCAATATTTATAATGGGCAATAACTCATTGTACTCAACACCCATAAGATGATGTGAAAAATAAAAATGTTGCAAAACACATTTTATATTACATTGTCAATCCATCCATCCATCATCTCCACCTGCATTGTCTAATTCAGTGATGGGGGAGACAGAATCCTTTTCTGCTAATGGGGTGTCAGTCTAAAGCATGGCCATCTCACATGTCCATTCATGTTTACAAACACTACTGCCACCAATTTGTTTTCAGTATGTACCAGAAAAGTGTGAAGGAAACCCCACAAACTCCACACAGACAGTGACCGGATTAGACTTTGAATACATTCTCCTGGATCTGCAAGGAAGCAGTGCCAAACACTGTGACACTCTACTGCTCACTTTTCTTTTATGCAGTGCCATGCAAAATGAGGACTATCATGAAGTATGCATAAAAGAAATGGCACAATTCTGCTTATAAAAAAAATTACACCCAAACAAATTATATGTATTTTTTATGTTACTTACCCCATGTGGCTTTTAACTGATCAAGAGTCCCGTCTTCATTTCAAAAGCTCATTCTCATGTGAATGTATTTCCTCAGCATGCACTGCTCTAACTTAATGGTCTGCCTGCTACTATAAGAGGAGCCCCTTCAGTCTCAGCTTTTAAATCCGAGCTGAAGACTCACTACTTCAGCTTAGCATGTCCTGACTAGAGTTGCCAATTAGCTGTGCATACTGCATCTCTGTTGTTAGTCATTAGTACTAAAAATAAGTAATTATATATTTATAAACTTACTGATGCTCACATATTCTGTTTCTTTTGTCAGGACCCTCATGTGGCACTACTCTACTGCCAAATTGTTTGCCTGCCTATGCAAAAATCATCTCATATAAAGGTGCACTGAAATCATTGGGTAGAAGGGTTCTTTCATCAGACTTTCCGGCCCAGCACTAACTCAGCTGTGGAATGGCTAGTGGGGGGAGGCGGCTAGTTGCCCTAGGTCTCCAGGACTCTGACATTGTCTGGCTTATCTTGCTCCTTTTTTACAATCTGACCTTGGATCTACAATTAACTGATTGACCGATATTGCTGTTTTCATTTATGGTAATTGGTTTGTACTTTGTTTTTTCATGTATTTTAAAAAATATTTATCTTTATATGTGATAGTTCTATATTTAGTGAGTGCTATAATCTATTATTGCATTTTGCCTTGAGAGTTGTAAGCACTCTGCACCTGCACTCAGTGAGGAGTTCTCTGCAAGAACAAAGTATTTTGTATTATTGTATTGTATTTCTGAGGCTGCAATGATAGATTGGCCATCTAGCTCTGTGAAGAGAATTGCTTGTGTTCTGTTTTCTGTGTTGTATTTACCCCATTTTCTGAAATCCATTATACACAAACCTTCCTGGAGGGGGTCTCTCTAAATTACCACTTCCAAGATTTATTCCATTTTTTCCCAACAAGGGATTTTTGGGAGTTTCTTCTTGTCTTCTTAGACAGTCAAGGCGGGCTGACAAAAATCAGGGCCTGCTAAAGCCCACTGAGGCATCCCTTATGTGATTTTGGGCTATACAAGAAATAAATTGTTGTTGTATTTATTTAACAGTATTTTAACAAAAATTGCATTTGTTTTGCATGTTGCAAGCGTACGACTTGATGACTTGATGGGTGGATTATGCAACATAAGCAACATAAGATTTTTTCACAGAGGTTTTTATATTGCTTGCTGTGGTCCTTCATTGGTCTCAATTGACATTCATTCCATGAAAAAGCATAAAGATTTTTCTTTCCATCACTATAAACTTCATGAGGTAAGCAATATATAAAAAAGTATCATTTTTTTGCAGAGTAGTCGGAAGTAAAACACTGCATGGGTAAAGTAAATAAGTGAATTATTACACCTAAGATTCTTAATAGGTTCTTTCCTAGTGCAAACCATCATGAATTGAAACACAAGGTATTAATTAAAAAGACTGAGAAATAAAGTCACCCTAAAACTACATTTTTCTTTAATATAAGAATGTTCTAACAGATTGGATAAATCTCTAGACTATAGGTCACAATGCTGACGGCTTACTGACTTACTGGCTGGGCTTAAGGTTTATAAACAGGGAAACAAATCTCCAAAGTATAATTATTTAAAAGTCACATTTGATAAAACCATAACAAAATACACAATAGTTTGTCATTACTTGTGTAGCTTGTGTAACCTGATCTTGAAACTCTGAGGCTGAATCAGGTGCTGGAATTGATCTGATTGACTGGTACTGTGCAAGTTGTTTAATGTGAATTTATATGCTTGCATGGATTTATTTTTATATTGAAATTACCTAATTACTGGTAGAAATATTTCCATAATGCACAGTATTTCCTGTAGTTAAATTGTTCAAGTATCAGATCACATTCATACCACATGCAAACTGCTCCAGGGTTTGTTTGTTATTACACCAAGGCCACTATTTCCAAAGGGCCTCAGCACAGTTGTTTTGGTCTGCACCAGCGTGAGATTAGGATGTTCACATCTACTTAAAATGAATCGGATTACAGGGGCAATCGCTCCAGAGTTCAAAAAAACTGCTCTGAACACACTAGGTGTGAAAATGCCTTTAGTATCAAAAAACAAATGATTGCCATAATTCAACTAAACATAACGTTTGTTCAGATTGCTTAAGAGCTTGCTATTGCAAGGTCTTTTCTTTGTTATCCAAAATTTACAGCTGATTTAAGCTCACCACAATCTTCAATAATTGCAGAGTGATGATGTCATCCTTCACATCGTTGCATGTTCATTTGACAAGCAAAAATGTTGTTGCCTTCAACAATGTAACCATAAAATGGTAATGCTGATCAAAAAATATTTCAAGAAAATATTAGCTTAATGACTACATGAGAGCAATGAAGAGAAACTGACAACAGCAAAGAAAACACTTTAAATAATTCCAAAAATTAAACAAAATAAATTAGATTAATAATAACTAATGATTCCTCATAGGCACGGGATTTTAACCCAGGATGGAGGAACTTTGACACCCAGTAAAATCATTGACTAGTTAAATATTTATAATAATATCAGTAAGATTAAAGTAATACATTAAACATGAACTGTGCAGTGGAGACTTCTACACTCAAAGATTATAGTAAACAATTTGCTAAAACAACAAACAATAATTGCAGATTATAAGTGGCAACATTGTTACAGTTGATTATGCTTTTCTCATTACTCTCTTTTAATTGCATTAATGTTGCTGTGTGCACTTTTCATTTACCACAAAATGTGCTATTGTAACATTTTTTCTGGTATCTGCAATTGACCTATGTATGACCAATACATTGATTTATTTATATTTTTAAGCAGTATTATAGTTTCTACTTTTATCAGTTTTAATTCTAAAACTTCAATATACATGTTGGCACGTTTGCAGCGGCACAACTCATTCTTCGTTCCATTGCGCATTTTCTGTCCATGTCATGATTTCATATTGTTTGTAAATCTTGACTGGCTACACCCAAAAGTGTCAAAAAAAGGACTGAAAAAAACAAAAAGTTCAAACTAAAACAAAGACAGGATGGAGGGAGCAATCCAGCTATTAATCAGAGTGCCTCCCAGCTCAGTTTGTGGAGGGACACGCTGCAGTAAAAGCTTGGCACTCCACTGCAGTCATTTATCACCCCAGTACAAGGCTATTAGTATGATGACAAAACTCCCTGTTGTGGACTGGGTGAAGCCAGCCTCTCCCTGCCTGTGATTTAACTCTGGAAAGTGCAACCCTTGGTCCATTAGATGCCCTTCCAACTTCTTCACCTCCATCTGACGAGTGGTCACAAAATATACAAGAGCTGGACTGGTATTTCAAAGCTATATATATAACAGTTGGAGAGATGCACTGAAAATTTCAATTGTGAAGGCCAAGCCACGGCATGCTAACATTTCAAGACTTAGCAGCCACACAATAATATAAGCTTCTGTAAATGATACAGGAGTCGTGCCAGTGTGACATCTCTTAAGTGAGTTGTATTAAATGCAATTTTATGGTGGCAAATTTTACAATGCTGTTACATCACAGCTGCAGGGACCTGTATTCGATTCCCAGCTGGGTCACTTTCAGTGTGTAGTTAGCACATTCATCAAGTGTCTAAGCACGATTTCCCTGCCACATCCAAGAGACAGACATGCTACTTTGAATGAAGTATTTGTGACTGTGCCCTTTGATGGTTCATCATTTCTTGTTGGTCCTTTCTACCTTGAAAATGCCCAGTTCTCCATTACATCATAAATGAAGATGCTATTGAGAAACTGGATGTCTTTTATTATCTGTCACATAGATACAAGAGGCAGTTCTACAAGGACAGCCACAAGGGTTCTAAAGAGATCAATCCTGACCAGCAGGGTTGACAAAAAATTTAGCTCAAGGACAACTTAAATAACAAATATGCCCAAAATATTATCTAATACCTGACACACTGGAAAGCTGGTTTGGGGGGGGTTGGGAGGGTGGGGGTCAGAGCGAGAGGGTTAGGTATATACCATCAAAGCCCAGGAGAGGTGTCCCCTCTGAGCTATTTCAGAGGGATAAAATTGATATATACTATTACACAACAGGGTAGGAGTCCCCCACAGACATTTTACAAAGAACATATACATGTGTGAATAGAAGGGAAGGGGAGCCAGATGAATAAAAAATAAGTTAAAAATGCAGTACAGTAGCCCAAAATACTGCTTTGTTTTTTAAAAAGTAGCCCAATTTTTTCCTACGTACAATGATTGAACATAGTCCAATTGGTGTGGGGTCTGGGGAACAGGGAACCTGGCAACACTACTGATCATTAAAGTGATCACCACAATGTCTGCAGAAGTTGTTCATGGACGAAACTTGAATTTTTTTTCAGACAGTCTCTAAATGAGTTTGTAAGGGCAAGTGTCACCAAGTTCCTGAATAGCTGAAGGAGTGGGTTAATAGAAGTATGGAGGTTGGGATGTGGGCCAGCCACCCAAATTATAAATAGGGTGAATTATCTAGTTTGGCTAGACAGTAGGATTTGCTACTTTTTATTTAAGAACTTCTGTTTTTGTAAATGTTAGCCTCCTTGGCATTATTCTGAAAAAGGGGGGCGGAGTGGTGGCTCTGAGGCTAAGGATCTGCGCTGGTATCCCGAAGGTTGCCGGTTCAAATCCCCGTCACTGCCAAAAGAGATCCTGCTCTGCTGGGCCCTTGAGCAAGGCCCTTAACCTGTAATTGCTCCAGGGGCGCTGTACAATGGCTGACCCTGCGCTCTGACCCCAAGGGGTATGCGAAAACTACCAAATTCCTAATACAAGAAATTGTATAAGGCGAAACAAAGAACAAAAAAAAAAAAAAAAAAAAATAGTGCCCTCTAATGAACACAGTCAAGTCTGTACATCCATTGACTGCAAACAGTGGATACAAAAGCAATAAATTAAAATTACATTTCTAAAGTTGTCTTTTCACTCTTCCTAGTTACACTGATACTGACCGATATTTTGTCAAAGTAGATTCTAGATGTCTCCTCTTATAAAGCTTACATTCATGTGTATTTTAATTGAATTAACAAATTATTTCATCTATATAGATAAAGAGTCAAATTATGTAAAGAACGGCAATGCCTTTCAGCAGCAGCTGAGCATGTTATGACAATTTAGGTTGCACATTTCCTAAATAATGTGACTGAATATCAATGGACAACCAGAACCCTTCATCCAATCATTTGGGTGCAAACTGCATGCAAGTACACTCCAAGAGCAATGTGGGAATGAGGCACGGATAGGTCATAAGAGTAACATACACCTGCAATTACCTCAGCTTCAGTGTAGCTATTGTGACAGTAATCTTTTTGCTAAAATGCTCTAAAGTTTTGGGAAGGAGTTTCCAGAAATGTAAGCCAAAAAGGAATGATGCTGCAGATCTTGAAAACTGTCAGGTTCCACATCGTGAAGGTAGCAAGTGAAAAAGATGCATAAAAAGGGTTGCTGAAAAAACACATTCATTTATGTTTGTTCTTATTTCTGTTAGTTCTTATTTTAAAAAGTATGTACAGAAATGTGTTTATAGTACTCCATCATTATGTTTAGAAGTTAAATACGGTGTCCCGCAAGACTCAGTACTCAGACCTTTACTGTTTTCACTTTACATGCTTCCACTGGGAACTATCATTAGAAAACATAACATTAATTTTCACCTGTATGCAGACAACACCCAATTATATCTTTCTTTAAGACCAAATGATGGTTTTCTGATGGTGCAGACCACAACAACATCCCGTTAATCTTTAACTCTGCTGTTATCAGCATTATTTTTACTGCATCAGCGCTTAATTTAGGCATCATCTTTAATACTAGCATGTCGTCTAAAACACACATTACAAAACTATACAAAAACATGTTTTTTCCATCTTAAAAATGGAAAATAAGAGGTTTTCTAAATATGCATGATAAAGGAAATTAGGTGATGTGTTTATTTCTAGTAGGATTGATTACTGTTATTCACTGGCTGTTCAAATCATTCTTTTTTACAGCTTTCAGTTAATTAAAAATGCAAAAATTATTACAAGAACCAGCCAGTATAAACACATAACTCCAGTTCTCAAGTCCTTGCACTGGCTCCCAGTTTAGCTTAGGGCTGATTTCAAAACCCTCCATTTAACTAATAAAGCCATAAATGACAATGGATCTGCTTATTATCTGGACTTATCATTACTTACAAACCAAAGCGTACACTGAGATCTCAAGATGTGGGCCTACTTATGAGTACAAAGTTTAATAACATAAAAACAAAAGTTGAGCTCTTCTTTACAGGGCTCAGAAGCCATGAAATGATCTGCCTGCTAATATATGAGATGTCCCTTCGGTCTAAGCATTGAAATCCAGCCTGGAGACTTACTACTTTAGTCTAGCATACCCTGAGTAGAGCTGCTGAATAACTGTACATACTTGTTGTCATTTGTACAGAAATACAAGTAGTACAATGTTGATAAATTATTGCTAACCCTCCTCTATTCTGTTTCTCTTCTCGGTATCTTGATGTGGCACAGTGACACTGCTCTGCTGATAAACTGTTCTCCTGTGGAAGGAAAAGCCATCCCAGATACTGGGAGCACTGGAATTATCAGAGGGAAATATTCTTTCATCAAATTGGAAGGATAGCATGGACTGTACTATAGAATGCCAAAGAGATGGAGGGTGGCTAGTTGGCCGAGGTCTCCAGGACTAAGACTGTGTCCGACTTTGTCTTTGACCTTCTCTTCTATAATTGACCTTGGATCCCCAGAAATTTATCTTCTCTAGGGACGCTGCTGACTGGAGTTTCTCTTTTCCTCTCCTCCGTTGTCAATTGGCCATAGTCCCACAATTAATTAAGGGGCAGATATTTTTGGCTTCCATTTGTGTTAATCAGTTTCTATGTCATTTTCTGTGTGTTTAAACAAATCTGTATCTTTATGTGTACTAATTATGTATATAGTAATTTGTAAAATCTGTACTTGCACTCTACCTGAAAACTTGTTACAGTGATCTACGTCGGCACTCAGTGAAGAGAGCTTTACAAAAATAAACTGAATTGAATTCTGCACAAAGTCAGACTTCTCTGATAAACCTGTATATTAATTTTAGTCTGGTATCTAGGATGAAAAACATGGCCTGTTCATTTAAATGCTTTAATCAGGACTAAGCCCACTTTTATCCATCGATCTATCCATCAATCCATTCATCCATCCATCCATCCATCCATCCAACCCATTAAAGGGTTGTGCCTGGAGAAAATTAACATAAATATATGAAGAATAAGCAGACTTCATTTACCAGAACATAACATGAATACAGGTTGCATAAGCTATGATGCAGTATATTACTGACTGTGCCACACTTAGCTCAGTTTTAGTGAAACAAAATTCTTATAAACATTCAAAGAAACGGGTTTCTGTAACTGTATCTTGTGGATAGGTGTTGTCCTGTTTAAGGAAGGCGTTCAGCCTTATTCAAAAAGATATACCATAGCTGTCACCTCCCGATACGTCCATCTCAGATGAAGACTTACAAGTGCAATGATGAATGCCAATGTGCGCACTTCTTATAGAGCTTGTATTACCTGAAAAATGATTCATTTTGGTAATTTCTGTATCATGTTTCATAAAGCTGAGTCTACGGGTATGATGGCTTTGCCTAACCACATAGCTCTTTTGGAAAGTGAAGCTGCATCAATTATGGGAGATCCCCACGAGGGCCAAACATTCTCAACTTATTTTTACATGGAACTCTTTTGGCTGGCAGTCAGTAAGGAAGGGGAAGCTCTGCAGTTTTAATTTGACTTTAAGCTTTTTTGGCTTCAGCCAGAGTTACAGGTGTGAACTGTGTCAAGTAAGCAATCTTGTAGTAAGATCACCAGTGTGCAGATTAAATATTAGGTCTAAAGCTCATGACTTACTGGTTTTTAATATTGGCAGGGTGACAGCAAGCACAGATAAAAAAAGCAAGCAAAAAGCTTCTAGAAACCCTTCTTGTCATATGGGCTTATACTATAATTAAAGGGAGTTACAGCATATCCTAAAAGTTGGCAGGGCTTTAACTTAGTAATGGGAACTTAAATTGAAATCTAACCATTTTTCTAAAGCTAGTTTTTCCATTACAATGGTAAGAGGAAACAGAGAAAAATTCACAGAAGTAGGACAAACCTCAACAAAGAGTAGCTGAACCCAGGTCCTGAAAAACTTGTGAACCTTGTCCCACACAATGATTGGTTCACACATGAAAATAAACGTGCCAAACATTTATAAAATTTTATGATAAAACTGTGAATATGAATAGGTGTATGCAAATTCTAAGGGCATACATTTTTCTACAGCTGTAAATCAGTTTACCCACTCTTTTTTATAGTGATGTGGTGATAGATAATCTATAAGCTTATTATTTCAGTTTTACTTAGTAATTTAGTAAAATGTACTCTTGTTATGCACTGCATATTGTTTTTATGATAACTTTGGTAAGCTCTGATTTGTTATTAAGTGTTGTTTCACAGCCCTTTATTAAGTTATCTGCACCAGCACAATAATGGGACCACTGATTGGGTATATCATCATAAATGACTGAGCTGACATTGGCGTTCATTGCATTTTGCCAGTGAAGTCAACATTTGCTTTTGTCATGGTGCATCATTGAAAGAAAGATGAAATCTGTGGAAATTATTTTTTTTTATTGTACTCTGCCAGCTGGCTTTAGCTCAGTATAATTACTGCTCCATTTCATTACTATTATTTAGATGCACTGAAAACCTAAATTTAAAAAAAATGTGCATATTTCTATGTACATTTTGTGTTTAGTATGGTGTTGCATGTAATTTCATGCTTTTTATGCTTTCTTTATGTTACACAATAGCTCTAAATGAGGTAGCACAATGGCACTGCTCCCTAGCCAGGTCAGTGTCTGACTGAACTTTTATATATTTTTTTTCTCAACAAGTACTCCATTTATGAAATCAGGTTTCTTTGAATAATCTTAGATGTCTATTTCATGCCTTCAGCTTTGGTTTATTAGCTGAAAAAAAAGACATTTCAAATTTTAAGATATTAATTTTCCAAAAAAAATTAAATATTACAGAAAATGTTTGCATAAATAACATATTCTTCTTCCAATATTCAAGAAGATGTGTGTGTGAGGGTTATTTTCAACCTTGCCTTCAATGCTGCATGAGTAGGCTCTAGCTCCCTCTACTCTTAAAACTGGGTTGTACAGTTGGCCAAAATTAATGGATAGAATTGCAAATAAATACTTTTGGGCTTGTTAATTCAAGTAAACTATGTAATAATAGGTTTCACATAAATTTAATACAACTTTAATTGTATTTTGCTGTTGTATTAGACTACAAATAAGCAGTCATAAACATTCCCATTATGTCAGGTTAGTGGGCTACATCTTCCAAATTCAACAAATGCAAAGGCTAATTGATAATGACATGAAATTGTCATCACTTTTGAAGTACTATAAAAATCACAATTTAGCCTATATATTAAATATTTTTTTCTACTTGCATTACTATATAATAGAACGAGTAAGAACAAGTGAATATTAACTATGAATACCTGCCTGTATTTTCCATATATAAACTTTAAAAATCAGTAAACAAAACAGGTATCGCTAGCTAAGCGGATGTAAGGTACGCTCCAACATGTGGTCAGAGGAACAGCAATTCGAATGGACGCTGGCGAATGAGTGAGGAGGGCCCCACTCCTGATGTCACACTTCCCCCTCCCCTTGGCCCGCAGTCTCTGTCTTGGATTAGAGCAAATAAATCGCTCCTGCAAGCGATCTATGATATTTAGCATAATGAGAGAAGTCACAAAATCTTCCGGAATGTTCAAGCAAAATATATTGTGGTGGATTGCCGGCTTCTTACTCCGGCCATCACCCCCAGGCCGCCAGAAGGAGCTCTCCGGACACCGTGGATGTGCCCCGAGTTCCAGCAGGGACTCATGGACTATGTAGTTTTTATATGCAGCCCTGCTGGATATCTTGGGGTCCACCAGGAGTCGCTGTAGGAGGACTCGGAGGCTCTTATGTGCCCTATAACCCGGGAGTACGTCATGGTCATGTGACAGGAAGATATGATGTGCTACCGTGTTGAAGAAAAGGACTGTTTACCCTGACCCGGAAGGAATAAGGAACTGTGGACTGATTGGACAGGAACACCTCCGGGTCAGGGTGTATAAAAGGATTCTGGGAAGCCCAGTACATTGAGCTGAGCTGGGAGGTAGGGTGGCAAGTGTCTGGGCAAGGAGGATTTGTGATTATTATTGTGATTATTGAATTTATGAGTAGTGTGGAGTGGAGGGTGCTTTGTGCACGTGATTGTACAATAAACAAGAATTGTACTTTTACATCGTGTTTGGAGTGGTACCTGAGGGTCCGAGAGGTGGACGAGGGGCATATCTGCGACAATATAAAAAACCCGATCTAAATCCGTTAAGTAGTTCTCTCATGAAAAGCAGACAGTCAGACAGACAGACAGACAGACAGAAAAACTTTGGATTTTATATAGAGAGAGATTCATGCCATACTAAACTGCAAGGTTCCCAGCTAATATCACTTACCAGTTTCTAGTTTGGTATGTTGACTTCATAAGCTGCAGCAGACCTAATTGACAGTTGAGCAGAAGAGTTTCTAGAATAAAGTAAGAAACTTGCTTTAATTTTAGTTCACTGCCTAAAACATCCTGCTGTTTATTAGTACTCACAGGGCTAAGACAATGGCAAATGTCATCCCGCTCTGGCACTACCACATGCTATATTACTTAATCTCCTATACGGTCTATGTGCATCTGTGAGTATATGTGAGATCTATCTGCTTTTGTGTCTCTAAGTTTCTCTCAGTCTGGATATCCATCTATCTTTCAGTTTATTCCTATAATCACCATTTTCAATGGCCATTGTTAGAAGACTGCAGGCACTGAAGCAGTGCACCTGTCAATTCCCATCAGTGCTAATACTTTCAATTGGGCTGCACTCCTTGCACAAGAAAATAAATTGTTACAATGTCTTCAACACAGCCAGCTGTCGATAATAAACATAATGCATTGCAGATTTGTTTAGGACAGGGAAGAACTGCTCAAGTGCAGAGATATTCAGCAATAGCATTAGGCCATGGTAGCATTTCAGTCACAATCAAATGGATCTTGAATTAAGCATATGCCTACTGGCACTTTTGCAATTCATTAAATTAAATGTAAGGTTGTAGTTAAATGTTATTCTGCCCATTTACTGAATCTGTTTAATCTAATTTGCTGGGTTATGGGGAGCTGGATCTCAGCAACATTAAGCGCAAAGCTAAAATCAACAATGGACAATAAAGACCAAGTTCACAACAGAGGATGCTTACATACTCACACTTACAAAAAAAAATAAAAAACATACCTCAGATACTACATTTTTTGGTATTGATAAAGCAAAACAAATAGTGTGTTAACATGCACATACATAACTGCATTAGCGTGAACAACCAAGTTAAGTTCTCCTCTGATGTTCTCCTTTGTCAAAATGCTCCGTCATCATTAAATTAAAAAAAAAAGTAGTTAAATGTCATCGTCATTAATCATTAATCATTAATCGTCATCGTCATCCTCACAGGTGGCGCAGTGGTAGTGCTGCTGCTTTGCAGTAAGGAGACAGTGGAAGATTGTGGGTTCGCTTCCCGGTTCCTCCCTGTGTGGATAGCGCTTTGAGTACTGAGAAAAGCGCTATATAAATGTAAAGAATTATTAACCATGAATCTGAAAAAAGGCATGACACCAGTGATAATTTTTTTATCTTTCTATATAATACGCTACCGTGGCTGTCCATTTGTCTGTCCAGGATTTTAAATCACCTGTAGCTCGCAAATTGTTTGAACTATACGCCTGAGATTTGGTACACATATACTACGTGATGTTTACTATCTGCTTTCAGGGTGATGATTGACCTCCAAGGTTATTCCCATTTTTATTTTATTTTATTGTAGAATCAACTCTCGGCAACGGGCAGCAGGGAGGCCATGCGGTGCATGCGTACTGGCGCCATTCTCATCCCTACCACCTTCGCCCGTCACTTCCTCTAACTCTTCATATCTTAAATCATTCTTGAGGCAGATTGAAGACTAAAGTGCCAGCTTAAGTGAAAAATTAAGAAAAATGTACTAATTGCAACACAAACACTGACTTAATCAGTTTTAACAAAAAAAGATGCAGACGAAAGAAGAAAAGAAGTGGGCCACTAGGGTGGAGAAAAGAAGAGCTGCTCAGGAAGCAGCAAGTGCATCAACCTCTGTACGAATGCTAAACGTACAGAGAAAGAGTACGAAAACTATGAATGCTCAAGTCAAGTGTATTCACTGCACGTTATCATAAAGGTGTTTTTACTTCAATAAGATAAGTATTATGTTATGTTACCCGTTACTTTAAAAAGTAATTGGACTACATAATGGCCATTACTTTTAATGTGCTACCCTACTGCTCTAAAGATTGTGTTGCTGAGTTTAGCACTGTACGTTCAGCTCACCAACATAAATTTTACCAATTTATGAAATACTGAGACAAATTGTTTCAGCCAAGAGAAGAAATATTGCAATCGCCAAAACATTTCTCTCTAAAAATTAATGTTGTGGACGCTTCTATGTGGCTGCAGGAAGTGTGTACAAAGCAAATTCCTGCACAGGCTGACAGAGCGCAAAGGACATGCACAGGATCCTTAACAATAATCATATTTATTTAGTGGAGAAATCTTCCTCTGTTAACTAGGTTTCTCAGAGGCCAATACCCTGATTTCCCTAACCTGTATAAAGGTTTAAATGACATTTATGAAATCAGGTTTCTTTGAATAATCTTAGATGTTTATTTTATGCCTTCACCTTTGGTTTATTAGCTGAAAAAAATGACATTCAAATTTTTAGATATTAATTTTTCAAAAAAAAATTAAATATTACAGAAAATGTTTGCATTTTGTAAAAGAAAATAACATATTAAGTAATAGAGTACATTTTAGGTACACACTGGATTACTTAAATAAAGATAAGAAATAATAACTAAGAAACAACAATATAACAAGTTGATTAAACCAAACTAAATTATTAACACAGTAACTGGTGTAGAAGAAATCAAACTAGGTTAAGGACATGTAAACTTAAGAATGAGGGTGTTGTAGATGTGACACTTTAACCTTAAAACCATCAATTCCTACAGTATGGTACGAGTGAGCATAATAATAAGACACAAGGTGGTCATCCTTCATTAGCAAGGTATCTCCCAAACAGACATTTCACACCAGGCAGAAGATGTGCTGTCCAAGCTCTTCTGAAGAAGGAAATGAGCATACGTGCGGACCAGAAAAGCAATGGTCAGACACAGAAACAGTGCAGCAGACAAGGGATACTGTATATCAATCTGATGTCTGTTCAAAATGTGTGCAATCAGGTCCGAACTCATTGAAACCACTGGAAGCCAAGTACACCCTTCTACAGTCCAGATGTAATCTTTTCAGAAGTTTTTTTAATGGAACAGTTGCTCCCAAAAAGTCAGTCATCTGAAGTGGAAACAAGGACTGGTGTTCTGAATGATGATATTAAGTGCACTAGATTGATAAATCAAAATGTCAATTTTTTAGTTCAAAAAGGATATAGTTTGTCTGTAGAAGAGCAGGGGAGCACTGTATGGAGCCAACAGTAAAGTGCGTTGGAAGTACCTTTTAAGTTTATGGCTGCATTTCTACAAATTAATTCGGTGATCTAGTCAGAGTCAATACAATTCCAAATGCTCAGAAGTACAAGTAGAAACTTCTTCCATTACATAGCACCATCCAGGAGACATCTGATCAGACTCCACTTCATTCTGCAGCAGAGCAATGACCCCAAACCTATTTCCAGTTCCAAATAATTTGAACCCTATCACTGTATGTGTAGAACTATTTGTAAATGAACAATATCCCAGACAGTTGCTAGTCTTTACAGAAGGTGGCTTCCCAACAAATTCATCCAAAGAAAAAAACTATATGATACTGCCATAAATCACAAAGAGCCCAAAAGTGAATTCCAGAGGGTCTGCAGGGTTCTTTCAATGTTACAAATGTTACAGTTGATGACTCTACTTTCATAAAGAGACTAAACAAGTATGGATTCCATGGAAGGACAGTCAGGCAAACCCATGGTAACATGGCTCAGGTTTGCAAAGTTGCATTCGAATAAACCACAAGACTTCTAAAACAATGTTTGCTGAAAACTTTGCTCATTGCCATGCAGACCATTTCTGGCAGAAGCCAAACACAAAATATCCACAAAATGCTAGCTGTTAAAGCATGGAAGTAAAGGAATAATGATTTGGCCACAGAACCCTGATTTCTTGCAGTCATTGTAAAATTCCTTTTTATGACAGAGTATCATTTAGGAAAACGTGAGAGCCTTCTGTTAGACAGCTAAAATGTGGACACAACTGAATAATGCAACAGGACAATGATCCTAAGCACACCAGCAAACCTACACCCGAAAGGCTGAAAAAGAGAAAAAGTTTTTTTTTGAATGGCCAGTGTAGATCCCAGCTCCATGGAGACATGGCTAAGGGACCTATGCATGAATGAATGCCATAAAACATAAATGAACTAATGCAGTGCTGTAAGAAAGAATGTAACAAACATATTCCAACACTGAGGATGAGGCTAGAATTAATGCTAATACTTTAATTTTCTTATATGGCTTATCAGACTACTTTTTTATTGAACAAATATTAACAAAGTAAAATCTGTTATGTGTTGTTTCTGCCACCACTAAAATGTATCTAATTTTAGGACTTGACCAGCACTAGCTGATTGTAAGGTATGTTTTGATATGTAAAACCACTGAAATAAAAGAAGGTGTGTGCACGTTTTTACATCACTTTATAGACTTCTTGGAATTTGTTATTTATTTTAATTACTTTACATTTGTAAATCTGTATAGCCCTCTGATGCTAAGCAATGGCAAACGTGTAATATAAGCATAATGTTAATTGAAATGGGTTTTCTTTGGACTGTAAGATTTAAGTCATAGATTGATAATGTCAGAAGCGTTAGCTTTGAGAGCATAAAGCCACAGAACAGAAGTTGTCTGTACAACATCATCAATGTTTTCACACACTTAATTTACAGCTAGGGTATAATTTAACCATATTACTTAAGGGAAGAGATGGCACTTTGTTGTGAGCAACATATTCCTGCCATCATGTATATATTTCAAACGAGCCAAAAGCGGGTATTAAGCTCTGTGTATGTGGTTTGCATTTATTGCTGTTGGGAGTAAAAATTGAATACATTAATACTAGCAGTACACTGTATGTGTTGAGATCCCCATTAAACTCTACGGTGAATTCAATAATGGTGGCTGTAGCTTTTCTTCTGCAGAATTTAACAGACTTTAATTCTGCTTGACTTCTCAATTTCATCTGACTCGATCTTTCGTTTGCAGGATGATCTAAATTTGAATGCACTGATATGTTGCCATAAATGCATATATAAAATGACCTGTGAAATAAGCAGGTGTCCAATTATTTTTATATTTGTTTCCTATAGAGTGACATTCGAGATAAAAGTAAATTTAATACACCAAATAATATAATTAAAAACCATTTGCAGATATTCTGGTAGTAGTCATTTTTGTTGTATTTGATACCTGTCTACCCCTAAGATAATAAAAAAAAAGAAACAATAGATTTGAGATATTTGTGTTTTGCTGCATAAAAGTTGGGTGAACCGGAGGCACTGAATGCTGTGCATGCATGAACGTATTAAGCACTTTGGAGTTTAACCCATAATATTGTTAGTTTAAGAGATAAGGCAACAATTATACTTTACCTGAAGATAAATCTTTGACTTGGTATATGTGCTATAAGACTGGACTGTAGCATAAAATAACGACAAAGGTAGTGTGGCCTAGTGGCTATGGTGCTGACACATTTTGTGACCTCAAGTGAGTAACTTAACCTCTCAGTGTTTCTTTGATCCAGTATGTTATATTATGTATCTTATATCAAGTGACTGTATGATGCTATGTATCGAATCATTTAAATTCAGGGTATGCTGTTTTCAAGTATGGGGTTATTTAGCTGTTCTACAACAACAAGCAAACTGCACTTAATTTTATTCTCCTAATCTTCATACATGTAGATTACATAAAATGTAGGTTGGCTCATTATTTATTTTGTTTATTTTTTGTTTTGCTGCTTCAGAGAGACTGTCTGCGTTGCTTACACATTATATGAACTGACTTTGTTGTGATCTGTCTAAATGTAGCATTCACTCAGCATACCCTCAGTCCATGCCAATCTCTTTCTCATCTCTTTTTGCAAATTGTTTTGAAATACAAAGGCATGGCCAACAGTCGGTTATTATTTGTGAAACTAATTAAAAGCATTGCTCCTTTAGGGAAACAATTAACTTCTTGCCTTACTCGGTCTGATGCACACTGCAAACCAAAAATTATAAGAAATTCAAACCATAAAACAAGTTTCTCATGCTGTTGTATCTATCTGGTCCACTGCTGTCAAATACTGACTGCCGACATTTTAACTGTGTTCAGTTTGTTCTTTGTCGAGCCAAAATGAAAGTCCTGAATAAATATTTCACAGAATTTCTAAGATGAACATTTAAAGATAAGCATAAATGGGAACATTTGGGATACAAATGAATAAAAACCAGGAAAAATAGAATATATACACACGCATGAGTCAGACTGTAAAAACCTATAGATGGTCTTGTGATTAAGCCTGGTAACTTTAATGAAGGCCAACTCAACAGGAGCTCTCACTGAAATTTAGTAACAGGTACACTGTTAGCACACTTGAAAAGTCAGCAGATAATGCTGCTTTTGACATTAATTGTACTGGCCTGTCTTAAATACACAGGAATGAAGCTTTTTGTTGCATTAATTGCATAGTTTCATTGAAACTGACTTTTTACTCTTTTCAGCCTTAACAATGATCTGCTCTAAATGTTGGCATAATGCTATAACCACTGTGACTTCCATTGAGTATACTGCTTCTAATCACGCACTGGGCTAATACAGAAGAATAACAGACCATGCAAGAAGCCCAAGCTGATAAGACAACTAGAGGCAGACTGTTGATATGATTACTGTGGCTGTTACATGGTGCAACTTAATGGTAGAGATGGTGGCACTCAAAATAAATCAGTGCAAGCTCAGGTGTTTGTATTTCATGGCAATATTTCGGCCAAACCAACTGAAGAAGAAGTATATGGTATCAACTATTATGTCAGACAATGCCCACAGTTTAACTCATTAAAAGACAACACATGAAAATTTCATAAATCTGTTTTTTGATTTAAAGTTCAACAATTTAAATTCCCTCATTACTCATTACCCATCCATGCACTTTTCCATTTACTGAACCTTCTATGTATCCATTCATTGTAAATTTATAATTCAATTACAAGGTTGGGGGTTACTGCAGTCTATCCTGGCTGTGGTGGATGCAGGGCAGAAATTAACCATGCGAGAGACGACATTCCATCACAGAGCATACTTATGCACTCACCCATATAAGACCAATTTTGAGTATCCAATTAGCGTAACACTGATGACCTTGGGATTTGTAATGAAAACTGGACTACCCTGAGGAAATCTACCCAGATATGAACAGAATGTGTAAACTCTACATTGACAGCTGGAGTCCACTGAGCTCATGGCAAGAATCAACACTGGGCAGCAGATCAGTCCCTCAAAAAGCAACATAACAAATCAAAACTTTTTCAAATATCAAGACACCTCACTCAGGGATACATTTTGTTCTTTTTTTCTATGCAATCTCTTGCTCTGCTACCTCATTTTTGTATTAGGGTGACAGTACCTTAGGTGTGACTCAGGTATCTTTTAGTTGCTTGTGCTTCTGCTAATCCCGCTTCTACGGTACTTATATTCTTTTGTTCACATATTCTATGTCTTTCACATTTCTGTTGTCGCTCACAGACTTTACAAGAATATAAATATTTTTAATTACAAGTTGTATTTCTATGACAGGCACTGACAGTTTATAGGTTTTATAAGGTCATTATTGTTAAGGGTACAGATTACAACGAAATTCTTACTTACATATGCTTATCAAAATGTAACATGTTGCCATAATCTGACATTATGATTAATGAGTATAACAACCATTAAGTCAAAACTTTTTTTTTCCTTTACAACACACAAATGAAAAAAATTCACCTATTCTCACACTGTAAATACTTGACTATAAAGTTTCAGTAAGTTACTGGCTACTGATTGAATTGCCTTCACAGTATTTTACTGTATAACATTACTGTATATTACAACAAAAAAACAAATCTATACAGTAACTGAGCCACAAAATTAATGCGATGCAGTGTGCTGATGTTGAATTACAGTAATATCCTGCAATTAAGTGGCCGGTAATTTATTATAAATTTACTAAAACAGTTTCCGTTAAAGAGTTTGTGAAAAACAACTGTTTTTAACCTGGCAGTTAACCAGACTAGCAATTCAGGTACCAGCCATTTTGCCATCAGACACAGGAGGTCCCTAAAGTCCTTCTCCTGTCCACCTCATTACTTGGTCACTTACAGTATTCCTTATGTCCATGGTTCTCTGTGTGAATGAAAACTTTCTAATATCAAACAGTTTCCATCAGCACCCCTGTAGTCAGGATTTCACTTTTAACTGTCTTCTCACCCCAAAGAGAAGTGAAACGGTCTGAAAATATGCAAACTGAAAATGCAACGCAGACCAGTCCAAATACAATAATACAGTAATTTGCTGTCTTATGATAAAAGATGGCTTAGCCTGTTGTGATTACAAAATACATTTTTCATCACAGTATTTTATTGTTAAAAATAACAGTTAACTCCTGTGAAATGCTGGCAGTTTTTTACAGTGCATGTTTTTTACATTACATCTCTCTCACCTTTTGCTGTATCTTTCTCCTTCTGCCATCTTCAAGTCATGATCTGAACTATAAGATGGCTCATCTCTCCAACCATGGAAGTTACTATAAAAATGGACACTAACAGAAGGTATGTGTTTCAGTTCCTTCTTACAGAACTGTGGGCACATCTTGCTTTTATAATGAACAACCCCCTTTGTTCAAATGTGTTCACATACTCTCTAGGTTTCTTTCTCTCACACTCTCTGTGTATAGCACAATAGAATTACTGAACTCGTCTGATGGCATTCTATTTCTCCTTTCCCTCTCAAAAGACCTGGCACGGACAAATTAAAACAGAATTGCCCTTGTGCAACTTTTCTCCTGTTACTTCTTAGCTCTCCTTTCATCTTTCTCTTTAATTTGTGATACCTATTTTATTCTTACCCTACTCTCTTTGTAGCTTCTCATGCCACTCCTCACAATCCGTTGGTCATATTCATGGGCCATGTGCATAACAGCTCAGTTCATCCAACTCCTTGACGTTATTTGAAGGACCTAAATGGATGAAACCTACTGTTACTAATGTATTTTATATACTTTTCAGACTGTAACTTACTTTTTGTACTGTAATTTTGTCAATTGTTCCGAGGAGACACTCCATTGTACTATGTACACATTGTGGCAGACAGCCAGGTCCCAGGCCCGGCAAGGACGCCCCTGCTGCATCTGTTCTGGGGGAGCAACCATGGGCAGCTCAATATCTCCCCCGGGACGCTTGGTGGCAGACTCCCTGGTGGACGGTGATCCCCCAACCTGTCGCATGGCTCCATGGGAGATGGAGTCCTCCACAGCCTGGTTGGGGGCTCGGATGGCCGCTAGGAGGAGCTGCATGAAGTCAGCAGTGAATCTGCAGCCCCACCCAGAAATGCAATTAGGACCAGGTGGTCAAGCACCTGGAACGCTTCCGGGTGGGCTATAAAAAGGGCCAGCCACCACCACTCGAGCCAGAATCGGGAGGAAGAGGACGAGGTTGCCTGGGAGGAGCGGTGGTGCCAGAGAAAGGGTTGTTGGTGTGTTTATTAAGTGCTTTTTGGACTGTGTTGGGCCTGTGAGACACGGGGAAGGCGTGCCCCACGGCTGAAGAGAAAATAAAAAGTCTGTTTATTTTACACGTGGCTTTGCGTCAGTCTTTGCGCTATATAGTGCCTTTTACAACATTCTGGTGCTGCTACACAGTTCTTGGCTGGATGGCATATCATATTTTTCTTCTTCTTCAAATTACATTTTTCTTCTTTTCAGTAAAAGAGTGTGAGTTTCTGTTACTGTAAGTTTTTTTCTGTACATTTTGATATATTGACTTTTGCAAGAACTTGAATGTACTGGAATTTCAAAGAAAAGTGAGCCACTGTTAAAGATAGATAACAGCTAGCTGCAGACCCTTGAAATCTGATCAACAGTACTCCGGCAAGCAAACTCTACTGAAGGTTTGCAGATGAATACAGTACCCTGTAAAGAACATAGCCAGGATATGCATATTGGAGGCTGATCTTGTATAATATACCATTGTTTGCCCATTCTTTCAGGTACTCCCATTTGACACCATATCTGAAAAAACATTTTATTCCATTGATGAAAAAGGCAATAAACAAATGAAAGTCAGTAATGCTGGAGATGACAGAAGCCTGTACATCTGACTTTGAGGATGCACAAGCCTCATCCTTAAATGTCAGATTTCCTAAAACCGAAAAGGGTGTCATGCAGTGAGTCATGTCCCATTGTTTTTGCCTTACCCAACTTTGACCCTACTTTCTTTCACAGATGTTTGGCCACTGGGCACTAAAGTTGTGATTTAAAGTGAGTGAACATGCAAAAAGCCTGTTGCCAGACAGTATAGCCCTGATTTCATTTGAGAGAGGCAATCAAGACAAATCAAAGCAAAAAGCTGAGACATGCAACCCAGGATGCTGTTGAAATTTTCAGGAATGATTCATTTCCAGATGCCTGCCTTGGAGAAAGCTGTCTCCTGCAGTTAATGTGTCTTTGCTATTGTCTATGTTTCAGTCCAGCACTGGTAATTAAGTTCGATACATAACAAAGAAATGTGACTTTTGGGGAATTAGAAAGACAACAGCGTATTTCAAGGCAATGTAACTAAAATGCTTTTATATAAACAGTATTCAGGAGTGCTCATCAAAATACTTTCACAAAAAAGCAGTTCTTTTATGACTGTGTTTTGACTGTCTATAGCCTTTTTACAAGAATACAATTTAGAGATATAGCAACATTGTGTGTTTTTGTATTATGTACATGTCATATCTAATATAATGAGCTGTTTGTAGCCACTGAACATCCATTTTAGACCAATAGATTAATTTCCTTTTTAGACTAAATTGTGACATATGTGATAAATGGTTGCCCTATGATGAAATGGCATCTCACTCAGAGCAGGTCTCTGCTCATTGGTGCTGTGATAGTCTCTGTGTGCTAGTGATCATTATAAATAAATGTAGTATGCATCAAATGTTTTACTTAAACTTTATTTTACAATTAACAATTTTCAGGGCAGTATTGTAGTATACCAGTTAGCACTCCTGCCTCACATCCTCAAGAGTTCTAGTTTCTGAGGATATGGTCACTGACTGTAGGGAGTGTGGAAGATATCCCTGTAACTTTACTGGCTTTTCTTCTGAGTACTTTGTTTTTAATACTGTGTCACATTCTGTGAAGTTTCCAGCGATTTCAGATATACTCTGTGTTTATGTAATCTTAGAGATCATGTGAAAGTCGGTCACATAATGTGACATGCCCAGTAACTCACACCAACTAGTATGTGACTCGCTCTGATAAAATCAAACAGGTTTAATTTTGTCATTAGTCATAGGGACGGGCTCTGTGTACATAAAAGCAGATAGCTAATGAAAGTACAATTCATAATGCAGTGACAGGGAATAAGGAACCCAGGTATTTTAGACCTCATAAACAGAAGGGAAGTTCACCTGTCTGATGTTCTATGTACTATGACAGAAAAGGAAAAGAAAAAAAGGGCAGAGATTTTATTGAACTCACTGTACCCATTAACCTTTTGTACAGCACCACCTCCATCAGACACCATGTCATTGGCTGTCAAAAATAAGGGTGAGTGCAACTGTGTTGGAATGTCGGCACTCAGTTGGCAAATTAGACATGCCCAGTGATTTTCAGTTACTTAAACTGACATGATCCAGCATCAGCGACAAGAAATCACATAATATGACATGAGCCTTTACACACACAACCCAAACATGTGAAATATCTGATTGTGACTGACTGCTGTCCCTTCCATGGCTGATTCTTATCTTGTGCCTAATGCTGCCCCTTCAACCTTGAAGGGGATTGAACAGATACAATAATGGATGGATGGATAGATAAAATAAAATGTCCCAGCAAGCATTCTGTAAATAACAAACTCTACTTTAAAAAGTGCCTTTCTGTGTTAAGCAACATCTGAAGGCATTTCACAGTAGACCACATTAATTGAAGCATTTATGCATACATATTCATTCATTGATTTTGTGAAATGTTTAAATTCTGGACTGCAGTAAGGCACGGTATATCTTTACACCAAAACCAGGACAGTTCACTGAAGAGCATATTCACACAATTTAGCATCATTCATCAACTTAACTTGCTGGCCTTTAAGAGAAAAATCAGAGTAGTTGGAGAAAACACACAACATGTAAAGAATGTAGAAACCACACGGACAGGACCAGGCCTGGGATTTTATCCTGGAATTCTGGATCTATAAGCATTACTAACTATAGCACCACAAAGCTTTCCAGTTTACATATGGATTATGTACAACTAGAGTGAAGGTAGGTTAGCCATTTATTTAGGCTCTCAACATGAGGCAGTGCTAGAAAATGAAACAGCAATTACATAATGAAATAATAATTACATAAATGTGAATTTCCCCCTGGGATTAATAAAGTATCTATCTATCTATCTATCTATCTATCTATCTATCTATCTATCTATCTATCTATCTATCTATCTATCTATCTATCTATCTATCTATCTATCTATCTATCTATCTATCTATCTAATCATTTTGATGTACCTTTAAGATGTTATCTTCCTAGCAGGACGACTACTAGCTTGCTAGATAAGCACACAGTCAACTTTTAAAGAATAATTTATATTGCGTATTTTTATTCGATAATGGCAGATAAAAAAAGCACTTATCTATCTTCAGAGAGATGCCTCAAATGGCTTTCCATGTGGGGTCTAAATTTCTTTTTCATAACACAGGATCAATACATGCAGCCTCTTTTAAAAGTTCATAAAAAGTAGTCTGTCACTACTGTCACAGACAATACCATCCTATACTTGACAAGGAAATTGAGTTTCCACCTTTTTATTTGCATGATGCACTTGGTTTCAAATGGGTTATCGGGCAACAATACTGGCTCTGCTGCAGTAGATATTAACTCTTATTAGTGCATTCAACATTAATTTAAACTAATGGTTTTTCAATCCACAATATGGTTGTATATGGTCAACTGCATTAACTGCTAATGCATTAGGAAAAAGCACAATCAGAAGTGTAAATAACTGTTAAAATAGTAAGAGCCAAAAATGAAGCCATCTTATGATGCCAGTACTATATGTTGAGCACTGATGTCAAAAGTAGAGCAAACTAGACTCTCGTACAGACAGACAGACAGACAGACAGACAGACAGACAGACAGACAGACAGACAGACAGACAGACAGACAGAGATAGATAGATAGATAGATAGATAGATAGATAGATAGATAGATAGATAGATAGATAGATAGATAGATAGACATAACTTTATTTGACCACGGATATTGTGTGCTAAATTGGGGCGGACAGCAAAGGAATGTGTGAAAAGCTTTAGTCTACAGTGTCATGCTATGGTGCACCACAATCTAACAACAATTAGGCCCTATTCACAATTTGTTGTTGTTCAAGTTGTACAAAACATTTCAACATCCATTGGGGATAAAGTGGTTGTGGACAAGCTGTGTCTAATTATTTACAATATGTTTTGCCAAGTGTCCAAATTTCCGTCATATTCACCTTTGCAATGGGAAATGGTCTTATGATCAGATTTCTGGTCCAAAAGATTTGTCAGCATTGTTTTTATGTAAAGCCTTTACAAAAGCAGCAAAAAAGCGCTGTTAGAAGAGAAGCTCCCAACCTTTGTGTAAAAGCTATCACAGAGTCTCGGGGACTTTGTGTTTGAATTCCGGGCATTGTGCCTTAAGTGGCGTTCTGACATTTGCGATGAAGAGATATTGCAATGTGTCCTTGATGCATGTGACCCTTATGTGGCTGCTACTCTGAGAGGGGTGGTGAAATCCATGGATGAGTTGGTGAAGCTAGGGTCCCAAGGGGGACCATCGGCTTAGTGGGTCTCACAAGAGTGCCACAACTCGGGAGGTCCCCTGCCCCAACCACGAAAGAAAGCCACAGCAGGACCCCCGTGCCAATGTTACCTTGGT
Source organism: Erpetoichthys calabaricus (assembly GCF_900747795.2). NCBI lineage: Eukaryota > Metazoa > Chordata > Cladistia > Polypteriformes > Polypteridae > Erpetoichthys > Erpetoichthys calabaricus. The sequence goes on from NC_041396.2 coordinate 45,247,263, forward strand.
GCAAGTTACCTTGCCCATCATAGTGGTGCCTGTGCAAGTGGGAGGTGTCACGGGAGAGGCGGTCGTAAATACAGGCAGCACTCATTCCCTTATGAAATACAGCCTGTGGGAAAAGCTTTAAGTGCCCCATGAGCAGCTAAAGGAAAGTTGGTTGGTTAGCATGCACTGACAGCACATTGCCACACCCAACATAGAGCACACTGCCACACCCACCACACAACAAACCAACTGGTTTGGGATCCAAGTACAGCAGGTGTCATATTAGAACCACACTTGAACAGTGTGAGGTTTTTGATGGTGGCTGGAGTGCCAATCCTGCCACCAAACACCAAGCTTTCCCTGTAAATGGGAGAATCTGCTTGCAGGGTTGGATGCAGATTAATGTCATACCCAGGACGAAGCAATTGCAGGTAAAGGGCCTTTCTCAAGGGAAGAGCAGAGTCACTTCTGGTATATATGGGATCTGAACCGACAACCTCAGAGTCACCACTCCACCCTAAGGGAAAGTGTAAAAGTAAAATTCTCGCCGATGGTCGGGTGCATGACACAAAGGGCAGGGTGCCCTTGAGACTCCATTTGCATGAGACACTCTGGGAAACAGAGATATACGTCCTGGAAGACGACCACCTTTCAATGCCCTTATTACTCGGAATGGACTCACTAATGTCAGTAGGGCTTACCATCCACCTGTCACGGCTGGAGTACAAGTTGCCAGGGGTGATGTCCATCGGTTTGGAAAGAAGGCTCAGAGTGATCTGGTTAGGCCTAATGTGAATTATTGCCTCACGCAAGTGGTAAAAGAGTCTGTCCCAGAAGAGAAATCCATTCTTGAATAGCCGGAGCCCATCCAACCAACGCTTAGGAGTTGGTTCTCGGTGTAGTCAGACAAACCAGGATGAAATGAGATGGTGTGTCACCACAGCCACACGGTTGGCACAGGCCCTGTGCAAGATGGAGCCTATAGAGTGTCAACTCTCAAAAGAAGTATAATAAAGTAGTGGGTTGATGTTGCCAGATGGGGTCATTAAGCCTTCCACCTCACCGTGGGCTAGTCCTGCGGTGCTGGTTCAAAATCCTGTTGGGACCTACAGACTCTGTATGGACTAACGGGGAACTGAACAAGAAGACCTTACATGATGCCTACCCCATGCCCCACGTACATGACATCCTGGAATTATTCCATGGGGATGCAGTATTCACCTTCCTGGATCTGAAATCTGGGTATTGGCAAGTGAGGATGGGGAAGAATAGCATCAAGAAGACCGCTGTCATCACCCCAGAGGGATTATTCCAGTTTCTGGTGATGCCCTTTTATTGAAAAACGCAGGGGCATCATTCCAATGTCTAATGGAGCAGGTCATCCGGAAGATCATTGAAAAAATAATTTCGTATACATTGATGACATTGTGTTCTCCCCATCTTTCCAACAATAATAATAATAATATTTTTTTGTTTTTTTAATAAAAATAATAATTTTTTGCATTTATATAGCGCTTTTCTCACTACTCAAAGCGCTCAGCAATTGCAGGTTAAGGGCCTGGCTCAAGGGCCCAACAGAGCAGAGTCCCTATTGGCATTTACGTGATTTGAACCGGCAATCTTCCGATTGCTAGTGCAGATCCCTAACCTCAGAGCCACCACTCTGCAACAACATCTCAAGGACCTGGAAGAAAATCTTCCAGTGACTTGACAAGGCTCATCTCACATTAAATATCAAGTATAGATTTCTGCTAAACCAGCTTACCTTTCTCAGCCATGTGGTGTCAGCGGACCCGACGGAAGTTAAGCCTATTGTGGACTACCTGGCACCCCAGGAGATAAAAATCTCCAGCGCCTCATGGGGATGGCTGGGCAGTTCCACAAGTTTGTTCAGGGATCCGCTGCCATCAAAGCTCTGCTGTTCCAACTGCTGAGGTAGGGGTCCCCTTGGCAGTGGTTGCAGGCATGCCAGAACTCTTTTGAAGCACTGAAAAAGGCCTTTTGATCGCCACCAGTCCCGGCACAGCCAGATCCAGCAATGACTTTACAGGTCCACACAGACGCAAGTGACCTTGGGCTCGGTGCCATCCTCTCCCAAATGAATCGGGGAGGAAAGAGTGGTGGCCTATGCCTCACAATCACTGAAATGTGCCGAGTACAATTATTCCACCACTGAGAAGGAATGCCTCCCTGTCATGTGGGTCATTGAGAAGTGGTGCCATTTCCTGGAAGGGAAAAATTTTGAAGTCTACACGGACCACTGGGCTCTCAGCTGGGCATTCAGTTGACCGAAGACCATATCTATTGTAACCAGGTGGGTGTTGTGATTTCAACAGTTTACATTCAAGGTGTGCTATCCACCCTGAGGGACGAAATATTTACCCGAGGGGGGGGCAGAAGAATATCATCACAGACAGGGATCCACAGTTAACCAGCTCAGTGGCTGAAGAATTATAGAAACAGTGTGGAGTGGTTGAATCGCACTGAGGGGATGAACCAGACCCTGAAGGCCATGGCTGCATCCTTCATTGAAGACCACCATCAGGACTGGACTAAATGGCTACCAGAACTCCAGTTTTTGTTACAGGCATGACCACTGCACTGTTAGCTTTAGCCAGTTAACTTACTGGTCCTTTAGAAAGGATGCTTGGTCACGATCCACCCAAATCACATAATCGGTTCACTATCAACTTCAAACCATCCACCACAATTCACAACAGGTGAATGGCAGGATAACAGCCTAGTCCAGAAAACCTTGTTCATACAACTTGACCCATAAGCCTACTAAGTTCTCGGTTAGTGGGAAATTCTGGATCAGGACTCATCCCCTCTCCAAAGCTTCTGAAAAATTCATGTCAAAACTGGCTCCAAAGTGGTTTGACCCCACCATAATAGTCAACAGAAAGGTCCGGTGACCTTTTCAGTAGAGTGGAGATTGTAGGGACCAAGAAAGTTGTTCATAGACACTATGAACATTGCCAACCTCAAACCTTGGTTGTATGCAACAGCTTTGGGGTGTAGAATGTAGCAGTGCTGCAGAGTAAATGACTGCATATTCCAGTTGCCCTGAATATGTTGCTCTACTGGATAAATGTTTTCATCTGTCCATTCTGTTGCTGTTCTCACCTGTTTGGATTTCCTGTGGTTAATCGTGGATTACCTGTTCTTGTTTGGATATATGGTCTGTCTCGTGCTCACCTGTTCATGTGATGGAGTGCTCTCCAATCACCTCTCTCCATACTTCTACAGGAAACTGGTAGGACAAGCTTTACATTCCCTTCAGCAAACCGTTCACAGGATTTTCCACTCTCCAATTATCATCTCTTGCTGCTGTGTAGGAATTGTGCTTTGGACTCTGTTGTGAGTGTTTATTGTGCATGTGTCATTTATGGATTTTGTTATACTGTATGTGTGGCCACTGGCTGGGAATCGGGGAGGGATTGTTTTGGTTTGTTATTTACTTATATTTTACCTTCTATTTTTTATTTAATATACCACTTTATTATTGATTTAATCCGCTGTGTAACTGTGTCTCTGTGAGTGAATGTGCGCAAGTCGGGCCAAGGCTTGGTGCGTTCCTAAGGTCCCCACCAAAAAAATAAATAAATTAACGTCCCTATGGTGGCGTGAATCTTTGTGGCACCGGACCACTGCAAAGTTTGAAAAATGTAAAGATGGACAAGTAGACCAGTATGTTTATACTGATGTTGGATGTCACCATATTTAAGGCTACTGCCACAAAGCTCAAGAGTTCAGGGTCCTATTTTAGCCAGGATACTGTCTTTATAATGTATAGATGTAGCAGTTAGATTTTTCTTGTCTTCTTCAAAGTTCTCAGGCTCATGAATGTTAGGTTGACCTTCAAGTGTAACCTGAAACAGCTGTTCCAATGAAAAAGATTATTACACTGTACATCTGAACCTAGTTGTTTTCTGCCCCTCTTGTTCTATCAATGCCTTTTACTGGACAATAGTGTTTTTACTTATGGTTTGGTCTATGGTTATTTTTGTTTAATTTTGTTTAATAAAGCTGGAACCATAACAGTTTTGCTTACGTTCCTAATGGAATTAACTGTTATACTCATACAGAAGCCTACTGGCAAGCAATACAAAACAAGAAACATCTCTGAAAACCATTTCATACCATTATAAACTGGTTAATAGATCCTGCTAGTATAAGCTGAGCATAGTATAAACTTTTCCTTTGTCTCACTATAAAAAACACTACTGCATAGCCTGTCTTTTTATTGTATTTTTATGATCTTCTTGCTGCTATGTGTTCTTCAAAATCACAATCCAAGTATCCTACACATTTTTTATTATTGTTCCCCTTAACAGAAAAGCTAAGAAGCTTCATTTATTGCAGATTTGTGAGTAATTTACACTAATTTATCCTAACATTTTAAAACTTATTTATCCTGGATACAATTCTAAGGAGAGTCATTCGCAAAATTAATCAAGATCATTAAATCATAATTCAGTCTTTGCACAAGTTAATTTATGCTTATAACAATTCAAACATCACAGCAGTTAAGTCCTGTATATAAAACTCAGATATATCCTCTGCCAAAAGAACACTGCAGTTCATTCAATGCAGATTTGGTCTGAGAGCATTATAGAATGATACAGTGTTGCTGGAGGTAAGCTGATGCACAAAGCAGTGTATTCATGTTAAGAGGAAGCTGCCTTTTATTTAACCTAAATTAAATGCAACCAATACATTACGAAAGTCAACCAATAAACACACAGTGGAAAAGCTGATGCCTTCCTAGAACATGGCAGTTGGGTGGTTGTTAATCTGTCAGTTCCTGTAACAGCCACAATGTACCTAAAATGAACACTCTCTTTTCAGGCTAAGCTTTGCAATTATGGTAAGTAGGCCACAACACAAGTTTAAGAGAGACATTCTGAGAGTTCCTGCCCATGACAGATGTTTGATGGCTTTTCATGTAATTTGTGATTAAACCTTAGAGAGAGCTATAGGAGAATGGACTACACATGCTAGCACACACAATATTGGATTATGAGGAGGTCAAATTTGATTTTTCCCAGTTCAGTGATAACTGGTATAAGGCAGAAGTTTCACACTCAGTCGTAGAAGGATGTAGTGGCTGCAGGTTTTCATTCTAGCTGCTTGCTTAAATAGTAGCCAGTTACTGATTTTAATAGAGCATTCTTTGTTGCCTCCATTTTAACTGATTCACTTGGTAAAATTCCAAATCCTAAATTACTTATTTCTTCCTTAACCAGCTGCCACTTAACAATAAGTACTGAGCTATTTCAACATCCCCCCAGTGCAATGGTAAATGTAATTGCTTCACATTTTCACTGCCACCAGTTTTAGAACTAGACTTCAATTTTAACTGTTAATGATATGTCATGTTATATTCTAACCCTGGGGGCACATGGGGGTGGGGAGGGTGGAGTCTATCCCAGCTAGCATAGGGCACAAGGTAGGAACAAACCCAGACATGGCCCCAGTCCATCATAGAGCAAACACATACATAAATGCACACACCAGGGCCAACTGAGCATCACCAATTCACCCAACCTTCATGTCTTTGGACAGTAGGAGGAAACTGGAGCATCCAGAGGAAACTCCACACAGGGAGGACCCGGGATGAGAACCCTGGTCTCCTCATTGTAAGGTCTCCTCTGTCAATGATATGTGTTACTTTATGTATTTAATTATATGGCCTGGCAGTCTAAATGTGTTCCATTAGTGGTACATTCTGCCTACCAATTTAAAAAGTAGCCAGAATGAAAACCTGTAGCCACTGTGGCCCTCCAGGAACTGCTCTAAGGGTTTGGCCTTAAGTGAGAAAATATTTTGCCATAGTGGACTATTGTTAGGCTAGCCAAGAAACACATTTTGTCCCCACATAATTCATTATCAGTCATAGACAAGTCTCTCATATGTCCACATCCAGCACAACATCCATTCTCAAGGATAGATCTGCATCCTTCACCTAATCCACTTATACAAACATTTTAGTGTCACATAGGCTGATTGGTATCTCTGCAGCATTGGAAGTAAGGCAGGAATCAGCATAGGATATCAGCACCAAGCACAAGTCCATTGCTTACGCACTTAATGCACACACCTACATTCACTGAACCTCTAACTAATTAGGCAGTCCTTGATATGTGACAGGGAAACTGTTGTACTTGAGGTAAAACCCGTGCAGACATGAAGCACAGACACTAATTCAAATCCCCATGCAGACACCATGCATAGACACTGACTCAATGCCAATGCTCTGAAAGGCTCTGTAATGCAGTGGCACTAACCACTGTGCTACAGTGCTGCCCTCTGGCTGGAATAAAAAATAGAATATTTTTTTATCATAAAAATGCAAATTGTTAACACTATAGTAAATAATTTGGCAAATATTAATAAGAATATTACATTCTACTAACTTAAAAGGTTACTATGAATTTAAACTAAAGCTTAACTACTCTTACAACAATGGATTGCAAAGGGAGCTACAGATATGAGAAAGACTGAATTGACAATATTATCTTAGCAGGTATTTCTACAAATAATTGTACTCATCAGAAAAGTAGAATAATTGTGATGAGAACAAGGCTATCTGCAAAACAAGCTTCTACATCCCTTTCGCTTAAATTTTCCAAAATAATACCAACTCAGAATTTGAAGGTTGATAATATCCTGCTCCTCATCACACTATTTGGCAATTTATTCCATGTGTATATGGTTCTATGCATGAAGAAAAACTTTCTAGTATTTGTGTGAAAATTACCATTAGCATATTAGCATATTTCCAACTGTGTCCCAGTGTTCTGGTTGAAAAGAAAAGTAACTGTTTCTGTTTTTATTACTAAAACTTGTAGATGCCTCAGGGGACAGCTGGGTGTCTCACCCAGGATGGAGCAGGAATCCTTACCCGGCCTTTATGATTCCCATCTTGATTGGGAGGAACGAAGGTTGCAGGAACCGGCAAGAGAGGACAGCAGGCAGCAGTTCATCCCCCACTATAATAGGAGGCAGTGTCCCTCATATTGAGTCCCAGTTCATACACCTGCAGGGCTGCATAGGAGCTGGAGTCCAAAGGTGCAGCCCTGTAGGGGTCCCTGGTGGATGATAGAGGATACTGCCAAGAGCGGATCTCCGTGACTTTCTTATGACTCGGAAGTGCTTCCAACTGGCCACGTCACGTCATCGAAAGTCCTCCTGGGTCCAGTATAAAAGGAGCCCACTTCCATAGCTGTGGGTATATGTATCTGTGACCTGATATTGACTGGCACCCTGTTCAGGGTTGTTTCTTTCTTTGTACTCAGTGCCCCAAGCATTGGCTATAATCCACCACAGGGTTAAAATGGCTTATCCAAGTTTTAGAATATGCATATTTAATTTTGTAGGTATCTTTTTGATGATTTTCAACTATTTAAAATTGTTCATACAGTCAATTCCTACCTCTCTATCATAACAAAACCACACCTGAAATAAAATCAATGCATAAAACTACTGACTTAAGTTGTCATTATTGCCAGATTTAAATTTTTGATGAAAAGCATGCTCATTCTTTGCTGGGATAGGCTCCAGGACTCTGCTTTGGAGTGGTATGGTATGGTATGGTATGGTATGTTTATTTAAATGAAATCTGGAGAACCCTTAGATAGCTCCACTGCACTACCTTATTTTCTGCTTAAAAAATAAAAGACCTTCAAGACTTTCATTCATCTACCGAGCAACAAAAACATCCTTCCAGCTTCATATTCAGCATAAAACTGTAAACCATAAAAAAGATGGAGTTTGAAAGGTATAGGTGAATTAAAACTTGGTGTCAGGGATTAATATGCTAGCATCTGCGAAAAAAACCCAACCCTCCTCCCCGCCACCACCTTGTCTCCAAATGTATGACCCAGACTTGGCACTGCAGCACAGCAGCGTTCATATACCACTAGAAGATAAGATGGTTAGTGGCATGCCATAAATCTGAGCTGTGCTCTGCCCCAGTTTATAACACCACCAGGGGGTTAGGTGAAGAGCTTCATTCAAAACCAGGACTGGGGTGAGTCATAGCAACACTTCCACTGAGAAACTACTTTAGCAATTCTTGCTTTCCATTGTTCCCTTGATGTGTAGAACAGAAAATGTGACTTTGATATTTTTTACATTCACAGTAATTTTTCTTTTTTTGTTGTTGGCTTGCCAGTAATTTTGTTATTTGGTTTCATCTGCAGCTGGTTGTTACTGCAGATAATATCTTAATTGTTGTTTTAACAATGTGTGAGCTGAAATTATTGAGTATGTTACCACTTTGCAAAAAACAATCAAAAATACACCTTGAGAGTCCACAAATTCACTGTAGTATGTAACCGAACAGGACAGACTACTGTGGATGCACAAAGCAAGCACATAATGGTGCATGGTCATGGCACCACAAGTGAAGCTTGCATAGCTGCCTAAAAATGAACGAGCAAATAGCTCCAGGGGATAAAACAGCCTCAAAATTTACGTCGTCAGAGTTAATTGCAAGATGTGGATCCTCACTCAGGTGGTTTGGTTTTGATAAGACTGATGTTGTTCAAAAGGCAGCAATCTACAGACTATGTCAGAAATCGGTTGCCATTAAGAATAGCTCAACAACTAACTTGTTCTATCATTTGCAAACTAACTACCGCACAGAATATGATGAATACAAAAAGCTTCAGGAGTCAGCTGTCTAAACACTGAATGGCAGAAAATATTTCACTCAAACAGCTCTGCCTAAATTGTATGATGCGTGTCACTAAACCCTGATGCATTAACTGCAGAAGGTTTCACATTTTGCCACAACAATGGATTTACGGTGAAGGCCAACAGCCAAGTCATATCTCTCCTTGACAGTGCGCTTCATCGACGAAACCTTACAACTGCAAAGCAATTGTTTGCAAACTACTTGCCAGAAGACAACACAGGCGACATCACTGCACAATGTCTGAAAAAAGCGTTGGTGTCATGGTCACTGTGAGAAGATTGCATGGTTTGCCTGAAAACAGACAGCAAGGCAAATGTTGCCATTGCTCTATGGATTAACAATTGGTAGAGGCTTCCTTGTTTTGGACATAGGCTTCATATTGCCATGGCTGAGTAATTTGTGTTCCTCTATAATATGCAATTTAAGTGAAATTGATCTGTATGGAGCCCAGTAAGTGACAGGCAAAAAAAAAACAGTTTGAAGGAATTATAAATCTGTTCAGACAAATTATTAATCAATTTGGACAAATTGGAATATTTTTATTTCCATAAGAATCATGACTATCGGGCATGTTTTATTTTGCAAGCCATCTTGGTTGGGGGTCCTCAATTCCAATGAACATTTTTTTCTTTTATTATTTAAAACACTTGCACCAATCCCCACCTCCTCACCCCACTCCATCCCACCCCTATGGCTGCAGAAGTTGGAGCACATGATGACACAAGGGAGGGAGCAAAAAAGAAGAAAAAAGAAAGTCTTTTGGTAGCTATTAAACACTAGAATTACCAAAGCCTATGAAAAAACTCGTAATCCTGGCCCACCCTTCGCACCTCTCCGTCAGTATCTTTTGTGTTGTAAATGTGTAGATCAACACAAGCAGCAAGCAGTCTGCTATCCCATCCCCCCACCCACTGCCGGAGTTCAATTCGCAAAGGAGGTTCTCACTGCTCAGTGTTTATCTTGGAGTGAAATGCTGGAGTTATAGAGGGAAAATAATATATCATCATTTGGAATACATACATTTCATGTGTTTTGTGTGTCTACAACAATCTATGTAAACACATTGTTAAAACAGAAATTGGGGAACCTTGTAAAAAAAGTACCCATGCATCCCTGCCTTTAGCAGCCCTTCTGAAAGGGCTTTCAGCACTGGAAAAAATGTTGTAACATGTAACCATGCTGCAAAGCCAGATGCTATGGACGGACTGGTGATTCTGTCACACAACTTTAAGGTTCCTCAGTAGAATTTTATAATAATGTTTTATTTTTTCTGATATCTTTTTGCAATATGGAGCAGAATTTGAAGTTAGTAATTTGTTTAACAATGTTATAGGTTTGAGTTTTATTTTGTATCTTTGTGCAATATATGACAGAACTTGTTTATAATAGCTACAGTTTTTTTCTGAGTAGCATTTGACAGAATGTTGATTTTTACACTATAGTACATTATGTATTTTTTTGTTCTTGCTTGTATTCTGCATAATTCACCTTAAAGGAGAGCAGTTTATGTTTATCCAGACTGGATAAACATAAACATAAACTGGATTGTTCGTACCCTGTAATTCAGTTATGATTAGTATTTCATTCCCTTGGGGTTCATATCTTGTTTACATTACGGGTAACTGTCTGTTTCAAATACTCTCATTATAATAGTTTTGTTGGGGTTAGTGCAATTTTTTTATGTAAATCCTGTAGGCCACTTTGAAATGGTTTACTCACACTTGCACTGTTTGATGTCAGTAATACTTTGCTTTTTTATGTTTTTGTGTTATTTTACTTCAGTCTTGAGTAAATAAATAAGACCTGTTTTCCTTAACTGTTGTTTCCATTAATCTCATTATTAAGCTACAATTAATATCCTATTCATAAGACCAAGCTAGATCAATAAGACTTTTACAAACTTGTTTTTAAAGGATGCAAAATATCATCTAATTATTGTTATTGCCATAGTCCCAAAAAATACTGAGATACAATTTTTTGCCAATATTGCAGACCCCTAGTGGACAACATCAGAAGCCACTGCAGCATATAGCTCAGAGTGATGGTAGGGTGATGGTAAGCTTTCTTCAACATTTTGGAATAGGCGTTAAGCTCAGATCTAAAAATTGGGTGAAGAAACACAGTGTAGGAGTTTGACTTTGACGTAAATGGAGGGATGGATGTTGCATACCTATACATCATTATAAATACAGAAAATAAAGAAATAGTAACAAGTCTTTCAAGGCTTCATATGAAGCTTGCAGGTTTACCCTGCTTTCTCATGTGCTTGGAGGAGAACTAAGATTAAGAATTACGATGTGCATGAATTCAAGTTTGTCAAATATTGATTTAATCCTTAAATCTACCTAATCATTTTCTGAGACCATTTATTCAATTTCTTATGACAAAGTTAAGACTGCTATCTGCTGGTATGGAGTGACTGCAATCTATCAGCATACAGTTCTATGGCTAAACTGACATGATCAAGAGCTATATATCTCCGGGGTGCAGATTCACTCACACATTAAGCAGGTTGTGCTGTTCTTTGATTCACGATTCATGCTGCAATATGTTTGCAGCTAATCGACAGTCATGTAAGGTGCTAAGTGAAATCCCTTAGGAATTGTCTACAATCATTGGAAATAGCCAGGTGTGAGATCAGCCTTAAGGCCACAGATGACAGCAGTATTTTCAGATAAAAAGCATTTTCTCATGTTTATATTTCTGCAGTCACTTTATTTGTATAAAAACAAGATGTACCCCAGAAATGTGCTAATAAAAGCGCTATTATACTGTACTAGGTGATTTAATCTCCCGTGGACACAAACAGTCAGGCACAGCACTGACACCATCAACTGTATGTGTAAAAAGTTTGTCTTTTATTGTGTGTTCATTAAATCCCTTTACCTAAAATGACTTACAATATAAGGACACATTTAAAACTGTTTATCTATATAATCTACAGTATATCTGCAATTTCTTCAAGGTAAACTTATGGTTTAGGGCCACATCCTTAGACGCTATGCCTAACTTCCAGAGGGCTTCTGATTTTAAGTTGTAAATGTCATAAATACTTAGGGCGCCCTAATCACCTGATCACTGTCCTTTAACACTGATAAGTCAAATATACTTTTTGCCGTTCTTTATTCTATGCTTCATCACATCTCATCTCTTTGCTGAAACAACTTTTCATGGTAAATGTTTTGGTGGCAGCAGGCTATGCTGAATAGCCCAGACTTCCCTATCCCCAGGTACATATTCCAGCTCTTAAAGGGGTATTCCAAGGCATCACCAGTCAGTGCAGAGATATATAGTTACTCCAGCATGTCCTGAGTTTGCCATAGGGTCTCTCCTCAGTCAGACGTGCATGGAGCAGCTCGGGGTTTGGGTGGGCCTGGTGGACATCTTTACAACATGCCCTAGCCACCTCAACTGGCTCTTCTCAAACTAGAAGAACAACGACTGTACTTTAAGGCTCTCCCGAATGATACAGGAGGAACAACATGCAATCTATCCTGGCCGTGGAACAGTAGACCACTTCTTCTACAAGGCTGCAATTTACACTCTGAGCCTCTCACACTATCATAGTGTGAGCCCAGCCACTCAAAAGAAACCTTAATTCTGCTGCTTATACTCACAATCTCATTCTTTTGGTCATCGCCCACAGCTTTTGAACATAGGTGAGAATGATATAAATCAACCGGTAAACCGAGAGTTTTTTCTTTAGACTCCACTTTTGCTTTAGTTCAGCCACTTCACACTTGGCAGCAAACTGGTATCTTTATATTCAGCCCCCACTTCACCACCACAGACCGGTACAGCATCTGAATAATAGTGCCAGTCCATTTGTCAATCTCATGTTCCATTATCTCATTACTCGTGAATACAATTACGAAATTCTTAAAATCTAAGGGCAGTCCTTGCCCTTCATCAGGAGTAAGTAATCAAACAAGGAGGTGCTTTTCCTACTTCCAGCCACTTAACAAATGGCAGTGAATTGTTTGAGTGCGTGCCACAGGTCACACTCAGAAAAGGCACAACATTATCTGCACAATGCAACAATGCCATCCCTTGCCTCTCCCACTGGACACTCTCAAATCCTCAGCTGCTCCTTGACATCCTGTCTGTGAAAACACTAGCAGGAATAGTGATAAGATACGTCCTTTGCAGAGCCTGACAACAACAGTGAATAGATTCAACTTAATGGCAAGTCTCACTGCATTCACTTTGGGAATACATAGCAAACAAGAGCAGCCCTGATACCTTACATTCCTGCAGTGCCTTCCACAACACATGTCAAGGGACATGGTCATGGCTTTTTCCAAATCTTCAAAATACATGTGGTCTGTGTTACCATACTCCCATGAACTCTCCAGCAACTGCACCATGGAGAAGAACTGGTCTATTAATACAGTATCTATCTATCTATCTATCTATCTATCTATCTATCTATCTATCTATCTATCTATCTATCTATCTATCTATCTATCTATCTATCTATCTATCTATCTATCTATCTATCTATCTATCTATCTACTGTTCCATGGCCAGGACAGAATCCACAATGTCCCTCCTCAGCAATCACATGTGAGTCTTCCCTTCAGTTACATTCCCTTGCATGTAACTTAACTGAGTGGCTGATGAGTTTAATTCTGCGCTTGTTGGTTTATTGTACAATTGCATTTCATTGATTTACTAGGGAGCTCCATCCCCTGCTTGCTTTGCTCGTCAACCCCCATGTTTGGTTAACCACAAATAGAATTTAAAGAGATTGTTTTTTTTTCATGGGAATTGTTACATATGCATTATGTTCACTTTTACTTTAAAATGTCAGTAAAAACAATATTTGGAATTAACTTTTCTTCAAGATCGCATTGAATTTTGACTCCTTGTTTGGTCTTACATCGTGATAAAGCAACGTATAACTTCCCGTGAGTGAATATCGTTTCTTTCCCTCTTATAAATAAATCGACTTTTTAGAATGTTTGCCCTTGTTATTTGTTAATTGTCATTGCAAAGCTATTCTCACAGGAAACTGTAAACGTTTTAATACGAATGGCATATCAAGATCTCCTTTTGTGTCTAATTTTATTCGTGGAATATGTACTACATTACTTTTCTTGTCGCCTGTTAAATTTTTACAAATTAGAATTGTTCTACCAATTTTCATTACAACTAATCTTGTCCCATTGCATAGCCCATCACTCATACATAAATTACGCAATAACATCACGATGCATCCTTCTTTCAACAGTAATTCGGTCGGTGTTAATGGTTGTGCTGTTATCTCTTTTTTTACCTCTGATTCGTTAATTTCTTGTGGAAGTCCATTTTGCTGCATCATTAAATCTTCTGCTTCTAACAACTCTTTGATGATCGAAAGAACTGTTTGTTCATTCGTCTTTTTGGATTATAATAGTCCTTTGAATGCTTCCCATAATTGTAAAGCATCAACTTCACCCGTCATAATTAAGTACACGAAGAAGTGTCTTAATTTGTCAGGTATCATTACAGAAATGGCATCAGACATCATTTCAAACATATAGTCGTCCGTTTTACATAACCCAGCTGCTCATGCAACTTCTTGAAAGGTACCATACGTAGTTCCATCTATAGTTAGAACATCTTTATACGATGTTGCTCCTTTCGATGAAATGAAACTGTTCAATATCTTTTGGTGATACAATATTTAATCAAGCAACATTTTTGCAATTAATTTTTCTTGGATGCCACACTCTTTTTTCTTTCTGCCATGTGTAATGTTGAGGAATTTGCGCATACTTATATGTTTTTGCATTTACGTCTGTTATCTTAAGTTCAAAATCTATATATATATAATTCACTAAGCCGGGAGACAAGTAGCCACCCATGGAAAGCACGCCGGAAGGGGCGTGGATTCACTAAGCCGCCGACAAGTAAGACGCCCATGAAAGCACACAGGAAGGAGCCACACCCACCAACTCTAAGACCATTGGATACGACGACAACTCACAGAGCCACGCCCACCAACTCGGACGCGACGCCTCAGAAAACATGCCGTCCTTTCTGTTTTTCTGTGCCACAATCCACATGCAGCTCTGAGCCACGTTGACTTTTCATTAGTCAACCTCAGTGGAACCTTGGTTCACACAGAGGCAGCGCCAGAGAGAGACAGAGGCACACACAGGCAGCGCGAGAGAGAGACAGAGGCACACACAGGCAGCCCGAGAGAGAGAGCCGCGCACACACAGGCAGCGCGACAGAGAGAGCCGCGCAATCCTTTAAAACTGAGGTTAAAACACAATGAAGGAAGCAGTCTTTAAAAACCAATAAGCCCTGTGCCTCTTTTTCATTAGCGTCTCACCTGCTTCACCACCCTGCAACAGTCGAGATGCTTTCTCAGCAGCTGACCTTCTCTGTGCCTGACTCCACTACTGTCAGTCGCCTGATTAAAAATGGTGAACTCCTGCAATGTTACTATCTTGGTTGGCTTTTACATAAAGTTCGGATTTGTTCAAATGTTCCTTTTTTTCCCCCTGTGCTTAAAACTCATTAAAAAAAAAGTGTTTATACAACTGCTGCAATGTTACAGAGAGAGAGAGGGCTCGCGTGCTTCTGAGAGACAGAGGGGGAGGGGGCTCGCGTGCTGCTCAGAGAGAGAGAGAGAGGGGGGGGGGCTGGGGAGGCTCGCGTGCTGCTGAGAGAGAGAGAGAGGGCTGGGGAGGCTTGTGTGCTGCTGAGAGAGAGAGAGAGAGCCTGCGCATGCAGGGAGCCTGGGTTTTTTCCCCCCTGTGCTTAAAACTCATTTAAAAAAAAGTGTTTATACAACTGCTGCAATGTTACAGAGAGAGAGAGAGCTCGCGTGCTTCTGAGAGACAGAGGGGAGCTCGCGTGCTGCTGAGAGAGAGCCTGCACGTGCATCTGAGCAAAGACAATTTCCTGTTAGATTTGCCTTTGCAATGACAATTAATAAGGCACAGGGCCAAACTTTCAAAAAGATGTGAATGCATCTGCCAAAACCAGTTTTCAGTCACGGACAGTTGTATGCTCTCTCCAGAGTTCCATCTTTTCATTCACTTACTGGTATGCCTGCAGGAACAGGTGCAGCGAGCGAGAGAGAACGAGCGACACACACACGCATACAGGTGTGCGAGAGAGAGCGCTGGACGCATAAGAATAATAATACTTCATTACATTGATTGATTGGTGTTTTCAGTATTCAAAGCGCTATCCACACAGGGAGAAACCGGGAAGCGAACCCAAAATCTTCCACAGTCTCCTTACTGCAAAACAGCAGCACTACCATTGCGCTACAAGGCAGTTAAAGAATGCACCGGCCTTGATTTTGTTTTCACTTCTGTTTACAGCGATCGGATCGTAGCGTGCATTGTTGCAATGTTACTTTTCTTGGTGGCTTATTACATTACGGATGTTTCACATGTTAATTTTTTTCCCTGTGCTTAAAAGACATTAAAAAAGTGTTTCTCAACTGTGACTCCGGAACAACTCAGTACGCAAGCTATATTAAGCGTCAACAACGAAGACTCGCTACACCTTAATGAACAAGTGCTGAAACTTATCCCTACCGACAAAGTAACTTTCACCAGCGTGGCCTCCATCGTCACAGACGATCCCGCTTTCAGTCACGGACAATTGTATGTTGCTCTCTCCAGAGGTCCATCTTTTCATTCACTCACAGTGGTATCCACAAACCCACCCCATTTGGACAACTGTGTAGTTCAGCAAGTGTTCACCCATCAATACATAATTACGCGGCGTATGTTACGCTGCGGGTTGGCTAGTAAGCCAATAATTTTGTATTTCTATTTTTCACTACCTTTAAAGCTTCTTCTTCTTCGCCCTCTTTAAATTGAATCATATTCTGACCTGGTAAATGAATCAGTAATAATTCAACAGAATGACTTTGACCATACATTGGCAATTCTATAAAATGCCACCCGCTTTCCATTGCACTGACATGATTTGACTGAACACCGTTTCTGTTCTCTCAATAAAAATAAGGTTTTCTGATAAAATAATCTACTTATGAAAGTGGGAATATCCAGAGCCGATGTAGCATTGTTCTCAAGAATCTGCGGATTTCTGGCCATTGTGGATTGCATGTCACTATAATAAATAAATCTGGCCGACCGATAGTTTGGGATATTGCTTTTGCATCATGATATAACTGTTGCAATGCTCTTGGACTAGCGTGATATGATGATGATAATATTACTGCTTTACCTATTTTGAATTTGTCTGAACTATTGATATTTCAATTTTGAACATGATCAATGAGACCTTGCATATGTTCCATTCTGTTTTGCTTGATTCAATTTAATAAAGAAGAGACGATTAGCTTCAACTTTTAGATACACATTAATAATGTAATGTTGCGATAGATGTTGAGATGACAGAATTGGGTTAAATACATTGGAACATATCGGTAATTTTGACCAGAAATATTGTGTGGGTAATATTTATTTTTCAGAATGCATTTGTTTCATATTGTACGACCATCCTGTTTAGCTTTTCTGGGAAAAGCAAAGGAAAGAGTAAAGGTTTGGAATGTGGCGATTTATTTGACAGAAATGACGAATCGTGCCTTGCTTTTAGAATATCTACTCTGTCTTTGATATCGCCGTCTTTCGAAATTATTATCACTGACAATTTGTCACATTTTGGTTTATTATAAATGCGACTGTGATCTTTTAAATTCATATAGAAATCCAAGAAAATTTATTTATTCGTGTTTTGCAGATAAATTTCGTGTTAAGTGCGATACTTTTGGACGTATGGATTTGTATCCATTATTATCTGTATAATTTCTATTATGTCCGATCGTTTAACTCTTTCAATTCTATGTTGCATCGCTTCTCCTTGATCATAAATATACACCTGACCGAATTGTGGTTTCTTCGAAATTAAAATTGTCATAGTTTTAATTTTTGCGGGACCACAGATTCTCATAGTGTATGGTCCATTATTGTGTAAATCTATGTTTTGTGCATTGAATGATGCGAACACGAAAAGATTATTGTAGACGCATATATTTTGCCTGTAGTGTTTGTGGATTTCACTTTCACCAAACAACAAATCTTTTAATTCTCGCAGATACGCCTCTTCATTGGGAAGCAACACTACTTTTCCCTGATGGAAACACGAATTAGTCGATCTACAAGTCTCCGACTTAAACTTTAGAGCCTTACAATATCTACATACTTCTGACATATCACCTATGTTCATATATTCGATCTCTTTTTGCTGTGCTGTTATTTCACCGAATAATAATTTCCGTTTGTTAGCGCTAATGCAATGTTTACTCTCATTTTTTGATACTTTCAAATTTTACTACTTTCATAAGGTGTATCACACCAACCTTTCTTCTTCGCTTAGTTGTTGCTTACTTACCTTATTTTCAGAATTTGCACATAGATTATTATTGTTCGTTTTTGCATTTTTTTGGGCATTCTTTTCACTCCAACACTTTGGGTCGCTGCTCTTTCTTCTTCGCTTAGTCGTTTTTGAAGTTCTAACCAACAACTGAGAGCTTAGGGATGACCGAGATCTGGTTTGAAATGGTTGTAAGTAGGGTGCGCCAACAACTGAGAGGTTAGATGACCGTGCTCTTGTTTGAAAATGTTTGTAAGTAGGGCGTGACTTCCAAAGGTCAGTCTCATGGGACTCGACTGTGTCGCAGGACGTGAAAGTGTCTCTTTGAAGTGTCTCCCTGTCTCTCTTCAAAAGATCATGTCTCGTCACCAAAAAGTCTCGTCCCAAGTTTTTTTTTATGATAGAGAGATTTTGTTTACTATTGGTATTTTTCTTTTTAGGCATTTCTTATTGTTGTCACTGACAGTACAAGTTTGACAGTACAAGACTTAAAGACATCACACTTGGTATCAAAGTATGACAAAGGTTCACATAGTGCACAACCAACCTTCACACTCACAGCATCCTTCTCAGCATGCAACTAAACAAATGGTCTCTGCATCTTCAACTTATAACAACTATGAACATGTTGTAGCGAATACCATTATGGTTACATTTGCACATTAATGTCTAAGATATGCATATCTTAGAGAGCTATCACTGATACCCTGCATGTCTTATATGCTCAATTTTTCACTTTTTTATATGAGTAAATTAGAAACTATGATACAGACTAGCTCCACAGCATTTTTCAATAGCCAGGAGGTGTGACTATAGTGAAGCTAAAGCACTTTATATTCTTAGATTTCAAAGATGTGAGAATGAGAGGCATTTTATCTTTCTATAAGCCCTGTGGGTCAGGCCAGTTTGAATGATGAGTGCAAGAGTGGCTCTCCACATACCCTACTTGTCCCAGACACCAGACCTCAGATCAGTTACACTCTTATGGGAGATTTTGAGACAAGAACCAAGATAGTATTTTCAGCCACTGTAATAAAAACACCATGAGAGAATGATGTATCATCCCTCCAGTACAGTTCAAGGCCATTCTATAATCTACGTTAAAGCATAATAATATTGTACAAAAGCCTTATAGTGGCCCAGCGCCGCATTACATCAATTTACATATGTATATGTTTGACATTTTGTCATCTATCTATTTTAATGTGCACCAAGATATATTGTACTACTACCTCTTCATAATACTTTTGAAAATTACATATATCATTATTGTATTATCATAATACCTCTATTGCTTCCAGTGTTCAGTGGTAAACAAACACTATTGGGATTTCCCATTAATATACTTAGGCTTGTCTAATGAAAAATCACCACAGTTTTACCAAGCATTTAGTGTATTTTGAAAGATACCTTTTTCAGGGCAAAATGTTAAAAGAAAAGATGGCATATTGAAACACTGACTATAACCAGCATGATGTGTACTGGTAAACATGCAACCTTTTTACTACATTTGCATTATGAAAAATGCCTGCAAAAAGTATCCTCATAAAACTGCAACCTTTCTATAGTCAGATAATTAGTGTTATTACACACAGTGTCCATTGACTTGCACTGCTTTATCGCTTGTCACTTTTCACTCCCCTTTTTTCCACATGATGGTGACATGGGAATCCTGGTCAGCTCCCTTTCTAGAGCAGTTATTCACACATTTTATGGAATAAATGGCAATCAATCTATAGAAGGAAAGCATCAGTAACTCAATGTTTTTAAACTAGTGTTGAACACCTCTCACACGCATGTGCGCATGGGAGACAGCTTAAGTGCTCTGGTGATAGTAAACACCAAATCAGGAGTTGGTGTGTTCTAATGCATTCACTCTTCCTCTCTCTGCAGGACGTTGATGGAAGTTCCAACACTGACTTCTGTTATTCCCATCCTGGACCCAAACCTTCCTGCCTGGAACTGATATGTACAGCCATTTTGAGTCAGTTCAATTCTGAGCTCACATCTCTAAGGATCTGCAAGTTGTTGCGTGTTTTTCATTTCTGTCTTCTTTCAATTACACAGGTACACCATGGTGGTACCCCAACAGTCTGATGTTGTTTTGTCTCCTCTTAACATGGAATAATGTATCAGACTTGATGATTACCATGGTAAGAGAAATAAATACATGGAACAAAATCTATGTGAACTAAAACATAATATTTTTTGAATCATGTTCACACCTGAAACTGCAGGTAATAAAAAGAAAACAAACTATTTTTTTCAGTTGTTTTTCCATTACAATAGACTCTTTTTTATCTTTTCAGTGGGATTGTATGTTTGTTTGAAAAAATGGCTTTTTCATCAATATACAGATATACTTTAGCATGTTCAGGATTTGCCCAAACTCCAGTCTATGCACAAAATTATTATTTATTTAATTTTAGGCTTAGCTGGCTGCATAGTCGACGACTTAACGTTATGTTTACTCCCAGACAAATAATTCAAAAACATTAATTTTTTTCAACCATAAGAAAATGTTACTACATGCAAGAGAAACATGTAAATAACCAAAATGTTAACATAAATACAGCAGAAAAGGTATGTCTAGTGTCCACTACTGTACTGATGCAGATTTAGTACATGTTCTTCATATGATATGTTTTGAAACAGTCACCAGCACACAGCCTGAGTTCGCAATCAGAACAACAGAAGCATGTTACTTTGCACTCTTGTCTTACAATATTTTTTCTGTTGTTTGAGGATGATAAGAGCAGAATATCAGTGCCGGATCCATACAACATAAGGACACAAACACTGACAGTTGCTGCATTGTAAACAGCGATTAGGGGGCTAGCATCTTTCTTGTCATTCTAGTTGATCATACATTTTTGCCTTTTTGCCATGCACCTGCTTGCATCTCACTGCAGCATTAAACGAATGAGGTCACCAGGTCATCATGAGGCCATATGAATTACTTTCACTATCTGTGTCATTTGATTGACCAACTCACATTGTAATCTCTATCAGTTGATTCAATTAATTTAGTTACAGTCTGTTCTAAAAGTAAGCTTAATAGCTTTTCATTTACACACCATTGTGTTTTGGTTGAAGGCCCACTCAAGAATATCAATGAGTTACCTTAGAGTGGCAAAATGCACAGAAATATTAATGATTTCTTGCAGCATGATGCTATTATATATCTATATATGATATATATAGATAATCATCTAATTATTATTATTATTTGTGATATCTATCTATCTATCTATCTATCTATCTATCTATCTATCTATCTATCTATCTATCTATCTATCTATCTATCTATCTATCTATTTCATCCACTAGATGGCAGCACAATAGTGTCCCAAGTGTTATTTGGGCTTAAAATTGTATAGCGGATCATTACACGTCACCCTAAGTCTAAAACAGGAATAACCATAATTATACAGAATTCTGAGTCTGATACACATTCAGGGTTAACACCAAGGAGGTTAATTATGGTGCTTCGTCATAGGTCCAAGATAGTTGTTTAAATCCTGGCTTGATCACAGTTCATACGGAGTTTCCAAGTTTTTCTCTGAGATGCACAAGTTTTCTTCATAGCAGATCTAAAATGCACACATAGGCAACTTTAAATTAGCCTTTTAGGACTGAATTTGTGTGTGCGTGCGTGCGTGTGTGTGTGTATGTCTATATATGCCTGTGTGCCCTTCATTAGACTGGTGTCCTGTACAGAGATGATTTCAAACGCTGCCAAAATAGGGTCTGGTCTGTACATCTTTGAATTTGAAGATGTTGCAACTGATCTAAAGATAGTCAGATTATAAGTTAAACTTGTTTTACTCAATTAAATGTATATTATTGTTTAACTTGCTAACTTGTAATCATTAATTTCAACTCTGACAACACTATTACTACTGCCTTTTCCTATTCCCAGTGCCCAACTACATACTGCCCCTCCAAATTGCACTCAGGCTTCCCATGCTCTGTAGTCATCTTCAAGAGGTTTCTTCTTAACTTTGTTTTTTGTGAGATTCTATAACAGAATCATTTACCAAGACCATTTTTCAGGAGAAATGACACTCACAGATCACAAACAGTTCAGAATTACATTTATTTCAGCAGTGTTGCCTTATTATGATTATAAAGGCTAAGCTGCTGAACTCTAAAACTACAAGGTTACTTGTTATTGTTTCCAATTCTATTTCACTGTGTGATGCTTCTGTCTGTACTGCAAATGAAACAAAATTCATGCACATATTATATTATGGCCCTGTGTATGTAAATCACCTTTTGATGGTACTCCTTAAAGAAAGGCACCATAGAAAATAAAGGATTTTTGTTTATTTATTTAGCTAATATGTTTATTCAGTCTAAGTCTAAAAACTCAAAGTGTTAACAGAGAAACATAAAGGAAATGATATAAGCCGTAAGAAAGAGGTGTTATGTGAAGTTAAAGTAAACTACAGGTAGATACATTACAGATTCACTGTTTTTATCACATATAGAAAGCCAACAACTAATAAATAGCGTGTGACCAGGGCCTTGTTGATCCTGTGGAAGTCCTTGATTATAAGACAAAATAGACTGCACTTAAAGTAATCATTTTAGATTAATAGTGTGCTGAACTGCAGAAATCCTTAATGTCATTTATTGATTATGCATATTTTAATTATCTCTCAACTTCCAAAACAGACTTTGTATGTCGTACTCAGTGTTCAGCGTGCTGTGGCTTTTGAAAAATAGATTTAATTGCTCAGTAGTGAATTTATGATACGGGTACTGTATTCAGTGTACACATAATACAGCAAAGCACAGTAAAAATATATTAGTAATAATGAGAACCACATATTTTTTAATTTAATTCAAAGGAAGCTAAATAAATTTGCAGAAATTTTTATCAGGGAGAAATGAAAAAACAAATTGTGACACCTCATAATAAAGTCTTCAATTTGGATTATGCAACACAGAGATTATTTTAAATACTGATGCACCTTGTAACGGTTTTAAGCAAATGACTAGAGGACACCAGGGTTTAGAGGGAATGGAGAATTCCACATTTACTAAGAGACATTCTGTGAACAGTGAGTGAGGATGAAGTAGTACCACAGCTGCGTTCATAGGATAGTTAGAGAATGTTCAACAAATAGTTCCAGGGGTGCAATTTTAGTAATTGGAATGACATTAGTTCCACTTAGATAAGGAATTGGAATGAAAATACCTAGGTAAGGAAGTCAACGCCTCATTGATTGATTTATATTATTATTATTATATTCTGTATTGGGCAGCACGGTGGCACAGTGGGTAGCGCTACTGCCTCGCAGTTTGGAGACCCGGGTTCGCTTCCTGGGTCCGCCCTACGTGGAGTTTGCATGTTCTCCCCGTGTCTGCGTGGGTTTCCTCCTGGTACTCCAGTTTCCTCCCACAGTCCAAAGACATGTAGGTTAGGTGCATTTGCGATTCTAAATTGTCCCTAGTGTGTGCTGGGGGTGTGTGTGTGTGTGTGCGCCTTGCGGTGGGCTGGTGCCCTGCCCAGGGTTTGTTTCCTGCCTTGCACCCTGTGTTGGCTGGGATTGACTCCAGCACACCCCCGTGACCCTGTAGTTAGGATATAGCGGGTTGGATAATGGATGGATGGATATTCTGTATTTGTTAATGCCTCTACATAAGATTCCTTACAGTTGCATTTTTCACTAATAGAGGCAGGTTAAGGGACTTGCTCTGGAACACACAGTGAATGGAAACCATTATTTGATCTGACACCACCCTGGTTTTAAGTTGAGTTATTCTATCCACTATTCCAGTTTGCTTGGTTCACATTAACATCCATCCATCCATTATCCAACCCATTATATCCTACCTACAGGGTCACGGGGGTCTCATTAACAGTAAAATCAAATAATAGAAGGGACCTTTTTGAAGAAAAGAACAAGAAAATTACTAACATCATTTAGATGTTCATTCACTTATATACTTCAGTAAAAATAACTAGAAAAGCAGCCATTCTGGTAATTTCCTTGTTCTGTTGCCATATAAACTTAGCAAGACTGAGGAGACCACCACAGCAAGCTAGATGTAACACCACACTACCTTTCAGCAAAAAGAAAACAAGAACAATATTTTCCACAAACCAGACTAACAGAAGTGTTTCTGAACGTCTTTAAGTATCTTTTATATTTTTTTTCAATTCTGATGACAGTGACAATTAATAAGAATAATAACATTTATGTTTCTGTGAAGAATATTCCGTTAAAGAGAAACAGTCACAGTGAAAAGCATGCTTTAAAGGTGGATATATCATGACATAGAATAATGCAACCATAAATCCCTATAAAAGAGAAGGGACTGTTCTAGCAAAGAGCTGGCGGAAAAACTGAAATCCCAAAAATCAACGCTTTTATACTGATGTGGCAAAGTTTAAAACAGACAAACTTTTAACAAGTGTTTTAAATTATGAAGGGAATTATTAAGGTGGATGCCAGATGTTATTTAAAAATATGTTCTTTGGCAAGGACACCGGGAAACAGAAGTAGGTTTGCATACATGTTAAATAGTTTTCTCATACACAGAACAAAACATACAGAATAATTTACTAAATAGTGTGGTAGATAGTATTATTTTGGAGACCTTCAAATCTAGACTACACCCTTAAAAATAAAGGTGCCAGAGCGGATTTTCAGAACAATGCCATTGGGGAACCATTTTTGGTTCCCAAAAGACCCACCCACATGAAAGTTCCAGAAAGATCCACAATTTATTTAGATCTGTAACAGGCTCCATACAGTGAATAATAATGAACAGATGGTAATAGATTCATGAAACACCATCCATTTTCCAACCCGCTGAATCCAAACACAGGGTCACGGGGGTCTGCTGGAGCCAATCCCAGCCAACACAGGGCACAAGGCAGGAACCAATCCCAGGCAGGGTACCAGCCCACCGCAGGACACACACACCAAGCACACACTAGGGCCAATTTAGAATCTCCAATCCACCTAACCTGCATGTCTTTGGACTGTGGGAGGAAACCCACGCAGACATGGGGAGAACATGCAAACTCCACGCAGGGAGGACCTGGGAAGCGAACCCAGGTCCCCAAATCTCCCAACTGCGAGGCAGCAGCGCTACCCACTGTGCCACCATGCCGCTCATGAAATACCAATGGGTTGTAATTTAAAAAGGACTCTCGCTGCATACGTCCAGAAATGCTGGCTATTTCTAGGCTTTCTTAATCTGTTAGTGTCTTACTTGGTGGCCTACCATACATTACATTTTGCTTTTTTCTACATATTAGGAAGTTTTTCAAAGCACGAAGAACCAACATCGTATGCAAAGAACCATTCCCTTTCTCTTCAAAAAACAGTTCATACTCTATATTCTTATTTTGTATGTAATTCTATATATATATATATATATATATATATATATATATATATATATATATATATATATATATATATATATATATATAATATATATATATATATTATTATATATGTATTATAATTATATTATTTGTATGTAATTAAGCGCGTGCAGAAGGAACTCCGAGTCCAGCTCAGGGCGGCAAAGGAGCAGTACAGGAGAAAGCTGGAGCAGAAGTTGCAGAATAACTGCATGAAGGAAGTGTGGGATGGGATGAAGATCATCACTGGCTGCAGCTCGAAGCGGGGTACCACCATCGAGAAAGACGTGAAGAGAGCAAACCAAATGAACAACTTCTTTAACAGGTTTGACCACCCTAACCCACTCTCACTCTCACCTCGGAGTACTGCACCCTCCACACATCCTTCTGCTGATACCAGCATAAGAGAGACATCCCCACCCATAATTACAACAGCGCAAGTGAGCAGAGAGCTGAGGAGACTTCATGCCAGCAAAGCAGCGGGTCCAGATGGAGTATCGCCACGACTGCTGAAGGTCTGTGCATCGGAGCTGGGGGGTCCTCTACAGCGCATCTTCAACCTGAGCCTGGAACAGGGGAGAGTCCCGAGGCTTTGTAAAACATCTTGCATCACCCCAGTCCCAAAGGTATCACGTCCTAGTGAGCTAAATGACTTCCGGCCTGTTGCTCTGACATCACATGTGATGAAGACCATGGAGAGGCTGCTGCTTCACCACCTGAGGCCACAGGTTCAACATGCTCTTGACCCTCTGCAGTTCGCATATCAGGAGAAGGTGGGAGTGGAGGATGCCATCATCTATATGCTACAGTAATCCCTCACCTATCGCGGGGGTTACGTTCCAGAGCCCCCCGCGATAGGTGAAAATCCGCGAAGTAGCGACCTATACATATTTTAAGGCTTTATAAACCCTTCCCACACTCTTATAAACCTTTCTCACTCTCTTGTTAACCTTTCCCACATTCTTATAAACACTTCCTATGCTCTTAAACACTTTCTACATTCTTAAACACCGCAGACCAACACTGCACACTGCACGCAGCGATCAGACGTCAATGTGTCTGCACTCGCTTTGTGAAGGGGGGCAGCTGAACTCACGCTGAGCAGAAATGGACTTTGTGCTGCTTCTGCCAAAATGCCTGCTTGTCGCTCTGCGCGTTCGGAAGGAGAAGGAGTGTGTGTGTGAGGGCTGAACGCAAGTTCGCTCAAACCCCCCTACCCGGAGGCGCAGTTCGCATTGTCAAGGGGGTGGGGAGCTGAATGAACGCTATGGAGAAGTGGACTTTGTGCTGGCTTTGTGCTGCTTATCGCTCTGCCTGTCAATAATTTAAAAGCCTGTACATCACCAATTTTCCTGTCTCACTGTCTTGTCTTGCATGAAGTTAAAATGTTTTATAATAGTGAGATGTTACTCATATCCTTAGCCCGACATCCACATATCATATGTGTTAACAAAGTGTGTTTTATAAGTTTACATGTGTTTAAAGCATGTGGGATGGGTATTTTAAGGCTTAAACTATAAAAATGTTTATTTATATGGTCTTTCTATATCGCGGATTTTCTCCTGTTGCTGATGGGTCTGGAACATAACTTCCGCGATAGGCGGGCAATCACTTGTATTTAAAAACCCGCGAAGTCGTGAATCCGCGAAAAGTGAACCGCGAAGTAGCGAGGGATTACTGTACATCGATCCCTCTCTCACTTGGACAGAGGCAGTGGTGCTGTAAAAATTATGTTTCTAGACTTCTCTAGTGCCTTCAACACAATCCAACCTCTGCTCCTTAGGGACAAGATGACAGAGATGGGAGTAGATTCATACCTGGTGGCATGGATCGTGGACTATCTTAAAGACAGACCTCAGTATGTGCGTCTTGGGAACTGCACGTCTGACATTGTGGTCAGCAACACAGGAGCGCCACAAGGGACTGTACTTTCTCCAATCCTGTTCAGCCTATATACATCGGACTTCCAACACAACTCGGAGTCCTGCCACATGCAAAAGTTCGCTGATGACAATGCTATCGTGGGCTGCATCAGGAGTGGGCAGGAGGAGGAGTATAGGAACCTAATCAAGGACTTTGTTAAATGGTGCAACACAAACCACCTACACCTGAACACCAGCAAAACCAAGGAGCTGGTGGTGGATTTTAGGAGGCTCAGACCCCTCATGGACCCTGTGATCATCAGAGGTGACTGTGTGCAGATGGTGCAGACCTATAAATACCTGGGAGTGCAGCTGGATGATAAATTAGACTGGACTGCCAATACTGATGCTCTGTGTAAGAAAGGACAGAGCCGGTTATACTTCCTTAGAAGGCTGGCGTCCTTCAACATCTGCAATAAGATGCTGCAGATGTTCTTTCAGACGGTTGTGGCGAGCACCCTCTTCTACGCGGTGGTGTGCTGGGGAGGCAGCATTAAGAAGAAAGACGCCTCACGTCTGGACAAACTGGTGAGGAAGGCAGGCTCTATTGTTGGCATGGAGCTGGACAGTTTGACATCTGTGGCAGAGCGACGGGCGCTCAGCAGGCTCCTATCAATTATGGAAAATCCACTGCATCCACTAAACAGTGTCATCTCTAGACAGAGGAGCAGCTTCAGCGACAGACTGCTGTCAATGTCCTGCTCCACTGACAGACTGAGGAGATCGTTCCTCCCCCAAACTATGCGACTCTTCAATTCCACCCGGGGGGGTAAACGTTAACATTATATAAAGTTATTGTCTGTTTTTACCTGCATTATTATCAATCTTTAATTTAATATTGTTTTTTGTACCAGTAAGGTGCTGCTGGAGTATGTGAATTTCCCCTTGGGATTAATAAAGTATCTATCTATCTATCTATCTATCTATCTATCTATCTATCTATCTATCTATCTATCTATCTATCTATCTATCTATCTATCTATCTATCTATCTATCTATCTATCTATCTAATTATGATTGAATGTAAAATAGCATATAGAATCTCCAAGTCCAAGGGTTATAATACGGAGACAGACTTTGTAATGTGGGTTATGTTCACCAAAAACTTCCCCATTTCCATCTCCCCAAGTGACTACAGTATTACAGAGGTGTTGACAATACAGGGGGTCCTCGGGTTACAACATCGCGACATACAATGAATGTTTCGAGTTTACGACACTCACTTCCATAAAAACTTAAAAAAAATTGAGACGTGAGTGTTTCAGATTACGCTGTTAGCATTGTACTTACAGACTTACGGGGGCGAACTAGTTTGGTTGCGGGTGACGAAAGTATGCGGCGTATGAGTGAGGAAGTTGGCGAACTACAGTAGTTTGGTTGCGTGCTGCAAAAGTACACGCTGTATGTGTGACAGAGTCGACAAACTACAGTACAGTAGTTTGGTTGCGTGTGGCAGAAGTACACAGTGTATGAGTGAGGGAGTTGGCGAACTACAGTAGTTTGGTTGAGTGCGGCACAAGAGTATACTGGCGACTTTTTGGCTTTTATCATGGCTTCTAAACGAAAGTCAGAGTCTTCAGATGGTAGTGCTTTGAAGAAGAGGAAAGCCATCATGATGGAAGTGAAATTAGATATTTTAAAGAGATCAGAAAAAGGAGCATCAGCGACGAACATTGGCCACGTGCTAAGCCTTAGCCGCTCTACCATAGCAACAATTATCAAGGATAAAGACCGTATCCTAGAGCATGTAAAAGGATCAGCCCCTATAAAATCGACTGTGATTACTAAACAGTACAGTGGCATAATGAATGAGATGGAAAGATTGCTAATTTTGTGGCTGGAAAACCAGCATTAGCGGCGTATACCAGTAAGTCTAACGTTGATTCAGGAGAAGGCTAAACGATTGTTTCAGGCAATAAAAAGTGAAAAGGGGGAAGGGAGTGAAAGTGAACAGTTTGTGGCTAGCAGGGGTAGGTTCATGCGTTTCAAAGCTCTTGCCAACTTGCATAACCTTAAAGTACAGGGTGAAGCTGCTAGTGGGGATGAAAAAGCAGCAAGCACATTATCTAAAAAGTTGGCTGAATTAATTAAAGAGGGGGGCTACTGTGCTGAACAAGTGTTTAATGTTGATGAGACAGGCCTTTTTTGGAAGCGTATGCCTAACAGGACCTATATCGCCAAGGAGGAGAAGACCAGGCCATAAAGCTGACAAGGAGAGACTGACTTTGCTTCTTGGAGGGAATGCTGCAGGTGACTTCAAACTCAAGCCTCTGTTGGTGTGCCAGGCAGAGAATCCAAGGGCACTAAAGGGCATTTGGAAGAATCAACTGCCTGTTGTCTGGAGGTCTAACAAGAAGGCATGGGTGACACTTCAGATTTTTGAGAAGTAGTTTTCCAGCCATTTTGTGCCAGCAGTGAAGGACTACTGTGTTAGCAAGGGACTACCTTTTAAGGTGTTGCTAGTGCTGGACAATGCCCCAGGTCACCCTGCCCACTTGAGTGACTTTAACCCTAATGTCAAGGTGGTTTACCTTCCACCTAATATCACTGCCCTTTTACAGCCCATGGACCAAGGTGTCATTGCCTTTTTCAAGGCCTACTACCTCCGGAGGACATTTGCTATGGCCCTTAATGCAACTGAGAAGGACAAGAACCTGACACTCAAAGACTTTTGGAAGTCTTCTAACATTTACAATGCTGTACAAAACATTACTTTTGCCTGGGATGAAGTGAGGCGAACAAACTTAAATGGTGTGTGGAAAAAACTGTGCCCCCAGTTTGTGTATGACTTCTATGGCTTTGAGGAGTCAGTGGAGGCTGTAACAGAGGAGGTTGTTGAGAATGCCGCAGAGCTACTGGTATCACATGGAGAGGAGCTGTCTGCTGAGGACCTCATTCAGCTGGAGAAGCAACTGATTGAAGAGAAAGAGATAGAAACCCCAGAATCCAAGAGATTTACCACCAAGGGTTTGGTAGAAGGTTTTTCTATGATAGAGGATGGGTTGGCAAAATTTCAGGCTGAGGACCCCAGCGATGACAGATTCAGTAAGGTCTACAGAGCTGTTATGGATGCCTTGCAATGCTATAGGCAGATTTTGGAAAATAAGAAGTCATCAACCTTCCAGAATAGCCTGGAACAATTCTTTAAGAAGGTAGAGAGGCCTGCAACAGATCCTGTACCCTCTACATCAGCTGCTTCTTGAGATGAAACACCTGTAGTACAGGTAGAATCATCTCCAGCTTCCACCTCCCAATAGCTCACTCTCTCCCACCTTGCAATGCCCCTTCCAGTGTGCAAGACAACCACAGGAATAAAGGAATTTTTTTACACTCATTTTTTGTCATTTTTTCTGTTACTACAGTACAGTGTACAGTACAGTATATCATTATTTCCTTTTTCTGTGGCTTAGTTGTGTTTTTATGTTCTAGATTATTATTTTACAAATGTGTTAGGATAGGTAAGTGACTTAGGTTAGGGTGTGTTTCGACTTACACCAAAATTCAGGTTACATCACTGTCGTAGGAACGGAGCTGTGTCGTAACCCGAGGACCCCCTGTATATACAAAGCCAATAACACCTAAGTGACTGAAGATCTAAAAATGCTATCTTTATTTCTAAAGAGTAAAAAAACATTTTAAATAAATGTATAAGGGAACAAAGGCATGTCTAAGTGAAAATTAATAAGCAAGTGCTAGTTAAAAGTAAATGACTAGCTAAGGCATAGTGTAATACCAATTCCCTAAACTAAAGTATGACCCAGATTTTTTTTCCCTGACTATTAGCTCTACCTGACAAGAGTGCCAGATGGAAAAGCGGATTTAACCCAGTCTGCACCAGATTAGGCAGTTTAGAGACAAACATACCCCTAAAGGCAATAACATGCAATGTCTGTCTATAAGTGTCCTAAGACACAAAGAAGTTGAATAAAAAGTAAGAAGAACTACAAAATAAAGCTTATTTCTTTCATCATTCTATCCACTACATAGACAGCAAAAACAGCACTCTTCCTTATACAATCCCCATGGTGCATGGCAGGTGCATGAAGACCAAAGAGACCATTATCAGTGATAAGCCTAATGGTACAGAAGGCTGAAAGATGTTTGCAACTCTGGCAGTGACAAATGAGCCCAGTGCAACGAGCCAGAGAAAAGCGGAGCATTGTGCGACCCCTCCAGTTTATAGTCCCCATTGCTTTGTTAATGTTAAATATACTTAAATTACCATCTATGCACTGGTGTTAAGTAGATTTGGAACTTCTCTGGGCCTGAAAATTCCTTATTGGTCCCGCAGTTTCCAAGAAGCATACAAGAACTGAGGAAAGACAATTCTTAACCTGAATGCCTTTTTTTAACCAGCTCCCAAGTGTCAAGGTTTAAAATTAAAGTTCTGAAGTTTTGCAATTTGCAACACGAAAACTTCACCCATGTTTTGCCTACAGAACTAATCACTTCTAAAAGAAGGAATTAATTAGATTTCACTATAACCTGTCCTATACATGCTACAAAAACAAAACCTTTTTTGTGTCTGGAATGCTTCCTATAAGACTGTAAGTACTAAGGGGAGCTTAGCAAAATAAAATATGGCAAAATAATAACAATCATTACATAACTAGTCAGTTCAGGAACTTGGGGAAAATGCAGGAATACAGCCCTGGACAGTTAAATGCATGGCTCACTTACACACAGCACTACTCAAAATTAACACAGTGTTAATTTGAAATTGTCAATTAAACTAACAAAGTATATTTAAAAAAAAATCTAACAAACCAATATATAATAACAACAAAGTCAACAAATGAACCAGATAATAGATACAAAACATCTTACCAATTATCTTGTCCTCATCTGAAATAAGTGTGGTGGCTCAATGGTGGATAGCAATAAGATATGGAGTTTATAACCATTATACTGTACATCTCTTTATCCTCTTTAATAAAATCCCTGTGTGCGTCCAGGTGTCCGTGTGTGTGTGTCTTCTGGTGAAGTGCGCATGCGCGGGGCACGGTGCGATGCGCGATATTACTGTCAGAGAAAGTTACAGGCGTTTTATGGAAATACAAACCAGTATTACTGCGAGAGGAAATTAAAGGTACACAATACAGTGACTCATATTACAGCCACATACAAGCCAGTATTACTGTCAGAGAAGATTAAAGGCATATTACCGATGCGCACACCTGTATTACCGCCAGAGAAAATGAAAGGTATATTACGGACGTACAAGTCCGCGGACGTACAAGACAGTATTACTGTCACAGAAAATTAAAGACACACAATACATGGCAGCAGCCCACGAAGAACGGTCAACTCAGCAAGTAAACATCAACAAAAGAAAGGCTGAAAGAAAGAAAAATACGACCAACAAAAAGAATGAGGTCAAAGTCCCTTGCCATTTAATATAGACTGTTCCTACTAATGTTTATGCACTACTGTTCTAACGCCTGTTATTGTAACGGGCTAAATGACTAGTTGTGTTATATTAAAAAAACACTGAAAAACAGGCTTGCTTCAATTTCCAATTAGTTTATATTGCAGTTACTAGAAATAAATCACTAAAAGTGATCATCATCTATTCAGTTCTTTGCATGAACTTACAAAACAGCTAAGTTAAAATAGATTTAACCTAGTCTGCCTGGTTCAGAAGTTATTGAGGATATAGATATCCGTAAGAACAGACTGATTTATTTATTTATTTTGCAAAATTGCAATCAGGTTGTTCCAAAGTATCAAGAAAAGTGAAAAAAAAAAAACCTATAGATTAGCGTTTCCCATCCAATGGGCCATGGCATCACTGGAGGTTCCAACCTGGGAACCAGATCCTATTGACCCCACCACTATGACGATCGGGCTCGTATAAACAGTGACACCATCACAAGAGGATCGATCCTGGACAATCTCCTCAATCCTCACAATTGTGCTTAATTCACCAAGGAGGAAAATCATTGACGATCAAATTTAATACATCTAAGGGAGTACTCGCACTAGGCTCGTTTTTTCTGTACCATGCCCAAGCGTGATTGTCCCCCCACTCTACTATTCCAATGGGCTGCACTCACACTGCGTTTAAGGTTCTGGGCCTGGGCATACTTTCATCAAGACCATGCAACTTCATGTAAAGCCAAAACAAGATCCAAACATGGTGTTATAGTATGCATGTCAAAATGAATTTACTTATTTTGTGGTTGCTTTGGAGCCATGTAGGGCAGGATAACGCTCTACCCTCTTACAGATTTATTGAGTGTGCAGCACAGCGTTTTGCTGTTAATCAAGCTGCATGTCCAAGAAGATTTTTACGGTTACAAATTATATTAGGGGAGGAATTTACAGATTTTTTTTGCCAACTACAATTCACAATCATGTATAAGGTGAGAATAAAAACCTGTTTTTAATGTAAAAGATATTGAATGAAATGAGAATTGTAATATCTGACTTGTCAGATCATTGACATAATGTCTGCTTTCTGTGCTCGGAGATCCCAGTGATCACATTATTCCCGAATGCTACTGAACCATGCTTGGGCCCACCTCTTCCAAACAGGCCAGGGCAAGGCCCTGCACGGAGCAATCACACTAGTCAAACGAACTAGAATTTGCGGGGGTTACATGCGGACAAACATTCTCGGGCATGGAACAAACTACCAGCGTGAGTACACCCTAATTCTCTGACACTCTGCTGATGGTGCAGGACTGTTAAATTCAAAGAAGGGGATACCAACTGTGGTTCACCAAAACACCGGTGTGACTTCACGAAGGTTGGAAAGCAATGCTATAGATAAATCTTCCAGCCTTCCTTGCTGGATTCGAAATTTCAGCCTGAGAAGGGGCTAAG
Organism: Erpetoichthys calabaricus; assembly: GCF_900747795.2. Lineage (NCBI taxonomy): Eukaryota > Metazoa > Chordata > Cladistia > Polypteriformes > Polypteridae > Erpetoichthys > Erpetoichthys calabaricus. The sequence goes on from NC_041396.2 coordinate 45,281,437, forward strand.
TTATATAATAATAACAAAGAATTGTCACTTGCAGTCATGCTAACTCCATTAGGACCTTATAATAGACAACTTTATTGCAATTGTTTTCACTTGGAAGAGGCACATCATTACAGCAAAGTAAAAGGTACCGTAGGTTTTGGTTTTGCTTCCATGTGAGCAATCAATGGTTGACAACTCTCGTGGACACAAGTGCCAGCCTGTTCAGTTTCATATGGCCAAGTCACAAACTACTGCCTCTGGCTCACTTAAATTATGTAAATTAAGTTTTCAACTGAAAATCACTGGAAAAGCTGTGTAGCATAATAAGGGCCTAACCTAATGAAGTGGGGTGGTGTGGTGGTAAACCCTGTCATTACAATAACTCAAAAGAGGCCAAAACACACAGAAGGTAATGAGTCATTAAGCAAGAAAAGCACAAAAGGGGATGAACAAAGAGAGAAAACAAAGTAACAAATAAATAGAAAAAACATAAAACCAGCAGCCTCACTAACCTAATCTCTCTGTGGCCTGACTAAATTGAAGTCAATTGTGGATTGAGTCCACCTCTACTTTCACAACAGGTTCCTTTCAGTGGCCCCTTGTGTTCATTGAACCCCTGAAACTTCAGTACAGTTAAGAAGGCAATTTCCCTAGTCTTACTATCTTCCATGCTGGAGAGAATACACTGTCCCATGTATTACTCTGTGAGATGTATGCCCTCCACCACCCGGGAGGTTTTGCCATATCAGGCATGGCATATCCTCCCTGGCCTCATTCTTTCATTAAAAGGTGGGTCAGGTATCCTTAGCAAGATAGTGGGCTACCTGCCCTATAGCACCATCAACGGTGCGTTGTCTGTCACTTCCAAATATGTCATTCTCATTCTACTACCTCATGGATCTTTCAGTTGTTCTAATGACATGTGTCAACCCTACCGCTTCATGTTCTCTTTCTTAAGGCACTGCAGTAAATTTATCTATCTATCTCAACTGTTTAGGACCTATAAGTTTTAACACAGTAATATTTGTTAATGCTTAGACATAATGCATGTCCCAATAAAACAGAAAGGCTCCATTCATTTTGTTCACACATTTTCTATTTCAAGGAGGTGTACAGAGGTGGTGCATATCTTAGCTACAGCTAGTGAAAAGCAAGAGCTAACTTTGGAAGTATGGCACAAATTATGCAGTGGCATTTTCAGGAGGTCCCTCCTGCTAGTTTCACATAAAAATAAAGCAGGCTGTTGAGCAAGGGATCAGTCATCAAAATTAACCAAGAATTACTTAGCAGTTTGTGTGTTTATTGAGTGAAAATGAAAAAAAGAGAGCTTCACTTTGTGATAGGGCTTGTTATTCCACTGTCTTGATACTCAATACATGAAATTGAAATCCAGCCTACACTAAAAATGTGTTAGAAAATCTCTAGTGAATTAAAACTGAAACCTTTGTTTTTAAATAATAAATTTTACTGTTAAAAATTTAAATTAAATCATTTCAGAGACCTGAAATTTCATAAATATTTTTTCAGGCTATCTTTGATTCAAATAGCCCAAGCACCACTGCACAGGATTCCAAAACATTCTATGTCCAACACAAGACCAAAACTGAGGGGGCCCACCAATTATCTTAAACAGCATGTAAGTGGATCATGGAAAGATACGAGAGTGCCAAGAGCAATCCCAAAATGAATGAACGTGCAAGCTACAAACAATCTCGACTAATCAAACCCAAATGCCCACAGGTGTAATGGAGAAACACAAAAACAACCTGCAAATCTTTGCTTTTCAAAATATTATCGAAATAATAGGTTTAGGTGTCTTTTCATGAATCTACAGATACTGTAAGAGTCAAGTGTTTATACCATGCCATGCCATTGCCTACTGTAAGTCCACTTATTTCTGAGCAGGGCTTCAGGGGCCTGGAGTCTATCCCAGCAAGCATAGGGTACAAGACATAAATAATCCCCTGGACAGGGTGCCACTCCATCATAGGGGATGTTAAGTGTTTATTTATAGAGGGATGAACACATCAATAATTTTTGCCTCATATACCTAGTAACTTATTCAGCTTCTAACAGACCCTAGAAGTAACCATTCAATCATTTTTTTCAGGATCTTGGTGTCAAAGGACACAAAGCAGTCATGAGATCATAATACATGAAATACTGCACTTGTCAGTCGGGTGTGAATTTGTTCTGTAGACACTATATTTATATACAACAATTATTGTGGAGTGGCATTGTGGCACAATGGAAAGTTCTGCTGCCCCTCAGATCTAGTGATTTGGGCTTATGTTACATACACAGCTGTTGAATTTGTACAGTCTTCATGTTCTTCCCATGTCTGTAGGTGTTTTCCTCTAGACATTCCACATTCTCATAATTGGGCTAACTGGCAACTCTAATTTCACTCCTGTTTGTGTACATGAATGGCTTTTGCAGTAGACTGGACTGGTTCTTGCCTTGTATCCAACAACTCAAGCAAATATTCCAGGCCACCACAACCTTGAACTGGACCGAGTAGGACTGAGAATGTTTAATAATGTATTTTTAATGTATTATGTATTATCGCCTATGAGTACAGTGTATATTTTAATAGGAAAACGACTGGCTGGTATGTAAATTCTAAGCTGTTCTATTTGGTGTGCCCACTTATGACAGTTTCAATGTGAATACAAAAAAAAAATTAGAGATTATATCTTTCTCTAAACAGAATTTTTAATATTTTTAAAATTTGCTAACTGAGCAGGTAATCAGTTTTAGGATCTCAGCAATTCAGAAAAGGTTTCTTTTTAGGTAGGAATAGAATTAAGTGAGCACCATGAAAATTTCATTTTCTGAGCCAACTTTCTTCATTATTGAAAAGGAGACACGAAGCTGGAGCCTATCAAGGCAATAGAATTCAAGCCTGGATGGGATGCCAGTCTTTTAAAATTGCAAACATAGACACTGGGCCCAAGCACTGGCAGTAACCTGATATAAAACTGAACCCAGGTCACAGCATTTGTCAACAGCAACACCATCCAAAGTACGACTCACATTAAACATAGCTACAATATATTGTATTTACCTTGTCAGAGTTTCCTTCTTTTTTCTCTTCATTTTCATTCTTATTTACTGCCATAAGCAAAATTCATTTCTAAACAAAGTGATAACACCAAGTGGTATTCACAAGGCCATTAGCAAATCTGATTAACATGTGCATGCCTACATTAAAGTAATCATTCTGGTTTTCTTTTTTTTTTTTTGAGCAAAGACTGATTTAATATTTAATATGGATTTAACAGAGCTGGTGATAAATTCCTCCAGCATTTTTCATAAAGAGAAAAAAAAATAACTGAAGTAAGCTTGAAATATAACATGAGTTTTGATGTTGTTGCTTTAGAAGTAATTAATAATGTTAAAGGAAATAACATGTAAAAATATGTGTAAAAAAATGCCTTCATTAAAATTGGAAATAGTGCAGCTTCCCATGCAGCATCCCGCTCTGATGGTCTAAGTTTTGAGCCCCAGCCTGGCCACAGGCACAGGCATGATTCCGAAAGAATTGTTTCCTGCAGTGCTCAGCTAGAAGCAGAGAAATTAAAGTTCTTGCTTTTTAAAAGAGAAAAAGCGTTGCATTTTAATTAGAGTCAATTCCATGTCCAAAAGTTATCATCGTACACACAGACTTTAAATGCTGAATATAATTAGGTATCCTGTACATTTGAGATAAATCGTTCAAAGTAAGAGCATGGATCTTAAATGTATCATTTCAAGGCCCCAAAGGGAGCTGATTCTGCTGCTTTCCGGGAGTTAAGAGCCCATACTCCATAGTAGTTTTTATTTGTTTCTTTCACGTCTATTTTTTAAATTGAAAAAAAATGTCTGTGTTCACTTTATTATATGTTAAAAGCATCAAAAAAAGTTTTTTGTTGTTAATCTACCTGCGTCATTTACTTCTTATCACTGTTATGCTTTAAACTGTTTGTTACTTTCATTCTTTTGCTCTTAATGGATTTATGAAGTTAAAAATGGGTGCATGGGAAGACTTTATTAAATACAATTAATTTTAATTGTAATTAATTGTAATAAAATGAAATTGAACAGTCCCTGTAAACCAAAGTGAGTCACTTATACTACCACAGTTTTTATTTCTAACATCAGGAAATATACAGTATTTACTAGTACTGAAAAGATCACTGGAACAACCCTTTTTAAACAGAGGTGGTATATAAAAATATTTTTTAAAGTAGTGTAGACTTGTGAACAAGTCATTTCAAAAATGTCACTTTAAATGCCACTTTAATTCCAGTTGCTTGTACTTTCAGAAGAATCACCTTCCAGCTCATGGCCACAAAAAGCACCTCATAAAGTAAACTAAGCATGGCTAAAAGTAGCGGCCACTCTTCCAGTGTTCCATTCATCTTCAAAAGTTACTTATCGTGTCCCTCTCTATGATCCTCTCTTATCTTCTGTAAGGTTCTATTTATCTAATGCCCCGGGAGACTCTGCTTGCCTTCTTAAACCTTCCATTGTAAAATGTAATATGAATGTTCCAGGGGTTTGTTGAATGCAAAGCTCAGCATAGCTGTGTGACATGTCGCTGTCAACCATCCATCACAGCCACATTTATCTTCAGGGTAAGTATGCTGGCTATTAAAGGACAATGTGCTTGCATGACCACCTGATTTTGTGACACCACTTTTGATTCACATTTGCATGCTTATTCACACTTGGGGTAAGATGCAGATTTCCATGAAAGCAGGTTATTTTAATATTACCTCCTGTGAACTGGTGGGGAAATTAAATGAAACTGTATCATTACCTGTTGTAAGACCATTTAAAGTTTGCTGCAAATTTCAAGAAAAGGTTGGTTGTGACATACCTACTGTAAATTATGGCAATTGCAAAGCTGTATTTTCCACATAATGTTACCAACACTTGCATTTCACCAAACAGTGCATGGCTTCTCCACATTGATGGAGCTACCAAGCAACATATAAGATTTGTTAAGAATATTTTTTGTTATCTTTTAGCAAGTTCACTGCTATCAAACGTTTCTAAAACATTCAGCCTTTTCCGAGATGTATCTGCCAATCTTTGCCTGAACGTCATCTTCTGACAGCTCCTAGTGAGTTAGGATAGCTCTCAAATTCTCCTAAATCCTGATGAAATTAGGAACAGTTTCCTAAATTAGAATAATTGATAAAATGCTTTTACTCCAACTGCTAAGATTAGGACAAAATTTGCGTCACTCTGAGCATATTGAGCCAGTTATGAATGTTTTCCTACTCTGAGACACTTGATAAATATGGGCACCAATCACATTTTTGGCCACAAAAACACTCCATTGCACCATTTGAATGCGCTCAAAACTAGGTCAGCTCCAACTTCCCCATTGACTTCAATGCATTTCGCAGAGTTCAGGGAAGTTTTCGAACATTTCCATGATTTCGCTTAACACATGGCAAAACAAATGCCGCAGGGTATGAACACAAGGCCTGGAGCTGTCAGACAGTTGTGCTAACTATATTTTCATTACAAAGAATAAATCTAAAAGGCTCTAGTGAATAGCCCCAGTAGCTCCATTTACTGTATATTGTTTGCTCTTTTAGTTTTGACATGCCATCCTTTTTTGCTTTAATTTGGTGGTGATTTTATACAGTATTTCAAAAAAATTTACAGACTCTTTCTTAGCAATTTGCATGTCGGTTGACGTTGCAACATGTAGCTTTTTTGTTTTTTTATCTTTTTGCAGTCTGCTAGTACATGTCTATTCAATACTACTTGTGAATTCCATATCCTTTTAACATCATCACTATCCAGAAGAAGGATAATATAAAATTTACTGCATTTTATATTTCAGTTGCCTAAATGTAAACATTGATAGGCCCATCTCTGTATTCTTTCTCTACAAGAATTAGATAATCAAAATCTGGTGCTGCTATTTGCAGAATGTATATTAAGAGTCTCTAGCAACATTGAGCATCGTTTTCTTACCACAGTTAGTTGCTAAGGCTTGGTTTTGTGCAGCAACATTAAATAATTTCATCTCTTTATCTATGTTCCCATATATGAGCCACATAAATGAATGTCTTTCCATGATGTACATTTTTTTCAATTCTCTTTCATACTTCATATTGTTGCACACATGTGAGGAGGAAATGTAAGAGCTTCAGACTGGAAATCAGAGTAAGGTGAAACACAAATAGCCTGAACGAGCCTGAAAATTCCACTGCCTAATTATTGTTATTTTTCTTTGTTTTGGTTAGTAGCACTGCTGAGCTAATAAACAGTGATCTCCAGAAGACTCCATAATATAATAACATTTATTTATTTAGCTTCTTTAAAAGGCCAAATTTCTTCCTGGTGACATCTATCTATCTATCTATCTATCTATCTATCTATCTATCTATCTATCTATCTATCTATCTATCTATCTATCTATCTATCTGTCTGTCTGTCTGTCTGTCTGTCTGTCTGTCTGTCTGTCTGTCTGTCTGTCTATCTATCTATCTATCTATCTATCTATCTATCTATCTATCTGTCTGTCTGTCGAATCTAGAGCTAGTAATAATAATAATAATTAAAAGAAAATTTTACTTGAAGTCATCCATCCATTTTCTAACCTGCTCACCCATGCCAGGTTTAGCACGGTCCATTTTCAGCAAAGTGAGAATTCAACCAAGACTGGGGGTCTCAGGGCCCATTCACACACACCCACACTCCCTAACACTAAATCACCACTGCCCCCTGTGCCATCCCAGGTCTGATTTCTTTACTGTCAAGAACAGTTTCTTGATATTTCACTTGACACTAAGAAAACAGAAATACACCAACATGTTAAAGTGTGAAAACTGTGTCAAGATGTCTGAGAAAAATAGTTATGTAAATTATGAAAATATTAGTGCTGCAGGACTTACCAACAAACTAGTAGAATATCAACAATGGAAGATTAATCTGAAAGGTTAACAACTGATTAGAAATGCAAGAGCTGAATGTTGGAAAGGTTAAGCTTTAAGCTTCAGATGGGATCATAGCAAAAGTGATAAAGAATCATCAAAAAATGCCTGAAAATAATAAAATGTGCTGTAACAAGTAATTTCATCTATCGTCATACACCTCAGTGAAGATTGTTGTGGCCTGCATCAACTAAGTATTCACAGTTTAATAAAAGAAAATGGCTGACGAGAACATGAGATTTTGACAAAGTGCTGTGACTGGAGTTTCTTTGTCCAGGAGAAAATCCCCAGTGTTGACATTTATACACGCATATACTACTGTCATAGTGGCATTTACTACAAAAAGTGTCAGGTGATACTTCTACAGATGTGAACATAGGCTTTGACAATCAGCCATGCAATGGTCGCCTACAAGATTTACCAAGATTAAAAACTGCAAGTGAAATCAAGTAATCCAGACAGCAATGCATCACCGTTTACATACAGTTGGAAAAAAAGTTATAACCAAGAGGATCTTCAAGTGTCTAGAGCCATGATAATAATGCATCATACAAAATGTAAATTTTGTAGGAGAACAGGTTTAAGGTAATAGACAGAGGTATACAGATTCATTGGCATGTAATGATTTTGTATTTATACTGTGATTGCATTGTATACTTCATATGCTCATTATTTTTAGAACATCCTTCATAAGTACAAGCATGTTCAAAGGACATCTGAACATCACTAGACATGGGGGAGCTTTAAACTATCTTGAAAATTTCATTCCATAGCTTTAGATGAAAAACTGAGAGGCATGTTTAATGCGTCTAGACAAAAGGAAACACATTTTATAATCTGTAATGGAAATAGAATGGATAAATCAGAGAGACCAGACGCTGGAAATAGTAAGGAGCAGAGCTACAGTAAGAACTGGAGATCAGTGTGGGCATCTTTGAATTAGATAACAGCAGCAACTGAAAACCATCACTGTGAAACAAGCAGAGGAGTAGTGTGGGAGTAGTAAGGTATTTGCATTTTGGATGAGTTGGATAGGTCAGATAGTAGTTGCTGATATTCTAACCAAAATGGAGTTGCAGTGGTCCCAAGCTAAAGAGAATAAAAAGCTGATAAAGAAATTGAGTGCAATGCACAGTGAGTAAGGCACAGACTTTATGTGGCTTGTGAAGAGTGAAGTGAAAGGACCAGGTTAGTGAGGACAGCTTTTGTTAGCAGCTGAGAGAGGCAACAGCTATATGTATATCTGGGACAAAATTAATGAGCAGATGAAACTGCAACAGGGAGAAGCAGGTGTGTCTAGTAAATGTTATTTGCTTAGTACTGGCAGCAAGGAGAATTAGAAAATCTTGAAAAACATAAAAACTCAAAAGCCATTTAAACCTGAAAATGCAGGATGTCAGAAATGTTTGCAAAATGTTTTTCAGCATCTGATAAACAAATGTGGTAAATACTGGTTTAAATAAATTTTGAGATGGAGAAGATGACAATATGTGATAATAAGGCATTATTTTGGCTGAAAGAAATTTTTCACATAATTCCATTACTGCTGAATTCAGTTTCTCAGGGGCGTTTCTTTCTGCCTCTTTCTTAATGAGAATCAATTGAAGGCAGTATACAAAATATTTAAAAAATCAATATCAAAATAGCCACCCAAGAAAAAAAGTAAAATAAAATACAGCCTTGCGTATTGGAGCCTAAAACTATTACCTAGTTGTAGGCTGACAATACTCATTTCAAATGAATAGGACTCAAAATGTTAAAACAATGTCCAAGTTATTCTAAACAACGCTCAAATAGTATTGGGTCTCAAACGAACGACATACATACAATGAAAGCTTCATACTATCTTGTGGTGGCTCCTACATTGACTACACTCTGTAATCACACCAATTCTGTCATTTTGTTAAGGAAAATGAGTGATACTTGCTGCAATGGACATCTGAGCTGTTGGAGAACTGTAGTCATCTCCTACACTGACAAGAAAGCCAGAAGCATGAACAGATTGATGTAGCTCACTCCTACCATTTCCTACCGTTACACTGGTTGCATCACTGGAACCAGGCAGGGTTTTTAAACAACTCTCGCCGGCCCAATGGGACATTTTCACATTGTTACAAAAAATGACATTTTTTCCCATCATAAAGAACTTAGATAGTAGTATAATGAAATACCAGAGGCAATAAGAAGTTGTGAGGGGTGGCACCCACAGCACTAAAGGCTCCCTGCTTGTTAAAACAGTAGCTGAGCTTATAGACCATTGTAGCCTCTTACAGTAACTCCTCCCAAAAATGATATATTTTTAATTGTTATTTACCCCCATGTGGTTTGTAGTGATTCCACTGATAATGTGCAAAATACATGCATTTTTTGCTAAAATATTGTTAAATTGATTCCTTCAGTAAAACAAAATTAGTCCACAACCCAGAATCCTTTCACACAGGGTCATGTTTTGAGTATACGACTTCATGACTTAATGTAGATTAAGCAAAATGAGAAACATGACATTTTCTTCATGAATATTTTTCACTTATTCAGCTATTGTCAAGCATTAGTCACCACCCACTTATATTAATGCAAAAAATCCGGTTAGCTCCGATCTGGATGAAAACATGAGAATGTACATTTTTCTTGGTCATCAGTACAAACCAGACTGGGTGAGTTGCACTGAAAAAAATCATTTTTCATTGAGTATTCGTTTAATGGGGCCTCTCAGTTACCCTTGCTGAGTGAAAATGCCCTCTTGGCCTTAGAAGACAAAATGCAGTGGAAACAGTCCTAGACTTCGATCGGCTATAGACCCCCAACACCCTGCACCTGAATTCAAACTATTAGTGTGACCACTCATTAAGCTAAAACATTGCTGTTTATTTGCCCATGGAATTTCTCTGACAGGTTCTACAGACCACATACATTCTGTAAGATTAATGAATAGGAAATGTACTGTATTTTAATAATGGAGCAAATGATGCTCATGATACATTGTTTTGTGGCAAAGTAAAGCTTTGGAGTCTCTTCTGGTTCATGTGATGTCTCTGTAGGGTTTTCATCAGCTCCTCGTGATAATTTAATCTTCTGTTTATTGTCTGACATCTTGATCAATTACAAACCGCTTGTTCTGTGAAATTACAAAACTCGACATAAGCGTTACGCCAAGAAATGTGCAAAAGGAGCCGATATTCAATTTGCTCTATGTAGTTCTGCTTGGATCTGCTTTTGCTTAATTTCCTATTTAAGTTACATTAATAGTTTAGGGCTAACCAGCAAAGCAAGGAAGAAAAGGCAACTGAATTAAAATGAGAGCTCCATGAGAGCAGGATTAAAAAAAAAGTCAAGATAAATCAATCAATTATAGCACACTTCACATAGTACAACTTCCAAAGGTGCTTTACAAAGCAAACAAGTGTACAATTCAGCACCTAAGCTCCACACTTGGTTATCTCTTTCATTATAAAGTCCCTCTGTCTTTGGATTATATGGCAGGTTTCAGGTCCAACCAACACTGACAGTGTGAGGGTTTGTTCCAAGGTTAGTTATGGAACATAATTTACTTTTCAAAATTGACTTGACTCTCTATAACATAACAATCTTTTGTCCAAAATGTTAATCACACTGACTCATGTACCTTACATTTATTTTTCCTAATGACAGTTATGATAACATGCTTAGCTGGACAGACTTAAATGTTAAAGTGTATTCAAAATGTTTATCAAATTTCAAATAAAAATACAGATTTCTTTGCATACAAGGTTTTATATATGATGGAAATATAAGGGGCCCTCACACTAATGGTGTGTCCCTTTCAATCCACATCTCAAAGAAGCCACCAGGTGCAGGAAACCGATCACAGTGCCCAAGGTTGGTCACTCCCTTCCAGTCAAGGCTCTATAAAAACCAAACATTCATCAGGAAAGTTGTCTGCTTTTTGGATCCCGAAAGGGACCTGGAGCGGGCTTCTATACTAATTCTAAACCTCCCTAAGAGGAACCCTTTTCTTTTGAGCCAGCCAATGTGCCATTATTTTCTGTTGTTGGTGCCAATAAGCACAGTTCTTGTTTGTTGCTTTGTGCCAATTAAAAGAGAAAACCTAGTTGGTGTCCCAACATTTCAAAGTGGCTTGTGTAATTCTATTCACAATATATACATACCGTATATATAAGGTTATATTAATTGCATGTACATTTCCTTATGCACAAGGTTTATATACAGTATACTGTATGTTGTGAGATAAAGAACCTATTCGAATAGCATCAGACTGAAGGAAGGAAGCAACCTTGTATAAATTCAGTACAAAACTAAACTCAAAGAAATACATTACAATTTAACCATTCCATCTTCTGACCCTGCTTAACTCTGTTTTGGGGTTACAAGAAACCAGAGATTATCCCAGCAGTATTACATCTATAGGTTGAGTGTCTATTGCTGGCCATACAGTATATTACTCTTGCCAATAAAGAATGTAAATTAATAGAACTGTCTTTTTAAGCTTGTTATATTATTAAACTAATGAAGGCTCCTTAAGGGGGTGACACAGTGAATAGTGATACTGCCTCACTCAGTTCAGTTCAGTTCTCAGCCTAGTTTGCTTCTCAATGGACTTTAAAGATATATTTTTTTATTTTTTCACACACTCCACAATTTTTTTCTCCTTTTTCTTCTTCTTCTTTTGGCTGCTCCCATTAGGGGTTGCCACAGCAGATAATCTTTTTCCATATCTTCCTGTCATCTGCATCTAGCTCTGTTTAACCCACCACCTGCACATCCTCTCTCACCACATCCATAAATCTCCTCTTAGGCCTTCCTCTTTTTGTCTTACCTGGCAGCTCCATCCTTAACATCCTTCTTCCAATATACTCAGCATCTCTCCTCTTCACATGTTCAAACCAACACTATCTCTGACTTTGTCTCCCAACCATTCAACCTGAGCTGACCCTCTAATGTATTCATTTCTAATTCTGTCCATCCTTGCCACCCCCAATGCAAATCTTAGCATCTTTAACTCTGTCACCTCCAGCTCTATCTCCTGTTTATTGGTCAGTGCCACCGTCTCTAAGCCATATAACATAGCTGGTCTCACTACCGTCCTGTAGACCTACCCTTTCATATCTGTCACAAATCACTCCTAACAATCTTCTCCACCCACTCTACCCTGCCTGCACTCTCTTCTTCACCTCTCTTCCACCATCCCCATTACTCTGTACTATTGATCCCAAGAATTTAAACTTCTCCACCTTTGCCAACTCTACTCTCTGTATCCTCACCATTCATCTGACCTCCCTCTCATTTAAACACATGTACTCTGTCTTGTTCCTACTGACCTTTATTCCTCTTCTCTCTAAACCATATCTCCACCTCTCCAGGGTCTCCTAAACTTGCTCCCTACTCTGGCTAGAGTACATATCACAATGTCATCTGCAAACATAATAGTCCACAGGGACTCCTATCTAATCTCATCTGTTAACCTGTCAATCACCATTGCAAAAAAGAAAGGGGTCAGAGCCAATCCCTGACGTAATCCCATCTCTATCTTGAATGCATCCTACCGCAGACCTCACCACTATCACACTTCCCTCATACATACCATGGACCACTCTTACATACTTCACTGCCACTTCCAACTTCCTCATACAACACCACAATTCCTCTCTTGGCACCCTGTCCACAAAGACACAATGCAACTCCTTCTGTCCATCTCTATACTTTTCCATCAACACTCTCAGAGCAAACATCACATCTGTAGTGCTATTTCTTGGCATGAAACCATACTACTGTTCACTAACCATCACATTCCTTCTTAACTTAGCTGCCACTACTCTTTCCCACAACTTCATGCTGTGGTTCATCAGTTTTTTCCCGCTGTAGTGACTAAACCTCTGCACATCCCCCTTATTCTTAAATATCAGCACCAGTACACTCTTCTCCACTCCTCAGGCATCCTCTCACTTTCCAAGATTCCATTAAACAATCTGGTTAAAAACTCCACTGTCATCTCTCCTACACAACTCCATGCTTCCAAAGGTATGTCATCTGGACCAACGGCCTTTTCATCTTTCATCCTTTTCATAAATGTCCTTACTTCCTCCTTGCTAATCCATTGCACTTCCTGATTCACTATCTCCAAATCATCCAACCTCTTCTCTCTGTGTACTGTATCTTAAGGATCTTATATAAAAAGTGGCTAAATATTGGCTATTTAAACACATCCTATTTTTAAGGAAACAATTCTTTCAGTGATTAAAATACCTGAAAAAGAACAACTGCAAAAGGGCATACATTTCCATTTCATTTGTCTGAGACAGTAACATCTGCACATCCATCCCTTATGCCTCCTCTGCTGACTCTACCTGCAGTGCTCTCATTCACCATGCCGCACATCCTATTGCACTGTGTGTTGCAACACAAGGAGACAATGTCATAGTGATCCTCCATACCCAGAATATTGAAAAAGGCTAACAACATGTAAAAATAATGTTTATTACATATAAAGCAAAAATCTCTTAAAAATCTCTTAAACACCTCCATGCTTCCACATGTATGTCACCTGGACCAACATTCCATTCTTCATCCTCTTCATAGCTGTCCTTACTTCCTCCTTGCTAATCTGTTGCACTGCCTGATTCACTATCTCCACATCATCCAACCTTTTCTCTCCCTCATTCTTTTTCATTCATCAGCTTGTCAAAATACTCTTTCCATCTGCTCAGCACACTCTCCTCAACTGTAAGTACATTTCCATCTTTATTCTTTATCACCCTAACCTTCTACACATCTTTACTAGCTTAGTCCCTGTGTCTAGCCAATCGGTACAGGTTCTTTTCTCCCTCCTTAGTGTCAAACCTCTCGTGAAACTCATTATACTCCTTTTCTTTAGTCTTTGCCACCTGTCTCTTCACCTTACACCTTATCTCCTTGTACTCCTGTCTACTTTCTGCATCTCTCTGACTATTTCACTTCTTCTTCACCAACCTCTTCCTCTGTATACTCTCCTGTACTTCCCATTCCACCACCACTTGTTCTCCTTCCTCTGCCCAGATGTCACACCAAGCACCCTTCTAGCTGTCTCTCTTACCACTTCTGCTGTAATTGCCCAGCTGTATGGTAACTCTTCACTGCCACCCAGTGCCTGTCTTACATCCCCCATGAACTGAACCTTGCAGTCTTCCTTTTTCAACTTCCACCATTTGATCCTTAACTTTACCCTCTCTCTGTCCTCCTCTTATTGATATCCAACGTCATCCTACAGACCACCGTCTTATGTTGCCTAACAATGCTTTCCCCTGCCACCACTTTGGAGTCTCCAGTCTCCTCCAGACTGACCCTCCGCAAAATCCACTATCATCTGACTTTCTTCTTTCCTCTCCTTGACACCATACCTACCCATCACCTCCTCATCCCCTCTGTTCCCTTCAGCAACATAGCCATTGAAATCTGCTCCAATCACCACTCTCTCTACCTTGGGCACACTCTCCACCACTTCATCCAACTCACTCATAGCACACTCATCTTGCGGGAAGTGTGCACTAACAACATTCATCATCACACCTTCATAATCATCACTCTGTCTGACACTTTTTTCCCTGAAAAACACTATTGACATACTGTTCCTTCAGGATAACCCCTACCCCATTTCTCCTCCCATCCAAATCATGATAGAACAATTTGAACCCACCTCCAACCCACCTGGCCTTACTCCCCTTCCATCTGGTCTCTTACACGAACAATATACTGTATCAACCTTCCTTCTCTCCATCATATCATCTAACTCTCTCCCCTTACCAGTCATACTGCCAACATTCAAAGATCCTACCCTCACTTCCACTATCTTTACCTTCCTCTTCTCTCGTCTCTGGGCACGCCTTCCCCTTCTTGTTCTTCTTCAGCCAACAGTAGCCCAATTTCCTCTAGCACCCTGTTGGCTAACAGTACTGGTGGCAGCCATTGCTAACCCGGCCTTGACTGATCAGGTATGGAAATCTGTCTTGTTGTCTGCGTATTGATCAGGCAAAATTTTACACCGGATACCCTTTCTGACATAACTCTCCCCATTTTTCCAGGCTTGGGACTGGCATGAAGAAACACACTGGTTTGTACATCCCCTGTGGCTCACCAGCTGAAAATGTGCATTAACCATTGATTAGCACATTCAAATACATATGACAGCAGTGACCCTATTGCAGGTAAATTGGTGACTAAATGGTCACACTGTGAGACAGGTGTGGTTTCCCATGAGAGCTGGCCCCTACCTTGTGCCCAGTGCTTAGACAGACATATGTGGGTATATAGAGAATGTGATAAAGTGTAATTAATCAAGTGTGATATATACATTCTTATTGTAATGAGTTATTGTTGGTTACTGGTTTTAAAGGAGAAATGTCATGTTATTAAGTACATTTCTCAAATTAATAATGCTATCTTTGAGCAAAGTTTTCTTTTTTATTGATTAAAAACACAGTATACTGAGTTATATTTAGTTTGTTGTACAGTGCAAGAGAGTGTGGGGGCACATTGCCCTGGATTGATTCTTGCCTCCCTGAGCCTGGGACAAGTAGGCTTAGGAAATGGATGGATTGACATAATTTAAAATTTGTTATAGCATATAAACAGTGCACTGTCTGACAAAATGTCACAGAAGTTAATGCCCTTGTCTCAGAGGCAAATAGAGATGAGTTTGATTCCCATCCCAGTTATTTTATTTATGGAGTTTCCATGTTTTCTTGAATGTTGGCACAGACATTTATCAGCCCACAGGAGTGTTCTGTCCACTCCAGTTTTGCCTCATATCCCAAAAACATGCAAGTTTCTGTAACTGGTGACTTCAAATTGGCCCATAGTGAATTTTATTAGTCTATACTGTAATAAAAAAGTGAGGTGAGAAACTCTATGGATGGATAAATAACTAAATCTGTACTTTAAGCTACAATGCATAACAAGATTAAATGGTATACATATTATTATATAAACTGTACATTCATCTTCTGAATGGCTTTTTACATGTTATGCAGTAATACTGAAATGTTCACCGTTTTGGTAGAGAAAACTGGAAAACATGAAGAAAAAAAACATGATATAGGGAGAACATGCAAACTTTGCACAAATGGAGAGCAGGGCAATGAATAGACCAAGGTCCCTGCAAGTGTGAAGCAGCAGCACAAATCACTGTGGCACATTTCTTAACATAATATAAACTTTTCACATTTAAGGGTCGTGTAACCCTGAACACAAGGCAGGAAGCAGTCCCAGACAGGGTGCCAGTCCACTGTGTACTCTACACATATCCTTTTCATTTATTTGGAATGATGGCTTCATTATCTATTTACATTCAGTTTCTGACAGGATGGAAAGCATATGTAAGAAACTTGTGAAAAAGGTAGAAAACTTTAAATATGATAGGGTAAGGTTTTCTGCTTTTCGATACTGTGGCTGTGTTTTGGATTAGTCCTCTATATTGCATGTTTAATATAATGGTACAGTACTTCTTTGGATCTTTTTAAAGACTGACAAAACATCTGAGACATATGAAGAAAGTACTGGAAAATCCAATACAATAAGACAAAAGGGATTTGTGTAATGGAGCTTGGCTAAATTGATCAAAGAATAACTTAAGATGAAATGACCGAAAAATCCCATTGTTTTTTCATTACTGGGTAATTTTTTTGTAGATTTTTATTATTAAAAGATTTCTTAGTTGGGCGGAAGGCAGCTTTGTGTTTTCTATGAATTCTTCTTTCTTCTATTACACTGAGACAAGAAAATTAATGCACCCCCCCACTCACACATTTACAAGCACAAAGCTACCACCTTCAGAAATTTGACAATACACAGCTGATTCAACTGGAAAACATACAGCTTCTTTACAAACTGCAAGCGCCTTGGCAAGTGAAGCGGAGATGTGACTGAGGTGTATAGAATAGCTTACAATTATATCATTCATTTTAAATGCGTGTGCATAAGCCAGGTATAGAGGACAGGAACAGAAAGCCATTAAAGGAGTGAAATTAGAATATATTTATGAGAGGAATCAAAGTGAAGGTGCATCAGCTCGTTTTCTCAGAAGCTTTTTTCACAGCATAGCTGGGATTGTGACAGCAGGCTGGAAATAATTTAAAGGCACTGACTGAATGGGCCTTCTACTTCGGGATTTTGCTGATGCTTCTTGTCCTGTGTTGAAGGTTTCAGGAAGGTTAAAATTTGTAAAGTGCATTAAAGCAGGCTTTCCATTTGTCCTACTCGTCTGCAAAGCATTAAATAAATTAGAATTTTAGACTAATCCTTATTGGAAGTAGATTGCAGGAGACTATCTTGAGTTTAGTTATCTGTATTGCAAAACCTATAAATCTGTACTATTTTTTTATTCACATTCTTTAAAATCTAATATAAAGTGAATCAGATATTTTAAGGTGCACTGTGAGATCTGTGCAGCTTAGCGAGAGCGGTTTGACCAGCTGGGTATTTCTAGATGCCAACTATAAGAGCTGACCACATGGGAAAGAAACAGCCAATGAAACTGTGCTTTGCCAGTTGGGAGCAAAGAGTTGGCTTTCTGCCTTACTTTAAGGTCTGCCAAATTACTCAGGAACCTTCTACTGCCGGGTCTGTCGGTCTAATTAATGGTTACATCACCAAGAGTAATGGGAATGGTGATTAACCCTCTGGCTGAATTTGCAATTCAGGGAAGAGGTGCTGCCAAATTCCATGGTGATGCCAGGGAGTTGACCTCAGATGATGACATGCTACAGCACCAAAGTGCAGGTGCTTTGCATTACAAGCTTGGCCAACACAAATCACACAGTTTTGATTTGTATATTCCTACTTGAGTTTCTGTGCGATTCCATAGGTTATTACTTTTAATAAGCTATAATCAATATAAAATATCTCTGAAACAAACTCAAAAAGGCACAACTGGGCTACACTAACTTTTCTTTTAAGTTGAATTTTCTGTTCAGATCTCCTCCTAGACTTAACTTGCATAAAAATATTCTTAAATCTGTGTAACCAATTCAGTGTCACCGGAGGGCTGGACCTTTCCCAGTAGCACCATGTGTGAGACAAAGTGCCCAAACTGGTTTGTCCATCCACCATCACTCTCACACATGTACACACACTCATATTGAGCCAATTTAGAATCACCAAATAACCTAACAATAACACAACTTTCAGATGTGGGAGGATGGTCTCAAACAGTATTAATATTGTTTATTCTGCCAATGCTTTACCAGCACAACAAACCAAGCTGAAATCCAGAGTTGAACTTAGACTAACTTGTTATCTTCAAACTAGATCACTGCACACATAGAATATTCAGTCAGAAGAAGATATCGAGTGAGGGTATACAGCAGTATGGTGTGGTGCCATCATTTTCAAAAAAATAAAAAGCAATGAAACTTTTTAAACCATGACATAATAGCCATTCATACACCAAATGTCAATGTGAAATCTCGTACAAGAACTACTGTGACAGTGACACAAATTACTCAGATATAAAAAGACCAGCTGAATATGTGCAAAACATTTTGCATGATGACGCTAATGGAGGCTATTTACTGAGATCAAATGATAGTTAAATTTCACTACACTTGAACAAAGAAAAGGCTACTTAGTTTATACAAACATATTACGCTCTCTCTTAGCATAAACAAGGATCTTTAATAAAGGTTCTGATAAAACTGTTAATGTATGGATATTTTTAAAAGTTCAACCATTCATTTTTTATGAAAAAGCTACAAATAATTAAAATGTTATACATCAATATATAAGTGCTAGTGTATAGAATATAATTATCACAACATCATTCTGTACAGGTCTTAAGGGAGCAAGACAAGAACAAGCATCTCTTTTTAATTCATCTACTTTCAATAAAAGGATACTAACACCTTTTTTGCAAGCAATAAATAAACTTCTGGAAAACACAAGAGTAATAAGCAATAATTTCCACAAGAAATAAAAACAATACTACATCTGTTACAAAATAACACTCAAGTTGAACCTAATAGAAATTCTTACTGGAAATCACTGCATAGAACACATTGACTTCATAGCAACTGATGCCAAGACAGCAGGGCACAACAAGTGACACTCCATCACCAAGCATATAGTTATGAACAGTTTATGTCTTACAAAGATGTATATACTTTTTGTAGAACAACAAAACTGATATAGCGATAAACAGTATGTCCATATTTTTGCATAACCGTTTCATTTTCACATAGGTATAATTCTAACCATGTGATTTTATTGGAGCTTAAATATATTCAGATAGTTTGGAAAGCAGATAAAGGATGATGCTGTTTGCTAAAATCAAATTACAATATAAAATGTAAACAGCACGGCTACCATGGCAGCTACATGGCAAACATCATGTGTTGTAACAGGTCACTGGTGTTGGCAGCAAACACAAGCAAATGGCAGACTGTATGAACATTTTTTCAAGTTCTCCATATATATTAAAAGTTATTTCTTTACACTTCCAAATATATTTTCTCAAATTCGTAATGAGTTTTTAGTTTCTTAAAATAATGCACACCTTTTTTACACAATGTATACGAACAAAAAAGTATAATCAAGAAAGCTGCATGTTTTTTGTGTCACTTGATACACTATTAAAATTAACAGTTCTGTACATGAAAAAACAACCACCTGTGCACACAAAGTCAGGACTCTTCCAAAGACATAGGTTTAATATAAATCAGTGTAAAATTCACGCATAAAGACAAAAGCCAATGGCTGACATGAATATTTTAACTCCATCGAACACAGCATTGGGAAGCAGGTGTGACAATAACTCAGATTTTTACCTAAATGGAAGGAAAGAGGATAGAAGGATTTGACTTTTGATCTTTGCCCTGTTTTTTCAAAATAGAACCACATGGGGCATTCTGAAATTAAAATTCTTATATTTTCTGGTGATCTACAATTGGCACATCTCCACAAAACCAAGGATGTCTGGTAAACAACCATTAAAACTGATCCTCATGTTACACTCTTCATATACCAAAATAAACAGCAGCAAATCTCTACAGGACTTCCTGATGTGATGGCATGACACCCATTAAATGCAAATGCTCTCTGCAGCTGTGGGGTCAAGGCATGGAGGAATTGGCAAGTGGCATTCTAGTAAACCTGTTAATATGCCGGTGCAGTTCTGCTTTTGGACAGGTTAGCTCAACTGGCCAGTCCAAATGTCTCACTGTGGAGCTTGGTACAAACCCTTAGTATGAGAGAAGTAATACTTGACTTCTAGGTAACTGATGCCAACAGCCGGAAACCACCTGAGATCCTGTGGCATGTTTTGAACGCTGGAGCAGTTTAACTAAGCAATTTAGGCAAATACAAGACACATGGCTTGCTACGCTGTAAATAGCATTTCTCATTTCTAAATGATGGAAGATTGGCGTTTCCAAAAAATCAGCAAAGAGAACATTTCACTGTGTTTGTCTGGAGTATTTGCTTCTCCAGTATTTCAATGCACAGACCTGTGCGCAATACCCCCCACCCCCTCCCACATTCTCACCAATATGAACACCCACACACTTTTCGCACAGCAGCAGAGCGCTGGGATAAAGATACCCGTTGAAGAGGGGTTTACAACGCAAAGTCCGTTCACTCACTGCAAAACCCCTAAGTGTGGACAGGCCAGCAGCAGCCCATCCAAACGGGTACAAGCCCACCCAGCATCACCTAGACATGCAGACTCCTGCAACGTGCAACGCGCGTATGTCGAGAATCAGCAGCAGGCTGCGCGTTCACTTCTGTCCACGGCGAGGTGCGTGCAACACCAGCTACTTCGCTGAGTGCAACCTGTCACACGCTGAAGGGAAATCAAACACGCAACACGAGCGCTGCGGGGAGCATCATGCTAAAAAAAATGAAACATTTTTGCATTGAGTTTGCATCCTGGCCTGCCTGATAAATGTCATTGGCTCGCCTGTTCAAAACAAACCAGTCTGGAAGCAAGAGTGAAAAAGCCTGCGGTGCTGAAAAGGGCACCCAAACCCACATTCTAGTGCTGTTATGACGCCTGTAACCCCCCGCCCCCAACCCCACCAAGTTAAATGACTAAAAAAAGGCACAAACTTACTAGAGAAGCCTCTTGCCTCCTTCGCCTCCTCTACCAATTTGGTTCTCTCCGACAGAGCATCTGTACGTCTGCCAGGCTGCGGGGAAATAACCCGAGAAAGAAAAGCAGTGGGTGGAGAGGTGGTGGTGCTGCCGCCGCCGCTACTGCTGCTGCTGCTGCTGGTACTTGTGATCGTGATGGTGAGTTCTGGTAAGGTGGGGGTGAAGCAAATAATGTGGGGGCAAACACGACAAACAAAAAAAGAAGGAGAAATCCTCTTTTTTAGTGTTTTGAGATGCTCTGCTGGCAGCTGTGAGGAAAAGCTCATCCTCTCCGTGCCCGCCTCTCTTTCTCTCTCTGAGTGCCCCCCACCTCCCTCGTCTCTCTCTCTCTCTCTCTCTCTCTGCTGTTGTTAGTTCCTGGCGCTGTTGAGCTGGAAAGAGAGAGAGAATTCATCGGAGGGATTTTTTTTTTTCTTGCCCCTCACGAGTCTGGCCCCTCCCATTGCCTCCCACCTTCGCTTCTCTCGTTCACATATGCGAAGCCTGCAATCTCCGTGTCACTTACCCCTTGCTCTCTCGGCGGCTCTAATTGCAGCTTGGGCGATCCGACACACTCCGTTGGGATTTGCAATTTCTACCGAGACTACGGGCGGACAGCATGCACAAGGGTAGACGCAAGTGATGATGCAAAAGAAGTGCAGGGAACCTTGGCATAAACTAAAGAGTTGCAAAGAGAATGGGGACTGGGCGGTAAGGGGTGGTCTTGATTTTTAATGAATTTCTCAAGTTTTTGCATGTTAATCGTGTTACCCTGAAAGGCTGTCTCCGCCGTGCACTCCCACATGGCAGCACAGGTAAGAAGAATGTAACAAAACGCTGTCCTTGTTTATGATAATTGTTAGTCAGTCAGTCCTATTGAAAGGAACGAGCAAGTGTCTGGCTGGTTCTCAGGGCCTAGGGTGAAATACCCACTCGAAAGGTGGATGAAAGTACACAAAACATAAAATGCAGAACACCTGAGGCATTGACAGGGATGTGATGAGCTGTGTAAAATGCCCTGGCATTAGTCAAGCCATCAGTCACGAGTGTAATCATCCCCTGCTCAGTCAAAGGACACCCAAGTTTGTAGTCACGCACTGAATGGACATTATCAGTGTTCATTAGATGTGTAGAAATGGACTTGTAGAGCCCACCTTCTGGATTAGGTTGTTATTATCAATGATTTAATGAGTGATAGCAGAATATTAAGAGTTTTACTGTGAAACACAGTTAATTCAGTACACAAATGAATGGCACATATACAAAATGGACAAGTTAAGTGCTTGGTATTGTATTTTCCAAGAAATGTTCGATAATTTTTTACTCTTTTAATTACAATCGGAGAGAGCAGAGCTGAACTTGGCAGCAACGAACCAATTCTGCATGATGAACCCTAACAGAAATAAATATCCATCCATTTGCTAACCTGTTTATACAGATCAGGATTTAAGGAAACTAGTACAGTGGATTCAGAAAGTTTTCTGACATTTTCACTTTCTGCACATTTTATTGTATTGTAGTTTTAATTATAAATGGATAGATTTACCTTTTTTGCCAACCAATCAGCTCTCAGTAACTCATTATGACAAAGTGAAGACATGTTTTTAGAAACGTTTACAAAAGCATCAAAAACTAAAATCTCTCATATTCAGATCCATTGGTGTGACACTCCAGATTGTGGTCAGGTACACCCTGTTTGCTTTAAGTGTCCTTGAGATATGTGTTGAACTTGGTTGGAGCCCACCTGTGAAAAATGGAATTGATTGGACATCCTTTAGAAGGGCACATAGGGTCCAAAATTCACCCTGCATGTCAGGACAAAACTCTCTGTAGACCTCTATGAGACAGACAGACAGACAGACAGACAGACAGACAGACAGACAGACAGACAGACAGACAGACAGACAGATAGATAGATAGATAGATAGATAGATAGATAGATAGATAGATAGATAGATAGATAGATAGATAGATAGATAAAAAATAATGTAGTGAGGCATGGATGAAGCCAGCTTCTCTAAAGCTTTTTAGCATTCCCATGAGCTCAGTGACCTCAATAATTGTGAAATGATAGAGGTTTAGAACCATCAGGACTTTTCCATGAATTGTCCATCTGGACAAACCGAGTAATCAGGCAAGAAAGGACTTGGTCGGGGAGGTCACTAAAATCCCAAAGGTCTCTCTAACAGAGCTTCAGAAGTCCTCTGCTGAGATGGGAGAACCTGTCAGGCTAACCATCTCAGAAGCATTCTTTCAAATCCAAGTGGCTAACTTCCACTTCAAGTTTGCCAAACAACATTGAAAGGACTCTGAGAGCATGAAGAAAATATTCTCTGGTCTGATGAACCATAAATTGAACTTTTTGGGCAGAACTTCAAGCACTATGTCTGGCAAAGACTAGGCACTGCTAATCTCCAGCTTAATACCATATTAAAGTGCTTATTAGTGGGAGGGACAGGAAGATTGGTCAGAATGTAGAAAAGGGAGAATGTAACTAAATACAGTGAGGTCCTGGAAGAAGACTTGCTCCAGAATGCACACAACTGCAGAGCGGAGTGACAGTGCACATTTCAGTACAACGATGGCCTGAAACATATAGCCAAGACACTGCTAGAGTGGCTTCAGGATAAGTCTTTGAATGTTATTGAGTGGCCCAGTCAAAGCCCAGATGTAAATCTCATAGAACATCTGTGGAAATACCTGAAGGTGGCAGTTTACAGTTGCTTCCCATACAATCTAATGGAGCTTGAGAGGATCTGTCACAGAGAATAGGATAAATTGCTCAAATCCAGGTGTGCAAAGCTTTTAGAGACTCACCATGAAGACTCAAAGCCATAATTTCTGCCAAAGGGGCTTCTACAAAGTAGTTAATTAAAGGATTGAATACTTGTATGAATGAGAGATTTCAGTCTTTGATTTTTGATAAATTTACAAACCTTCCTGAAAACATGTTTTCAGTTTGTCAGTATGGGTTTTTTTGTGTAAGTTAATGAGCAAAAATGACATATTTTTCTATTTAAAATTAAACCTGCAACACAATAAACTTTGCAGAACACAGAGGGGGCTGATTTTCTTCTGAATGCACTATATTTTGACAGTACAGGGTGCAAGACAAAATAATTGTGGGGACAATGCCAGTCTATAAAAAAACATGTTCTTATGGGCCATTTGAGAGGCACCAATTAACCTAACCTGAATACCTTTGGAAATTTGGAGAAAACCCCAAAACAATGGGGAAAACATTCCAACTCCACACGAGGGGAATCCAAGATTCTTGTGCTGTCAGTTAGCAGCACTAAACACTGTACTGTTGTGCCAGACCCTCCCAGGAATTTGCTATTTTCATCTATTAAAACAAAAAAGTGGATAAGATTAGGCTTTTGTAATGTTGGTTGATACCTTATACATATCTAAATTGCATGTTAAAAAATCTTGTGCTGCATGTTATACTTCCATGAAATCAAAAGATTTTTGTCTTATGTAGTGTCCTTATAGAATAAATTCATCTTCATACACTTTGCATTTGTTACACTGTCAGGTTATTGAAGCTGATTGAGTAAGTGGAGGGGATCAAATCAGTGACTTTGTGCTTTAAAGTTCAGTGCTTCATTGTGGTTAAATACACTGCATGTTAAAAAACAGTTAAGTTGAAGACTCCAAAAATCTGCTGTGTCAAATCTTATTAAGTATCTCACTCTTAAAGCGATTCAAACTTATAGAGCTGTTTTTGACATTTCTATAAATGCTTGAACCTTCTTCCTAATAGTCATTTTATCACTAATAATAAACTTTCTAGTGGACAGAGTGGCGCTCCACTATTCCATTCTTGTGAGTCTACCAAGCACTGATAACATCCACTCACTTGACTAAAAAAAAACCAAAATAAATCAGCAGGAATGGATATACACAGTAGCAGGTCTTTTGTGACCGGCTATTTCAGTCAATAACTGTTCTATTTTTCCTGTTTCTGACATCAGTCTGAAATTTACGAATAATATGTCAGTAAGTGTTTTGCATTTTTAATATGTTTCACCCACCTACATTCTGTTTAAAAGAACCAAGGTGTCATGCATTAGCAAAAGAGAATCAGAACATTTAAAAACAAAACATTTCCTTGCCATACAGAGCTTATTTTCCTGCAGTCTCAAGAAATGGGTCTTACTGGAACTAGTTGCCTCCAAATGTCAGATAGGCCCCATTCATCTCAGCATTTAAATAAAGGCTGAATCAATGTTGATCTGTGTGTGGATGTGCCCTGTGATGAGGTAGGCCCCACCATGGCTGTTTAGCACTTTGTACCCAATGCTGCAGTATTGAATGTGTCTCAACACAACCCAGATTGGATTAGCAGGTCAGACAATGGATGGATAGATGGCTGAAAAATCATTATTTTAAGATGGTATTTTCTGTTTGCAGATGCAGCTAAAGCTTGTAATTTAGCTTTTTTAGTAATTACCCTATAATTTTGATTGGCTGTTAAATCTTTTCACTTGATATACAGTTAGGTCCATAAATATTTGGACAGAGACGACTTTTTTCTAATTTTGGTTCTGTACATTACCACAATGAATTTTAAATAAAACAACTCAGATGCAGTTGAAGTGCAGACTTTCAGCTTTAATTCAGTGGAGTGAACAAAACGATTGCATAAAAATGTGAGGCAACTAAAGCATTTTTTTAACACAATCCCCTCATTTCAGGGGCTCAAAAGTAATTGGACAATTGACTCAAAGGCTATTTCATGGGCAGGTGTGGGCAAGTCCGTCGTTATGTCATTATCAATTAAGCAGATAAAAGGCCTGGAGTTGATTTGAGGTGTGGTGCTTGCATGTGGAAGATTTTGCTGTGAACAGACAACATGCGGTCAAAGGAGCTCTCCATGCAGGTGAAAGAAGCCATCCTTAAGCTGCGAAAACAGAAAAAACCCATCCGAGAAATTGCTACAATATTACGAGTGACAAAATCTACAGTTTGGTACATCCTGAGAAAGAAAGCAAGCACTGGTGAACTCAGCAACACAAAAAGACCTGAACGTCCACGGAAGACAACAGTGTTGGATGATCACAGAATCATTTCCATGGTGAAGAGAAACCCCTTCACAACAGCCAACCAAGTGAACAACACTCTCCAGGGGATAGGCATAGCAATATCCAAGTGTACCATAAAGAGAAGACTGCATGAAAGCAAATACAGAGGGTGCGCTGCAAGGTGCAAGCCACTCATAAGCCTCAAGAATAGAAAGGCTACATTGAACTTTGCTAAAGAACATCTAAAAAAGCCAGCACAGTTCTGGAAAAACATTCTTTGGACAGATGAAACCAAGATCAACCTCTACCAGAATGATGGCAAGAAAAAAGTATGGAGAAGGCGTGGAACAGCTCATTATCCAAAGCATACCACATCATCTGTAAAACACGGTGGAGGCAGTGTGATGGCTTGGGCGTGCATGGCTGCCAGTGGCACTGGGACACTAGTGTTTATTGATGATGTGACACAAGACAGAAGTAGCCGAATTAATTTTGAGGTGTTCAGAGACATACTGTCTGCTCAAATCCAGCTAAATGCACTCAAATTGATTGGGTGGCGTTTCATGATACAGATGGACAATGACCCAAAACATACAGCCAAAGCAACCCAGGAGTTTATTAAAGCAAAGAAGTGGAAAATTCTTGAATGGCCAAGTCAGTCACCTGATCTTAACCCAATTGAGTATGTATTTCACTTGTTGAAGACTAAACTTCAGACAGTAAGGCCCACAAACAAACAGCAACTGAAAGCCGCTGCAGTAAAGGCCTGGCAGAGCATTAAAAAGGAGGAAACCCAGCATCTGGTGATGTCCATGAGTTCAAGACTTCAGGCTGTCATTGCCAGCAAAGGGTTTTCAACCAAGAATTAGAAATGAACATTTTATTTCCAGTTATTTAATTTGTCCAATTACTTTTGAGCCCCTGAAATGAAGGGATTGTGCTAAAAAAATGCTTTAGTTGCCTCACATTTTTATGTAATTGTTTTGTTCACCCCACTGAATTAAAGTTGAAAGTCTGCACTTCAACTGCATCTGAGTTGTTTCATTTAAAATTCATTGTGGTAATGTACAGAACCAAAATTAGAAAAAAGTTGTCTCTGTCCAAATATTTATGGACCTAACTGTACCTTGGTATGACTCTTCATGATAAGTCAAGGACTCCGTGCCACACATTAATGGTGTTCTATTGAAACTGTTGCATGTACGTGGTCCTGAATGACCAGTAGATATATAAACACTTCTTCTTCCTGTTTCGGCTGTTCCTTTTAGGGGTCACCACAGTGGATCATCCGTTTCCTGTCCTCTGCATCTTGCTGTGTCACATGCACCACCTGCATGTCTTCTCTCATCACATCCATAAACCTCCTCTTAGGCCTTCCTCTTTTCTTCTTGCCTAGCAGCTCTATCCTTAGCATATCCAAACTAACACAATCTCACCACTCTGTCTTTGACTGCAGTCCTTCCACCGTGAGCTGGCCCTCTAATGTACTCATTTCTAATCCTGTTCATCCTCGTCACACCCAATGCAAATCTTAACATCTTTTATTCTGGCACCTTCAGCTCTGTCTCCTGTCTTTTGGTTAGTACCACTGTCTCCAACCCATATAACATAGCTGGTCTCCCTACCTTCTTGTAGACCTTCCCTTTCACTCCTGTTGGTACCCATCTGTCATAAATCACTCCTGACACTCCTCTTCACCCACTCCACCACCATCACGCCTGCATTCTCTTTTTCACCTTTCTTCCACACTCCCCATTCCTCTGTACTGTTGATCCCAAGCATTTGAACTCATCCACCTTCACCAACTCTACTCCCAGCATCCTCACGATTCCTCTGACCTCCATCTCATTCACGCACGTGTATTCTGTCTTGGTCCTACTGACCTTCCACTCTTAATTCCTCTCCTGTCTAGGGCATATCTCCACCTCTCTAGGGTTTCCTCAACCTACTCCCTACTCTCGTTACAGATCACAATGTCATCCGCAAACATCATAGTTCATTGGGACTCCTGTCTAATTTCATCTGTCAACCTGTCAATCACCATTGCAAATAAGAAAGGGCTCTTAGCCGATATATGAACCTTGAACACATCCATCGCTACTACTGCAGACCTCACCACTGTCGCACTTCACTCGTACATATCCTGTGCCACTCTTACATACTTCTCTGCCACTCCCAATTCCCCTTCAAACAATACCACAACTCTTCTGAAGCAACCCTGTCAAATGATTTCTCTAAATCCACAAAAACACAATGCAACTCATTGTGTTCTTCTCCATACTTCTCAATCAACACACTCAGAGCAAACATTGCATCTGTAGTGCTCTTTCCTGGCATGAAATCATACTGCTGTTCACTAATCATCACCTCCTTTCTTAACGTAGCTTCCACTACTCTTTCCCATAGCTTCAAGCTGTGGCTGATCTATTTTATCCCTCTGTAGTTAACTGCAGCTCTGCACATCACCCTTATTCTTAAAAATCGATACCAGTACACTTCTTCTCCACTCCTCAGGAATTCTCTTACTTTCCAAGACTGCATTAAACGATCTGTTTAAAAACTCCACTACCATCTCTCGGTTGAGGCCCGAGTTAACAACGGCCGCCACCAGTACTGTTAGCCAACAAGGTGCTAGGGGAAATTGGGCTACTGTTGGCCAAAAAAAAGAAGAGAAGGATGAAGTGTGTAAAAGTAGGTGGAGAGGAGGAAGGTAGGAGAGTGGAAGTAAGGGGTAGGAAGTTTGCATGTTGGCGGTATGACTGGTAAAGAGAGAGAGAGTTTGCTGATATGATGCAGGGAAGGAAGGATAATATATTATACATGCAAGAGTCTAGATGGAAGGGGAATAAGTCCAGGTGTATCAGATGTGGATTCAAATTATTCTACCATGGTGTGGATTGGAAGAGAAATGGGGTAGAGGTTATCCTGAAGGAACCATATGTCAAGAGTGTTTTGGATGTGAAAGGAGTGTCAGACAGAGTAATGATTATGAAACTGGAATTGAAGGTGTGATGATGAATTTTTTAGTGCACACGTCCCACAAGTTGGGTAAGCAATGGATGAGAAGGAAGATTTCTGGAGTAAGGCTGAATTAAGTAGTAGAGAGTGTACCCAAGGGAGATAGAGTGGTGATTGGAGCGGATTTCAATGGATGTGTTGGTGAAGGGAACAGAGGAAATGAGGAGGTGATGGGTAGGTAAGGTGTCAAGGAGAGAAATGCAGAAGGTCAGATGATAGTGGATTTTTTGAAAAGGATAGGCATTGTGGTGGTTAATACGTATTTAAAGAAGAGGGAGGAAACACAGGGGGATTATATCCTATGCAGGAGAGTCAGTCTGAAGGAGATTGGAAACTGCAAAGTGGTGGCAGGGGAAAGCGTAGTTAGGCAGCATAGGATAGTGGTCTATAGGATGATTTTGGGGATGTAAGAAGAGGAGCAGAGTGAGGGTAGAGCCAAGGATTAAATAGTGAAAGCTGAAAAAGGAGGACTGTAAGGTGGAGTTCAAGGAGGAGAAAAGAAGGGCACCGTGTGGCAGTGAAGAGTTACCAGATAGCTGGGCAACTACAGCAGAATTGGTAAGGGAGACAGCTACAATGGTGCTTGGTGTGACATCTGGACAGAGGAAGGAAGACAAGGAAACCTGATGGTGCAATTGGGAAGTACAGGAGAGATACAGAGTACAGAGTACAGAGGAAGAGGTTGGTTATGAAGAAGTGGGATAATCATAGAGATGGAGAAATTAGACAGGAGTACAAGGAGATAAGGCATAGGGTGAAGACAGAGGTGGCAAAGGCTAAAACTTGAAATACAATGAAATATCAAAATCACATTTATACGGTAAACTACTTATGATACCATGGTGTACATGATTAGAAGTACAGCTCAGACAAATATGCAGAATACACAATAATCAGTATTTGGTGCATCCGTGGTAACTACTGGTGGTCCCTGGCATACTTTTCATCATTCAGCTCTGTCCTGGGGAACAAATCCGACATATGTGTGAGCCAAAAATGGTGTGGTGGTCATCTTGGAACAGTAAGATATTTCATGCCGTATGTGATTAAGCATTTTCCTATTGGAATATGACACAAAGGAACCTCTGCAGATAGTTTATCGCCTTGTGTGTTGTATCGCTGGTGGGCCAAGGTACTGCCAATGTGTATGAAACAGGAACAGGAGTGGAACCCAAAGGTACCCCACCCCATAACACCAGGTGCTGAGCCTATGTCTGGGTTGTGAGGTTGGTTCTTTTTATTCATATAAAAGTAACTACAGCATTCACATCTTAATTTGAGTTGGATTCCCTGTTAGTCTTGGCCAAAATGTCTTCCAGCTGTCACTGCTCCTTTTTAAACTCCCCCAGGAACATATCACCAGAAGAAACAGCATTTTCCTTGATGTTCTTGAACTGGATCGGTTTCCTTGTTACTCCATGGACCTTTCTGAATCATGTCTAGGCCAACACCCCTACAACTCTTTAAAGGAAAAACAGAACAGGCTCTGGGGCATCTGGAGTTCTCATTAATCCCTATAGTTTTTGCTCCTGTGCTCCTGGCTCTGGTTGCAATTTGAGGTAGAGTGAACTGTGAGAAATGTGTATATATGTGTTTTTTTTTTTTAAATCTTGCGTTCTATTTTAATTTAGTTAAACTAAATTAATGTTAATGTAATAAAGTAGAAATATATTTGATAAGAACTAACTTTATTGAACTGATTAAAAGTTTCTGCTTCTAATCCTTCAATAATCTCAGTAGTTTGAACATCAAATTTACACATTTCTTTCTTTTTCAGGTTGGAATGCCAATCCATAAAATAATTATACATGAAAGTGCAAGCCTTAATTTAACAGATTGCAGCAATGGATGCATTAAAACACAATACATAATACTTGTAAATGCTGTGGAAAGGTAATACTTTATTATTACTATTCTGGGTGGCACAATGTGGCAGCGTGGATTTGACTCCATGTATAGTTTGATTTGCCTCCCGCATTACCAGTATACTGTAAAGAAAGCATATTTGGTTAGTTTGTGACACTGATTTGGCCTAGTATGGCCGAGTGTAGATTTGCAGATGAGATAATCTAGCACTCAGTGTTACACAGGCAACCCATTGCCACCAGAGACATCACAGACCTGGTGAAAAGGGAAAGCTTGATAGAACGCTGAGAAAAAAAGGAATTGAGAAAGACATTTTAAGATGAAGAGCTGTGAATTTAGACCCAGTGGAAAGTATTATGTGGTGCTTTCCCCTTGCGATCTACTTTGTGTTGTAAAGGAAATACATCATTTTTGATAATTCTAATCTCCTTTGGCATTATTCTAGCTGCGGACAGATGCAATGAGTGGTCTCCTATCACACAAGGTATTAACAAATGTATCACTCTTCTTGGTACCACACTGAAATATTCTCCAGTGATATTTAGTATATGTATCTGTCTTATCCTTGTCATCTGAAATACTACTCTTATAAACTAGAGAAGTAGCCATAGTATGTATTTTTATTCTTTTAATCTATTAAAAATGTTTAGAGTAAGGTTAGTGAATAGTCTCATACATCATGTTACCCTGCCTTTTCTAGGTTCAGATATGAAATTCAATAAAAAAGACACATAGATATACAGGAGTACATCACATACATACTGCTGGCTGGTTATGGTTGTTGCTTATCAGGGATCTTTCATGTAGCTAAAGCATCTTGTCACAACAGAGTTATAATGGCCACCCAAATCTCATTCAAACAAATTGTAGGCTTTGGTCCTAAACTCTTATAATTTGTATACTATGTTGATTTAACAGGTTGTCATAATATCAATACATCTTTTGATGGGTAACTTGAACTTGAATTGGTCAAACCGGACCCAGTCAGATCCTGTGCCGACAGTCTTTAACCATAGTCACTTCCGTGTATGTTATCTTTGGTCTATTTGTGGTTGTACAGTATTCAGAAAGAGTTGCAGCATGTTGGTCAGCATCAGGAATTTTCGAAGTGGAAACTGTGATAACTTCTTAAAGTATCATCTACTGTAGGTGAAATGTTGAGGCAAATTTGCTATTAGTCTTCCAAATATGTTTGATGGACTGAATTGTCTCTTCTTATTTGTCAGACATCAAACATTTTATGCAACATATTGGTAGCTGGTATCCTTGTTACACTTGAGTAAAAGATATTGCAAGGAACATTTCTATGATGGTGCATCAATCTCAACATGCTGCTCTTATGTTGCTCCTAAGCTTTTGTTTAAATACATTGTCAAACATGTAAGTATAGTGTGCCTTTTTGGACCAATTTTAATTGTAAACAGCAGGCATGGCTCTAGTATTGGGCCCGAGTAGGCCTATGGCTACCCACTTTGTTCATTGGCACACCTAGTGTTTGTAGCTTAACCTTTTTTTCTAATTTATTTTTTTTAATACAGCTTAGCCTATATAGCACAAATACATTTTAATATACATCTCCTTTAATTACAATATCAATGCATTATAAATCTACACAGCAAAATTATCATTTGTTTATCTATCCATCCATCCATCCATTTTCCAACCCACTATATCCTAACACAGGGTCACGGGGGTCTCCATTCATCCATCCATTGTCCATCCCGCTGTATCCTAAGACAGGGCCACAGGGGTCTTCTGGAGCCAATCCCAGCCAGCACAGGGCACAAGGCAGGAACAAATCCCGGGCAGGGCACCAGCCCACCGCAGGACACACAAACACACACCCACACACCACGCACACACACTAGGGACAATGTAGGATCACCAATGCACCTAACCTGCATGTCTTTGGACTGTGGGAGGAAACCGGAGCACCCGGAGGAAACTCCATGCAGGGAGGACCCGGGAAGCGAACCCAGGTCTCCTTACTGTGAGGCAGCAGTGCTACCACTGCGCCACCGTGCTGCCCACCATTTGTTTACTTTATCATTATATGAATTGCATTAATGTGCTGCTGCCTCGCAGTAAGGTGACCTGGGTTCGCTTCTAAGGTCCTCTCTGTGTGGAGTTTGCATGTTCTCCCCGTGTCTGCGTGGGTTTCCTCCGGGTACTCCGGTTTCCTCCCACAGTCCAAAGACATGCAGGTTAGGTCGATTGGCAATTCTAAATTGTCCCTAGTGTGTGCTTGGTGTGTGGGTGGGTGTGTGTGTGTGTCCTGCGGTGGGTTGGTGCCCTGCCCGGGATTGGTTCCCTGCCTTGTGCCCTGTGTTGGCTGGGATTGGCTCCAGCAGACCCCCGTGACCTAGTGTTCGGTTTCAGCGGGTTGGGAAATGGATGGATGGATGGAATTGCATTAATAAAAAGTATCTGAAAAGTGTATATATGGATAGTGATTTTACAGCATAGATCTATCTAGGTGTAGAAAATAAGATTCTCTTTAAATTTTATCAGTTACAGCCACAGAAAACATGTGACATTAACATCAGGAGGCTATCAGTTAGTAACTTACTGAATTTACTAGTTGTATATTTGGAGAAAATGCTGCTGGAGACCATAAAAAGCAGACTAAGAAATGAGCCCTATGTGGTTCATTGAGTGAGTTCCTTGGGGACATTTGTGAGTATTGTTTATTTGATTTACTGTTTTTTTTTGTTCACTTTTTGCTTCTGTTTATTGGATTTTATTACAGGAAAGTGTTTTTGGGAAATGTTCACCTAAGTTTTTAGGCAACTACTGTAACTCCTTTTTTCTCTTTTGAGTCTTTTTTTTTTCTTTTTATTAACTATCTACTTTTATAAAGATTCTTTGTTCGCCCTTTCAGGTACAAGTGGGGGTTTATGGCCAATCTTCCTCTTGTCTGGTTTGAACTTCATTTTTTTGGGACATTCGTTGTAATTTTTAACTTTAAGCTCTGAACTTTAAAGCCTAATTTTAGTGGGTGTTTTTGTAGGCCTCATATTTTTTTGTTATTTTGGTGCCAGAATCATAACACAGATACATTACTTGGCAGGAATACAGGTTATTAAATTATACCATTTTTACATTTTGGTCATAACCTCATTGAGGACAGATTCACTTATACATATACAAACTGGAGTGTGATAAGAGGTCTGTGGTGAATCACAATTTGAAATAAATAATCGAGTTGCGAAGCATGCAGGTTCTGAACGGCTGCAGGTGCACATGTGAGCGTACACACACCACTCCAAGGTTGATTGGAGAGCTTGGCTGATCACACATTCATATGCAAATGTGAGTGGGTCAGGCAGGTGCCTTATTCACTTGTCGGAATAGGTAGAGGACAGCACCTGCACTCAGTTGGCAGTATAAAAGGAGCCTGCACGGTAGAGAGGGAAAAAGAGCGAATCAAAAATAACAGACAGAGGGCTGTGAGTGAGCA
This sequence comes from Erpetoichthys calabaricus, assembly GCF_900747795.2. Lineage (NCBI taxonomy): Eukaryota > Metazoa > Chordata > Cladistia > Polypteriformes > Polypteridae > Erpetoichthys > Erpetoichthys calabaricus. The sequence continues at coordinate 45,315,819 of NC_041396.2, forward strand.
CGGTATCGGGTGCCTGAGAACATGCAAGAGAGACAGAGGCGGTAGGTAGCCTTACAGAGATGCAAATGATCGGCACTCCATGAGGTGGATCATTACCCAATGATTAAACGGAGGAACAGGTACGATGATTGTGGAGTCCTCTTTAAGGATCCAAGGGACACCCGGATAGGAAGAAGGAACATGAGAGGACAGCCAGCTACAAACAGTCTAGCAGACAATGACGCAAGTAGTCAAGATGGAGGTCGCAAAGGAGAAACTGAGCAAGCCATGGGGTGAGCTGGGAAAGCAGGAGACAAAAAGTTAGGCTCTGATAAAAGGGTGAAAAAGAAGAGCAAGACCTGAGGACTGTGGCATTTTAATCTGGTTTGATCCATGGATTATTTATTTGGTTTTTAACTCACAACCTGTTCACTTGGATTTTAAGGATTATTTATTTATTTATTTATGGATAGTCTTTTGCACTGCACCTTTGAACATTTTGCTTGGGTTTTAATAAAAGCACTTGAAGCACTTCGCACCAATGCCTTGCTGACTGTGTGTGTCTCCATTTGCCTGTCTCGTCCTCAGATATGTTATCGACGGTTTCAGGTTCAAGAAGTTCCTGGAAGCAACCAGGGAGCGTGCAACTAACTCACACTGTCACATGGAGTTGCATGTATCAGGTGTGTTCAAAACATGAGTTAGGTAAAACACACAGGGTAATTCTTTGTAAATGCACAAATTATAAACAGTGCCAAAAACACTTTGCTGCCTGTTATATAATGTTACTGGTCAAAATTATGATAAATGTAATTTTGCCATTTGTGCTTTGTGATAGGCTGCTATTTTGTATGCTTCATCAAAAGACAGACAGACAGTTTATTATCACATTTATAAATGGATTTAAATTAGTGTCAACAAAAATCATTCAAAACAAAAAAACATAATGACCCCATTTACATTGGTATGACTGGACTGTGGCCGCAGTCCCTCACCTATTTTCCTTTTCCATCCTAAGATATGAAAACAATGTCCTGGAAAATGAGTATTGACCTCTCTTCAAACCCTGCCTCTAGCTTTGTCTCTTCCATCCAAATGACTTAAAAATCCAACGTGCTTTCAAGATGGCGTCAGATGTAAATGACTGCAGAGGAAGGTGCATCGGTGGTTCCCAACTGTGCAAATTACCTACTTTTCTTTTTTTTTAGACAGAGAAATGGCTGTTAAACACGGTTTCCTTCCAGCTCCGTGATTACATTACATTAGGCAAGTGGGCAGTTCTTGACAAGGACTCCTTTCGTTCTTGTGCTCAATTCTGGTAGTTCTGTTTTACCTTGGTTGTTATGTTCATCTAGCAAGATCACGTACATAAAGGACAATTGCTGCCATCACGCAACTCTCCACGTCAGGTATCATTTCTACAACTAATCCTTAAAACTAACATAAGGCAACAGATCCACTTCTCCTGCTGCCTTTAATTATTGTAGCCACTTGTCTTGGCCCAACTGTACCCACTTGTCATGGCCCAAGCTTCATTTTAAAGGCTTGTTGGAGCTTCAGGATAGATAAAGTGTCCAGGATATTTGCACAATATCCCTGCAACTCCTGTAATGACTTTACTAGTGATGGCTCCAACACCGCTGATGGGTCTCTGACATGCTGAAAGGAAAAGGCAATGTGTCGCTTATTCTCATTTTGTCCTCAAGGTGTTGTAGACATTAAATGGGGCTTTCCTAGAGACCCTAACACTTCAGCAGCTTCTCTTGACTTATTTTACAGTATTTAATAACAACTTAGAAAATATATGCATGGCTTGCATTTGGAGACTCCATTAAAATTTTTTTTTAAGTTGGTGAAAATTTTAATATTTTTATTTACTTCATCAAAGATAGAGCTATTACATTTTTATTCATTAAATATTATGCATGTGTCATGTTCAAAAATAAGAGAATGTAGTAGAATGTAATGACATACTGTATATTAGTAGAGTACGCAAAAAACAAGTCAATATCACATAGTTAAAAACCAGGCTCAAGTAGGCTCCTGCTGGTTGGAATTGCTTTCATAGACAATAGATTCCAACTCAGTTGTTTTGAAAATTGCATCATTTGATGTATTATTGTTTATTTGTCGATTGTGGAGGGTCTATTACTAATTGGAGTTCTTATTTCTGAAACAAAACATTTTTGAAAGAAATACATGATTGAGACATGACATCTATGTTGAAGTCTGGTGATGTTTCAATAACTTTTATCGAACTGTCGGAAGGAACTATCAAGTGTCTAAACTAACAAAAAACAGAAGTTCATATAACCTCTCAGAAGATAAATTAGAAAAAGAAAATAAATCAGAAATTTAGGTAGCACAGAATGTTCTTCACTTTTAAGACAGATGATGTTGAAATTTTACCAATACTTTTTATATGGGTGTTTTTTTATATCGCACAATATTTGAGATATTTTAGCATAAGTTGAACTTCGCTAACAAATTTCCTTAAAGAGTATGTGAACCAAACTTTTTGAAAGTCAGTCAACTGAAAGACACGTTGTTTCATTTGGCCATACAGAAAGTGATAACGACAACAAGATAATCTTTTTCATTTTTTTATGAACACATCTAACGAGGCCTGCCAAGTCTTTTCTTTCACAACCACAGGTTTGCTTGGATATTAGTTATTCATTAACTCTTAAGTCATATCTCTGTGAAATAATGCCCCATCACTACTGTTTTAGCTTCCTGTTTCAAAAAGTGTCTTGGGTATACTGGTGTGTTGTGATCACAGCATCTGTAAGCAACAAACTTAAGTCTTGTCATTCATGTGTGTCTGAAGTTTGCCTTCTGGGCTCATCAGAGCATTACCACTCCAGGACATGAGGGGGTGTGATTGCTGATGGTAACATCTCCCTTTTCTCTCACAGCCATGAGAAACCTCCCAAGGATGGAAACAGACTCCGCCCCCTGTGGTCCCTACATTATAAAAACAAGATGTTCCCAGCATGGCACAGCTCACCTGGCAGAGGGCAGGCTGATGACTGGAGGTGCTTCCAGTAACTGAAGCACTTAAGAAAAGACTAAAGAACCCTCTTGTTTAATTTTTGTTTAACCTACTTTTTCATTTTGCGCTATTTAACATGCCATTGAGAGATTGCTTATGTTTAAGATCTGTGTATATATTAAAAGGGATGACCTGGTTGATGCTCCATCACTTCCTCCATGGCAAGTGTACTGTCATGCTCAACATTCTTCACTTCTCTGTTATTCTCACTTTACAAAATATATTGAAGTCAAATGGGTTAGGGTTAGGCTAGAGAAACTTAACTAGTTTGATTGGATTATAATAGTGCGATGGTCTTTAAAGTGTCCTGGATGGCTGGGGAAATGTCAACCAACTATGCTGGACCAATTATTGTGGTAAAAAATGTAACATGAGCAGTGAGACATCAGTACCAATCACTGCACTATGGTGCCTCCCTGTAATAAAATGAATAAATTATATATCAGAACAGTAACATTTCGTGCAGACAACGCACGAAACCAAATAAGTGCAACACTAAAGCACAGTGATTTCTTCCTCCTTCCTGTTTGTATCACCTGCTGAGCATTTTGGGTAATACTATTAAAGGGTAGTAATCTTGTATTATACACAGGTCACACACAGGCAAGGTTATTACAATTAACGAAAACTAAAATCAAAACTGAAACTATTATTAAAATTTTTTTTTCATAAACTGAAATAAAATTAAAACTAAATGAAACTATTAAAGTAGCTGGAAAGACTAACTGAAATAAAATAATAATATACTAAATATATTTTCAGTTTTCATTTTTGAATTAATATTCGTGGCATTAGTCTTTAACCCTTGTAACTTTTAACTCCAAAACAGAAAGTAATCCACCACGAGCCACCCGCATATATTTCATCCAGTGAGCAGTGGCTGGTGACAAATAGAGGGTGGGTATCCACACAGCATTTGTGGTGACAGAGTGATCTGACTATGGGTGCGTAAAGCGCGTGAAATAGAAAGCGATTTACTGTGCCGCCTTTCTTTGCGCTTGATGTATATCAAGATGTAATTCAAACGCCTAAAATTGGAATGTGCTGGTCAACAAAACCGTCAAAAATCATGACTGAGTAACATTTCAGTTTATTTCTCAGGTGCCTGTGTTTTTTTTTCATAATAATTCACCTGCCACTTTGCACAGGAAGAATCCTTTCTGAAAATAAAATGGCCCTGATTGAGAGACACTGATCATACAAGATCAGCATATTGTTATTGACCAATCACTTTTGCTTTAAAAAAAGTCGTTTAACAACGAAGCGATACAAACCTTGTAAAGTTCCTGAGCTGGTAATGTCTCTACTGAACTACAGGTATGTAGGTGAAGAGAGTCTGCCAACTGGTGAAAAACTAAACCTGAGACAGAATCAAAGATCAATATGGTTGGTAGAAAATAAAAAGCCCAGTATGGGAGAATTTTGAATGCAGTATTGAATGCATTCATTGTAAGTACATTGTCTTGGAGCAAGATATGTTTTGTGGTATAGAAATTCACCTAAATTTCATTACAAATTGGCCCATCCTGGGCAATAAAAGGAAAAGGTAAAAAGTGCCAACAATCAATGCACATTTGTTCAGTATAAATGACACAGAAAATATTTTTAAAAATTGTTCATATCTGGTTTTGATCAGGTTTGTTTTTATCAGACAAAAACAAAACCAGATAGTAAACCATGCAGTGTAGGAAGCTTCCACTATCCATCCATCCATTTTCCAACCCGCACATATCCAAATCCTCCTTAGTAGCTCTTTAACCATACCATCTTTCTCTATATAAAATCCAACGTCGGTCTGTCTGTCTGTCTGTCTGTATGTATGTCCGTCTGTCCGCTTTTCATGAGAGAACAAATTAATGGATTTAGATTGTGTTTTTTTCTATAATTTTCTGGAACATTCCGGTTGATTTTGCGACATAATGATGATCATATTTTGGTTGATCATCGCACTAAGAATCATAGTTCGTGAGACCTTAGGAGTAGGGAACCAGGCAAGGACATCCTCTTTCACACGCTAGCCTCCGTTTGAATCGTTCTGCCACTCACCACGTGTTTGAGCATACCTTGCCTCCGTTTAACTAACGATACATGTATGTTCAGGAGACATTATAATCTAGAGACTGTTAAGGAGTAACGTTTGACGTTTTTGAGAGAGATCAGAGCTACGTGTGTTTAAGAAGATACCTGCTCATTGGCAGAGATATCACAGCCACATGCTTTTCTCCCTCTCCCCCTGGGGACACTCTCCCATCAGAGGTGAATACAATCAGATACAGTGTCAACGTTTTACATTGGAGAGTACCTACCTTCTGCTTGGGCAGAGATACCTTGCCAACTTTTTACAAGAGATCACAGCTACATTCTCACCCCTGATAGCAAAACCAAAAATATTGTATATGAAGAGGCCCTTGGATATGAAAGCTATCAATATAAATTCTTCTCAATATAAATGACATTTAAAAAAAAAAATGTTATTGATTTTTAAAGTTTGCCCTGTTTCACTACTACTTGGGTGGAGCCATGGGGGACAGCTAGTAATAACTAAAACTAAAAATGAAACTAATAAATATAAAAGTAAAATAGAAATGTCTTTGTGAAATAAAAACTAAATTAAAACAAAAATACAGTTAGGTCCATAAATATTTGGACAGAGACAACTTTTTTCTAATTTTGGTTCTGTACATTACCACAATGAATTTTAAATGAAACAACTCAGATGCAGTTGAAGTGCAGACTTTCAGCTTTAATTCAGTGGGGTGAACAAAACGATTGCATAAAAATGTGAGGCAACTAAAGCATTTTTTTAACACAATCCCCTCATTTCAGGGGCTCAAAAGTAATTGGACAATTGACTCAAAGGCTATTTCATGGGCAGGTGTGGGCAAGTCCGTCGTTATGTCATTATCAATTAAGCAGATAAAAGGCCTGGAGTTGATTTGAGGTGTGGTGCTTGCATGTGGAAAATTTTGCTGTGAACAGACAACATGCGGTCAAAGGAGCTCTCCATGCAGGTGAAAGAAGCCATCCTTAAGCTGCGAAAACAGAAAAAACCCATCCGAGAAATTGCTACAATATTACGAGTGACAAAATCTAGTTTGGTACATCCTGAGAAAGAAAGCAAGCACTGGTGAACTCAGCAATGCAAAAAGACCTGGACGTCCATGGAAGATAACAGTGGTGGATGATCGCAGAATCATTTCCATGGTGAAGAGAAACCCCTTCACAACAGCCAACCAAGTGAACAACACTCTCCAGGGGGTAGGCATATCGATATCCAAGTGTACCATAAAGAGAAGACTGCATGAAAGTAAATACAGAGGGTGCACTGCAAGGTGCAAGCCACTCATAAGCCTCAAGAATAGAAAGGCTAGATTGGACTTTGCTAAAGAACATCTAAAAAAGCCAGCACAGTTCTGGAAAAACATTCTTTGGACAGATGAAACCAAGATCAACCTCTACCAGAATGATGGCAAGAAAAAAGTGTGGAGAAGGCGTGGAACAGCTCATTATCCAAAGCATACCACATCATCTGTAAAACATGGTGGAGGCAGTGTGATGGTTTGGGCGTGCATGGCTGCCAGTGGCACTGGGACACTAGTGTTTATTGATGATGTGACACAGGACAGAAGCAGCCGAATGAATTCTAAGGTGTTCAGAGACATACTGTCAAATTGATTGGGTGGCGTTTCATGATACAGATGGACAATGACCCAAAACATACAGCCAAAGCAACCCAGGAGTTTATTAAAGCAAAGAAGTGGAAAATTCTTGAATGGCCAAGTCAGTCACCTGATCTTAACCCAATTGAGTATGCATTTCACTTGTTGAAGACTAAACTTCAGACAGAAAGGCCCACAAACAAACAGCAACTGAAAGCCGCTGCAGTAAAGGCCTGGCAGAGCATTAAAAAGGAGGAAACCCAGCATGTGCTGATGTCCATGAGTTCAAGACTTCAGGCTGTCATTGCCAGCAAAGGGTTTTCAACCAAGTATTAGAAATGAACATTTTATTTCCAGTTATTTAATTTGTCCAATTACTTTTGAGCCCCTGAAATGAAGGGATTGTGTTAAAAAAATGCTTTAGTTGCCTCACATTTTTATGCAATTGTTTTGTTCACCCCACTGAATTAAAGCTGAAAGTCTGCACTTCAACTGCATCTGAGTTGTTTCTTTTAAAATTCATTGTGGTAATGTACAGAACCAAAATTAGAAAAAAGTTGTCTCTGTCCAAATATTTATGGACCTAACTGTACATGATGAAGGAAAACTAAAACTAAACTGAATTTCCAAGTAAGGTTAGAAAAAGTATAGAAATAAAGACTAATATAAAAAGGCAAAACTATAATAACCTTGCACACAAGGCCATGCAAAAAACATTACCTTTAACAACAAATACATTTCCAGTTTCGTTCTGCATGTGCATTTTGTGTTCAAATGTATTTTCAAGTGTTCAACCTGTTTTTATAGACTTTTTAGTCTACTATAGGATCAGCATTACATGAGGTGAGATATTAAAATAACCAGATTAGTAAAAAAAATATATTTTTTTTGATGAATTACTGCATTCTAAATATTGTCAGCTTCTATATACCCCTCCTCCCAACCTCTACACTGCTCCATACGTATATTCCATTGATTGAAACAGTGCTGGAAGGCTTCTTGCTTGAGGCTCTTCAACAGCCTTGCCGTTTTTGTCTTCACTTCATCCACTGAAGAAAACTGTGTTCCCTTCAGGTAACTTTTGATTTTTGGGAACAAGTAAAAATCACAGGGAGTTAAGTCGGGCGAATAAGGAGGATAATCGAGGGCAGGAATGTTTTTGTCAGTCAAAAACTGCTTTACGGAAAAAGAGAAAATTTGCGAAAAATTTGATGTTGATTTGCTGTTCAATTTTTTCACCCGACATTATTGTGGCAACTTGTGTAGCGATTGTTGTGCAAATACTGACTGGGCTATTCACAGGATATACCCAGCCGGTCGGTGGTTTGATAGGAGGGGACCTCCAGATGGTTTTCCACGAAAGCCCCAAGCCAGTCTGGTTATTTTTGTGTCTCACCTCATATATTAGAGGGGTATCCTGTCCAACATTGGCTGCTACAGCTCTGTGATTTAATGGTAGCCTTGCAAAGCACTATGGGTCAATAGGAAAAAAAAGTTTGTCAATGCCAGTAGCAAAGTCAATTTCCTGGAAAATATTCAGCAAACAAGATCACTGGCAAACAAATCATATTTATTCCGAAAAATACTTTAGTAAACAAAGTCAGTCCCTGATACTGTGAGGCAGTTGCTCTAATTATCACAACCCTATGAATGTCTTACAAATATGCAAAGACCTGCAGAAGTTGAAATGGCATGGAAAGGAAGGTTTAGGCAAGATGTGGAAAACAAATGGGTATTCTGTTGTAATACTTTATTAGGATAAGAAATGATAAACTGATAGACCCAGAAGGGTATGATCGGAGGCCACAGCTCTTTTTAATTGACAGTATATGAATAATTTAGATAAAGACATGATAAACAAGTCAGATAACATTTTCTGAAAACACAAAATGAGTTGGATTAGCAGATACCCTGAGGGCGGCCAACTCAATACACAATGACCTAGGCAGGATTTAGAAATATGGGATGTCAAGTTTAATGCGGAAGTAAATTAAGATTTTAGCACTTAAATAAGACAAATATGTAACTAAATTTCACAAAGACTGCTTTTGAAAGTTAAACCTATAGAAAAAGTGTAGGAATCCATAGGGTGTCATTGTTGTCTATGGGGCACAATGAAAAAAGCAGAAGACGGGCTTGAACATATGACTTGAAATATTTTAATACCACAGCATTGAAACCAAATAAAACCTGAAGAGATGTAGGATAGCTTATTTTGTGTACTTTAACATTTTTACCATATTCAACTTTGTGAAGTTACTTTATAGGAACATGAGAAGCTACCGAGCTATAACAAAGATGTTTAGCTAAATAATAATAGTTCTAGAAACCATGATCCACGTTTCAGATAACAAGCTTCAATATAAGTGGGCAAAGTTCTGATAGGCAACATTTCAGGTCCATGATACATGTTGGTATTTGTAGTATCCCTAACTTGGAGGGGCACAACATAAGATGATGTGTCATATCGCCTAAATCAAACTTGGCAGGGTAAACATTTCATTCGGTGAAAGGTCAGAGACTACATGATGACAATGACGGAGGCTCTTCGTAAATATTAATAAAACTCCTCAAAATGTCGAAGTAGAGTACATATGCTGTCATGTATCATGTTTATGCAAATTTCTTCTCCAATGATGCATGGCAACTTATGTGGTATAGCTCAGCATTTTTACTGTACTTCATATAACTGTCTTCTAGTGTGGCTGCTTGTCCGAATGATCAAAGAACAACATAAAATTTAGAGAGGCTCGATTTGTTTGATTATAATATAAACATTTTTATTTATCCAGCTATTATTGAACATATTTAATTCAATTTAGGGTCCTGGATGGATGTTGTCTATTCTTGCAACAACAGTCACAAGCAAGGAACCAACTAGTCCATGGCAGAGCACATTTGCACAAATCAGGTCAGTTCGGAGCCACCTATTCACCAATCATGGGCCCATATGAGGGCCAGCTACCACACACACAAATCGGACAAATTTGGAACTGGCAATTATCATGCAACATATGTCTTTAGAATTAGGTGGGAAAAATCTACTAACCAGCAAAAAGTGCCCACAAATGTGAAGAGAACATACAAACTCGACACAGACATCTGCCCAGCATGAATTCAAACTTGGTAATAAAACACTATACTATGATTACAAAAATGTAGTCCTTGCTCAAATTTACATTGCAGCACTCCAATTATGTCTTGCTCATTCTGAGATTAAAGGCAGGCAGTATGGCATAGTGGTTGACTTTGAACACAGAGGTTGTGGGTTCAAATCCCATTGTTGATACTGTGCAACCATGAGCAAGTCACTTTACCTTCTGGTGCTCCAACTGGGAAAAGAAAAGAAATGTAACCAATTGTATCTCAATGTTGTAAGTCACTTTGGATAACAGCATCTGTGCAATAATAAGTAAAAAATACAAAATCTTCAAAGAAATTAAAACAAGACTAGAAAGAGATCTCATAAAATCTAACATGCTTTTCAAGCCAAATTCTCAGTTTTGACTCGGTTGTATCTCATGTCTAATGCTTTTCTCCTAAGGAATTTTAGGAGAAACATCTGTGACAAAGACTCTTAAATGAAACATAAATGAGAATCTCTTTGAAGTCTCATGAGCCATCAAAGATTAACCTTTGAGCAGTAAAAGGTTGCTACGGGATGTGACAAAAAAATGGGTCTGGAGATTTTGTTTCTTAATTAGAGAGATTTATTTAAATACCGAATGACAGACAGATGCGTGTAGAATTAATGCAGGAAAACCCTCCCAGATGGAAGCTAAACACCTTTTCCAATGGTACAAATGTAGCTGGAAGTGAAACACCATTTGTTTTGTAAATATTTTTTGAAAAGTAAAACACTGAATTTTGGTGCAAATTTGTTTGTGCACAAATCACATCATTCATTGCTGTTGTGACCATGGATCCTACAGCTGGCTGCCCTCAAATGCAGAGAAAATGCCAATGTGAAAATTGAGGAAAAATAGTAGGCAAATAGACATCCAAAGAGAACTCAGAAGCCTCTCAGGGTCTTCCTATAAAAGATAGCTATAATGTCTATCTGCCTACTGGGATGGCTAGACCATTTCTCACCTGTTCACCAAATTTCTATTACACCTATAACTAGATGACAAATTCTGGGTGGCTGTTAAGAAACACAATTAAATGGTCACTCCAAATTATTTCACTTAGCAAACTAAAAAAAAAAAATGAATTCATCCATTTTCATTTCATTTTCATTTGGTAGTGCACCAGTTAAGAGACTAGGGTTCGCATCTCAGGACCTCCCTGCGTGGTATTTGCATGTTGGGTTTCCTCTGGGTGCTCCGGTTTTCTCCCACAATCCAAAGACATACAGGTTAGGTGAATTGACAATCCTAAATTGGCACTAGTGTGTGTTTGGGGTGTGTTTGTGTGTGTGTTCACCCTGAGATGGACTGGCGCCTTGTCCAGGGTTTGTTCCTACCTAGTGTCATATGCTAGTGCGGATAGACTCCAGCAGACCCCCATGACCCTGTTCAGGACTAAACATGTTAGAAAATGACTGACTGATTTTCTGAATGCCAAATCCATTTCATGGTTGTGCTAAGGCAATACCTTGACTAGCAGCACTAGGCACAAGGCATGAAATGAACCCCAGACAAAGTGCCTGCTTATTACTTACTAAAATAAATAACCTCTCCTGTATTTGAACCACTTTTGCCATGGATAGCCTTTCCATTCAAGGCTGGTTACTGCTTTAGCACAGTGCTGCTAGATACACTCCTGATCTTCATGTCCATAAATGTAAATAAAATGGATTTGATAAATGTGAGGATACACAGCAAAACCACTAGTGCTTGAGTGCTGTTAATTCTGAGGGGTGGCAGTGCCTCTGCTATTTTTAGCCAAAGTCCACAATCAACACCCTTTTGCCTTGCTGACATTTAGGAGTAGACTGTTGTCCTGACACCAGTGTGAGAGACACCCCACTTCTTCCAGGTAATCCTGTTCATTGTTTTAAAATATTAGGCCTACTACAGCTGTGTCATCAGCAAAGCTGACAATGATGTTAGAGTCATTTGTAGCCATGTACTTATAGAGGGAGTACAGCAGAGGACTCAGAACACAGCTCTGTGGAGTGCCTGTCTTGAGAGTGAAGAATGATGAAATGTGGCCACCCACTTGAATCACATGGGGTCTGCCTGTCAGGAAATGTAAGCCCAGCTGCGCAGTGATGTGTTCAGATGCAGGTCCCTGACTTTGTTCATGAGCTCAGAGGGGTTTATTGTTTTAAATGCTAAACTATAGTCTACAGTCTAGTCATTCATATAGTTCCCTCTGTTGTGTTTATACCCACTCTAAGGTTATGCTCAAACTGCAGCTAAAAGGTCTCAATCCCAATTTTCGATTCATATCTGATTTATTTTTTGTTTTGCTATTCCAAATAATTTTGCAAGCAGTCCAAACCTGATATACAGTAAGTATGAACAGACATTTATACTGAATATGCCACTTATGTGCAAAATTGATAAAAACAAATTTGCCTGATAGACAGATGTGATCTGATAGACCAACAGGAAGAAAACAGCAGGCTGATGTTCAAGCCTTTTTTCAGTGAAGTATGTCTGTGAATTGTCAGCTAATGATGACACAAAAGATCAAAAGAAAATGAAAATCATTGCTGTTACTTTGTATGTAATTATCACTTCTGTATCAGTATGTAGAAATCAGTGGACATGACGGAGGACTCGTGACAACAGGATGTGGAGGGTTTTGAGGCAAAACTGTGATTTGACAAGTCAGAGCACTGAGAAGTATATTCAGTTATTTCTGTCCACAGAACTCTTTCATAAAAATACACGTTTGAGGAGCATACTTCCAACAGGAACCCATAGCAACTGGACTTTATTATGAGTGATGCATAGAGTCCAGTGCTATATTTCAATGCCAGACTACATCAGGTTGCCCAAAAGAGATTACCATTAGGATGATCGGTTAGAGAGTGTAAATATCCAGACAATTAAATTCAAAATAAATCCAATTAAATTCAAACATTTAAATTTTAATCACACTCAAGCTGCACATGTCTGTATTGAATTTAGTATGACATACAAAGGTTGTTTAAATCCACTCTAAAAAGTTGTGTTTCTATTTTTTTTTTCTGTTCGTGTTTTTCTAAAAATATTGGATCTTTGTTACATTGAGCAGCAGTGTTAACATGGCTTTATAAAGACAGATCTGTACTTAAACCCTTCTAGCCTAAAAGCCTAACAGTGATGGAAAAAGCAAATCTGTTCTATCAAAAAGCAGCTCCATACACCATAAACATTTAAATGTAATTTTGTTCTCTGGAATAAAATATCACAATAAAATCACAAAATTTGATCAAATAGAAATATAATAGTCATCTGCAAATATCAAATCAAATTATATTTGTCACATACAATTATACACAGTAAAATATGTAGTAAAATGCTTAGTTGCTAAACAGCAAAACCATGCTTGCGAAAGAATATAAAAAGACAGTAAAGCATAAATACACACCTCTATACATTTCAATATATACAATGGAGGTAATAGTGTGCATTATATTAACATTATAGAAAAATACATAAAAATAATAAATTACTATTAGCATCCATTCACGTGACATGAACATTGACAACAGGGCATCATGTAGCTCTAGGTGCTGTCCTCATTTAAGATATGGATGGACTGCATTGAGGAGCTCATCCTCCATCTCTCTGAATTGGTCTTCAGGCATCACTTGGTATAGATGTCCTGGAAGTTAGAGAGTGCACACCAAGTGATGCATTCAGCTGACCACTCCCTGCAGAACCTAGTGGTACTGATGCATGCATCTTCCAAACCAGGCAGTAATACTTCCTCTCAGAATGCTTTCCATGATGGATAGTTTTTTAGTAGATGGGTTAGCCTAAAATCCACGAATCACCTGTGGTAGTAAGGATGTTGTCGTGCCTTTTTTTTACGCAAGGTCAGGTCCTCTATGATGTGGACCCTGAGGTATCTGACGCTGTCCGCCCTCTCTACCTCTGTTGCAGGTTCACTGCTGTTTTCTCTTAAAGTTCACAACCAACTCCTTTGTCTTGCTAAATACTGATCCTTGATTACAATGGTCAAGTCAGCATATTTAGAGAACACAGTATCAACATCAGCACAATGTATTTAATGCCTGGAGTTACAGTTTTTTTGCTGTGTTGATCATTTAGTTTTATTTTACCATGCTTGTATCTCTGCTATTTCTGCTGCTCTGGTAGGAGTTTTACTATTATTGTTATTGTTTTGTGAAAATGAAATACTACAAGTACATGTTTTAAGCAAAGAATTTACACTGAGCTGTATATGAGCTGGACTAAAAGGATGATCCTCCAGTTTGGGTGGACAAAATCCTGATCAGAGGGTTAGAAATAGAAAATATCCAAGAATTCACATACCTGAGAAGTTATTGGGAAGGCTCTGATAAAGACATTAAGGACAGGAAAGAAACGTACAGCTGGTCCATGCAAGGGGGAACTGAGGAATATTCAACTCCAATGTGAAATCTGTACTTCTTTGTGAATTAGAGACATGAAGGGAAACAACTATCTCTATTAGAACCCTTCAAATGTATGTCAGCTGTTCTCTGCAAAACATGTTAGGAGTGAGGTGGCCATATACAATCAATATTACTTCCCTATGGCAACTGGACAAAACATCAGCCTATACCCAATAAAATGATGTTTAGAAAGTGGAATTGGAAATTCCACACACTAAGAACAAACAAGCATTGAGGAGGAACACCAAGGAAAGCAAAAAAGAAGAAGACCAAAGAACACCTGGTGCTAGAGATTAACAACTGACTTGCAAAATACTGGTTTGAAGGTAGATGAAAGGCCTATGTCACTAATTGGATGAGCCAAGGAAAGTCATGGAAGAACCAACATTCCTTTTTAAAGGCCGCTTACTCCCAGTGTTGTCTAATTGCTGAATCAATTCTTCCATCTCTCAACCTCCAGGTGTTGTGTTGCTACTCTCCATTTTGCATGAATTAAAGACCTAGGCCCATCATGCATCTCAGAATTACTCCTAGGAATTACACTAAAAGTCAGACTAGGATAGGAATTTTTTCCAACCTTTGAGTAGGACATAAGAAGTTCTGAACTTTATTCCCAACTAGAAGTTGGAGTTCATGTTTGAGAATTAATGACATCACAGCTCCACGACATTTCGAGCCGCAAATTAGAAATTATGATGACATTTTGTAGTTTTCTGATACTAACACTAAGATAACACGTCTCCATGTGCCACCGTCTCCAACCCATATAAATAAAAAAGCAGGATAACATAAAGATGATAATAATAATAATAATAATAATAATAATAATAATAATAAAGTAGTAGTAGTTGTAGGAGAAGAAACAAAACATAGTAAGGTAGGATACGAGTATTGTGCTAACTTTTCCACTTTGCAACAACATAAAGAATAATACTGTAACAAGCACCGAATGAGAATAAAGCACAATAATAGGCATGTTTATTTATTTAACATTGAATGCTCCAGGATTTGTTCCTGCCTTGTGCCATTTGCTTTCTGGGACAGACCCTAGCTTCCCTGCATAAGAAAAAGCCAGTTTAGAAAACGGATAGATGTTTCAAAGCTGTACTTTCAGATTAATCACCTTTTTGTTGTTATGGCCACGGGAAACTCCTCATTAAGTAGCAGTTACTGAAGCCAGCCACAGCAATTCTAGAGCTGTTTCTGAAGTCATGTTTGATCTTCAATTGTCCCGATCATCTTCCAATTTGCTGTGCTGTGCCATGCCATGTCTCCCCCTGTGACTGCCCTTATCTTCTGCAAGATTTAATTTATGCAATACCCCAGAAGTCTCTGCCTGCTTCCTTGAGCCTTCCAGATGATGCAAAATATAATGGGAATGTTGGATGTTGTTCGTGGCTGACATTTCACTTTTAATCACTAATCCAGTCCAGATATCTTCAGCGTAATATGCTGGCTACTACAGTACAGTCCATGACCACCGGTGTGTTAATACTGTGATATCACTTCTGGTTCACATATGTGTGCTCATCCACACTTGGGGCAATGATCGTTTGTGTGCTGATTTGCATGAATGCAACTTGCTTTAACATTTCATTATGTCGCTGTGAGTAAATGTATAAATTTCCATTTTATGCCTTTGTAAAGGTGTTTACAGTTTGTTGCAAAATTCAAGAAATGGTTGGTTGTGACATATCTAAATTATCGCTATTGCAAGGCTGCATTTTCCCTTTTTCCAAAAAAGTAATATCACTGACACTTTCATTGTTGCTGACATCGCATGGCTTCTCCATGTAGATGGATTGATCACATAACAAACAAAATTAGTTACCAATATTATTCCATCTATGTCAAATCAATATCTTTTTACTAGTTCTTTGTTGTTCAGCATTTCCGAAAACATTCTGCCTTTCCTGGAATGATCTCTGCCTGAGCGCCATCTTCTGACAGCTCCTAGCAAGTCAGGACAGCTCATGAGTTCTCCTAAATCGTGGTGAAATTAGAAGTAGTTTCCTAAATTAGGAACATTGATAAAATGCTTTAACTCCTACTCCTAAGAGCAGCACCAAATTTGCATCACTCTGAGAACTTTGAGCCAGTTCGGACTGTTTTCCTACTTTAAGACGCTGGATATGGGAGCAGGATCCTCAAAAACATTTCAGATTTTAAAACTTATTTTAAATAAATTAATTACTATCGTCCTCTGCTGTTGAATTTTTAGAATCCAATCAATAATTTCTGAACAAAAGCAATACTGACGTCAATGGTAGGCTATTGAATGCAGTGAAGTAGAATTCTGAGTTACGTTGTAGACTTTGATTTTTGTATGCTAATATCTATGACAAACTGGCATTCAAGCCCTCCACTGGTCACAATAGTTACATACAGGATTATTCAAAGGTTATAACTTGTATTTCATTTTGTGAGCTACAGGACAAAGCCTTTTCGAGAATACAGAGATCCAAAGGCTAACTAATAAATGTGAATAGACCTGGAGACCAGGTGCCAGTATTTTTATATAGTTATCAACTTGCTGGAATATTTTAGTTACAGAGAGAAAATAGTGAGAAAAAAGGATGATTATGGAAATAGATAATTTATTCAGTTAATTTTATAAATACAATTTGTATAATACGATATAAAACGGAAAGCTATCACTCTCTACTGCAGCCATTTTTTTCTGTTGCTTTACTTTGGAGAAACAGAAATAGAAAAAATTGCCATGCTCCATTTTTGCTCTGACAATGATGATAATGATACATTCCTTGCCTTTACTGCTGCTTGACTGGTCCAAGTTAAAGTAGCTAAAAACTGCTTTCAGTCTGAATGTTTGAGATTTTGTCATCTGCCTCCTACTTTGTGGTGTCTGGAGGTGTTTTGGGGCAGCAGCAGGATGCTACATAAAAGCAGATTTTTTTAGCTGCTGAAAGATAAAACTTATTTGATTTCTGCTGCATCATATTACACAGTAATATTTCATTATTATTTTCTTTATTTTATTATTATTATTGTTATTATTATTATTATTTGATTTGATTTCTTGTACAGCTGAGGGGAGGAAAGGCTGCAGGGATCTGAGGTATCCAGGGTGAACTTCTCCAGGCTGGTGATAAGGCTGTCCTCCTGGCATTGCAAGCAATCTTTGCTTCCATTTGGGAGACTGGCATCATCCCAACTGACTGGAAAACGGGACTTGTCGTGCCCAATCTGGAAAGGGAAGGATGATCACCTGGATTGCAGCAACTACAGGGGGATAACACTGCTCATGGTACCGGGTAAGGTCCTTACTAGGGTCGTCCTCAATAAGATCCGTGATCACTTGCTCACCTACCAGTGATCGGAACAGTCTGGCTTTACGCCTAAGAAATCTACCATCGACCGCATCCTAGCACTGAGGGTTCTCATGGAGCTCAAACACGAATATCGGCAGAGTTTCTTTGCAGCCTTTGTTGATTTTCATAAAGCATTCGACTCAGTTGATCGAGCTGCCTTGTGGACATCCTGAGGGTTCGCGGGATCCTCTTGAGGTTGCTGTATATCATGGCCGGCCTGTACACTGGTACTGTGAGGGCTGTGCCGAGTGGAGGCAGAACCTCTGCATTTTTCCCAGTTGATTCTGGGGTTCATCAGGGGTGTGCTCCTACTCTGTTCAATGCTTGTATGGACTGGGTGTTGGGCAAGGTAGTGGGGTCCAGCGGCTGTGGAGCATCTGTTGGTGAATAAAGATTCACAGATCTTAACTTTCTTGACGATGCTGTGATCTTCGCAGAGTCAATGGAGGCTCTGATCAGGGCACTCAAGAGACTGAGCGAGGAGTCTGAGTGTCTGGGCTTGTGAGTGTCCTGGATAAAAACCAAGTTCCAGGCCTTTAAAGACTTCTTGGGCACAGCCTTCAGCAGTGTGTCTGTTTGCGGAGAGAGTGTCGACCTTGTCGAGAGGTTTACTTACCTTGGCAGTGACATTCATGTCTCTGGTGACTCTTCCTATGAAGTCAGTAGACGGATTGCAAGAGCATGGAGGGTCATGAGGTCACTGGAAAGGGGTGTGTGGTGCTCCCGATATCTATGCAAAAGGACGAAGGTCCAAGTCTTTAGAGTCCTGGTGCTTCCTATCTTGCTATATGGTTGCAAGCTATCCAGTGACCTGAGACGAAGACTGGACTCCTTTGGTACTGTGTCTCTCCGGAAAATCCTTGGGTACCGTTGGTTTGACTTTGTGCCAAATGAGTGGAGTCCCAAATGAGGCACATTACCTGCATTGTGAGGGATTGTCAGCTACAGCACTATGGCCATATGGCGCATTTCCCCGAGGGTGATCCAACTCGTAAGATCCTCATTGTTGGAGACCCGAGTGGCTGGACCAGGCCAAGGGGTCACCCACATAACACCTGGCTAGATAGAGGGTCATTTCCGGAGGGTGGGACTGGACCGCGTGTCTGCCTGGGGGGTTGCAAACCGGGATCCCGAGTTGCTTCGTTGTGTAGTGGGTGTGGCAACGCACTGTACCAGTGCATGCTCCCCAACAATACTTGACTTGACTTGTACATAATATCACACAGTGATATTTAACTTATCTATAATAAAAAAATCAAAATTTTGTACATGTTTTGGATTATAAGAATAATTCAAACATCAGTCACAAAGGACTTTTAAACATTAACTTCAGTGTGTCAATGAAACGATCTGTTCAAGAAAAATAAAAAATAAAAAAATAAAAAAAAATCCTGTCTCTGTCTACTCTTATAAACACACAGCGAGTGGGTAAATTGTTCTTCTTTTATACCAGGCAGTCAAATAAAACTTTCCTGACTCGGTGAATTATTCTTAAATGCATTCGCAGAGTGGATACTTGCTCCAAGGGGCATGTGAGTCATCTGTGGTGGGAAAATGCACAATGCAAGAGCAGTTAAAATGAAATCTGGTCTAAAGGGCAGGAGCCACAGGGAAAGAGACGCAGTTTAACATGATTTAATTGAGGAAGGACGCCACTGGTCAGGCTGTCCAAATTAAGGACTGGAGGATAGGGAATATGTCTCTACACAAAAAGAGCAGCTCAACTGAAACTGATTTGCAATGATCCGGCAAAAATAAATCTGCGTAGCAATGTATGAAAACAAATGAACATATCTAGTAGGTCACTGCGGCCGTTACTGTAAATTAAATGTGGTGGCATACCTTCGGGAAATGAACACATCTTTTTTTTTGTAGCATTATGAGTGAAGTCTTTCAAAGATCAGCACACTTTGGCAGTAAAATGTCACTAGAAAAACTTTTCAAGTAATTGAAAACAGTCATCACACAAAATGGAGTAGAACATCAGACTCTTTTTTTGAAAACACTGGTTGTGAGCTGCTACTCATTTAACTACAAATTTGACATTTCAGTTTTCATCTGTCTCAGTTTGTGATCCTGAGCCAGTTACCTAACATGCCTGAGCGCCAAATATAAGCATTTCTCAATTTTGTAAGTATGACGTGGATAAAGACATCGTGCATCTCTACATAACTGGGATCTCTTCAGCTCCCTTCACAGGATGTCCTCCTTAGGCTCTCAGGACATGAACTACACTCAGCACCAAACCAGTGAAGTCAATGGAGTGCTGTGATCTGAAATTTTGCATACAAGTTGATAAATATTTAGTATGTCTTTATTTGTAACTTAGTCGAAGCAATGTAATATTAGCATTCAAGCATTTATGTTTACCCACCTAGGACTAAGTCAGGAAAGTGAATTTTACGACAGGGTTGGGGGAAGTGCCTCAAACAAGTTTGGCTAATATTTCTCTGCTGGAGTTTCTCAGTCAACCCCCACAGGAAAGCCAGGCTGCCTAACTGCCAAGCTTCACCTTAACACATGGTTTGGAGGGCAGGTGTGAAGGTATTCTGTCCCCCCCCCCACCCCGCCCCCATTGGTCTGAAGTATGGCTGTTTGGAACTGGCTTGTATCAGAAGCCTTTAAGTACCATGACGCCCTATTGGCTCTAGGGTTGGACAGAAAACCTATAAATTTGCTTGCTTAACCTCACTCTCTCTCTTACCAAACTGACGAATGACCATCTCACACCATGAATTGAAAAGGACAACACAATAAAGAGCACAGCTCAGCAGCCATTTTGAGACAGGCATGTGGCCTGTTCTGAAGAAAGCTGACCACAAATGATGCCTTAACTAGAGGCATTTTAAGTAACTAACAAGTCTGTGTGCCACCTGAAACTACACATCAACATTTATCAGGTTGTATAGTTGCCAATATTCAAATGTACTTTGCATATTGTTATTATTTATGAATATTATCAATAATACATTATTTTATGTGTAACTTAACTCCTGCTTGTCTTTTACTACACCTAATTATTGCCTGAGGTTATAAATGTAGAAGGGAAGGTGGGGAGAAGTTATATGGTACAATACCTTATAAACAGTGGTAAGTCTGTGAGATTTGAGGTATTCTGACAAAGGCTACATATTAATAATACAAAAGGGGAAAGTAGAGTAAAATATTACTCTACCAAGACAAAACAGGAGAATGTTATTGGCTTGAGTAACTAGATGGGCTTTTGACAGTAAGGCTGACTCTTCTTTGAACAGATTCATTCCATATGAGCTCTCCTGTACTCTCCCATGCTGAGGAAACCATGTCTACCTCATGGCACTATTGTTTGCACCTGGGTGACTCTCTACTCACATGCTCCCATTAGATTGAGATCAACTACCCACAAGAAGTGCAGAAAGTTGCCATCTGTGACTGTTTAGCCAAATGAAGGCCTCTGTCTTCAAAATGTTTCTGAACTGTTTTGCTTCCAAGTTATTTTTGTGAGATTTGGGCTATTTGTTTGCTATCCTCCTGATAGCTTTGCTGTCAGTGTGGCAGTTGCAAATAGGTCATGAATGTTCATCTATCAATTTACAGCTAAGAAGAACAGCAAAGTAAGTGTCATGGGTGGAAAGATATGAAAGTCATGCATGTTTACACATTCGGTTCTCTTGCCAATGTAATGATCCTGCAGGCAGCAGTGCCCAGAATGCTGACATGGTACAGCTGGTGTGATCAGGATGATTGTTCTGTATCATGATCCCATTTCATCCAAACTTTACCTGGCACACAGGTGGCATGACATTTTCCTTTTTCAGTATGGTGTGCTTGACTGTGAGGCCACAATGAAAAAAAAAATCATCAGCCCACGTCATCATGATTGATGAGTGCTATGAGGTTTTTATGGTGACAGGCTCTATTAATTTGTGGATAAAAATGGGGTTGTGCCTAACCACCAAATTATTCTCTTTTGTCTATGTTATGCCAGCAAACTTTGAGAAATGAACAGGAGAACAGATGAATTAACATTAACAACATTTATTTGTATAGCACATTTTCATACAAATGATGTAGCTCAAAGTGCTTTGCAAAATGAAGAAATAAAAAAGAAAAAATATAAAAATTAGGCAAAACTAATTAACAAAGAATAAAGTAAAGTCCGATGGCCAGGAAGGACATAACTAAAAAAATTCCAGAGAGCTGGAGAAATAAAAAACCAAAATCTGCAGGGGTTCCAAGGCCATAAGACCTCCCAGCCCCTAACCTAACATAAATGATCTCAATCAGTCCTCATGGTTTTTAGGCTTCTAGTGGAAGAATTAGATGACAATGGTCATGTGGACCTTAACAGAACAAGGGTCAAAACCGGGAGAAGAAAAAATATGGATGTCAAAGCCAAAACAAAGACAAAATTAGTGGTTAAAAGTTAGGACTGAGAAACTTTTTAAAAGAACAATTTGAAAAAGGGTTATGAATCAACAGCTCAAATGAGGAAGTGATTTCCTGGAGGATGTTTTAACCTGTCATTTTGGGTCACAACCTCAGAGGACACGCTCCTTAACAACGTGCGCACTTGCCCTAACGACGGAAATTCCAAAATGGCTGTGAGCATGAAAGCCAGTGATGGACAGACGAAGCGGTCCAAAAATGATTAACCTTCAAAACAAAGGAGAGTCTTCACAAATGGATGTCAGAATGAGACTCAGTGAATCAAAGATAAAGTATGTAAAATTAGAAAATGTAAAAAGAATATTTAAAATTAAAAAGAGAATCGAATCCTAACAGTGTATTAGATACATTTTTCCAGAAATTCTGTAGTTTATTCAGATACCACTTTAAAACCTAAGTTGCCATGTTATACAGGGAGAGATGTTTTTTTTTCTTTGATATCCTCCTATGAAAGCCATACTTTTTTCAGTCTATTTCTGATGGCACAGTTTTGGACTGTAGCATTTTCCATGATAACAGAATCTTCTAGATCCCTTTTTAGAGCTTTAAGTTGTTTTGTGATTACTTTGAGCATCATATGATCTGATTTTTAGACGAATTTATTGAGAAACTCCTGAGTCTTAAAAATTGTTAATTTATAAATAGTCCTTTTATTGTGGAATAATGGACTTCATATATTTTGGAAATTGTTGTGCAGCAACAATTGCATACCTGTGATCATGACATATGTCTTTTCTCCCTAACATAAACCTAATGCTCCTGCAAAATCTTCTGCTTTTATATGTAAGTGTTAGAGTTTTCATTATATAACCAATCAAGTGAAGCTCATGATCTCAATTCCCTTTTAAAATGATTTGGAAATAATAAGGGTGGATGCACTTTTTCACACCTCTTCTGCATGTTGGTTTATTTGTGTTGTGAATTAGACACACTTGAGGAAAGAGATAAACCTGTCAAAAAAGTGTTGTCACAGAAACTATTCATGTTTTAAAGAAAATGTTTTTTAATTAAAGAGATGAAAATAATATAGAAAAACATTCAAAATCAAAAGGTCTAAAAATAAAATACAGGAATGAAAAAAACAATAACAAAAATATATAATATATAATAATAGTAAAAAAAAAGTATAAAAACAATACAAAGCTAAGAAATTCAACATTAACAAAGCAAAAAACAATTACAGAAATATAAATATTAAATACAACAAAGAAACCCAACAAGCCAAAATTTCACAACCCACAAACACAAAATTCAACTAACAAACAAAACTTTCCCAAAACCTGAAAACCAAACACCAAATGGTCAAAAGACTGATAAACCAACATCTAAACAAACAAGAGAGCAAAATAAGGTGCAGATGTCAAAAATATGAACATTTTAAAAAAATCTCTGAAATTATTTTACTTTTTTTTCTTTTTGGAATGCTTGGAATTTATTTGTATAATTGATTTTGTAGTTTGGGGTTATTTTCAGTTTGTTAAAAGTATTTGAAGTCTTTTTTCCTTCTTATGGATGCCACAATTTTGTAACAATTTTGTACTGTTTTGTGGATGCAATGTCTGTTACTGCCACATGATAACAGGAGGTTGTGACATGCAATGACTATTGTGCCACGGTATAACGGTCATGTTCTGTCTGACAGATAGGATTTTTTTTTTTGGTAAAGGAGTGGGAGAAAGCTGAAAGTCAGAGACGTGTGGATTAAAAAAAAGAAACAAACCAATCTTTAGTCAAAACAAGGGTTAAACAAGAACAGTTTAAGAAAAACAAGACTTAAAACTAGAAAAGAACTAATGTAAATACAATGTAAAGGATGTACCGCTATTTATATGGATTGCATTGAAGCCATCACATAGAGCATGGCCCCAGAGAATTCTGGGAACATTCACCCTGGCAACCATCAATTTCCATTGACAGAATATGGTGATGTCCACAAGAAAAACTAAATGGCATTGTGGCAAAAATAAATAACTTTCTCAGGAAACTTGGATCATCACATAAATGTTACAAATGAATTCCCTGGCTGTTAAAACCCTATAAACAATATGAAAATTGACCCAAACATTACAAGGAGGTACTAGAAAAATGAAACAAAGAAATCAATCACAACAGGCCAACACTGCACAAGTCTCAAGTTTCTCTGTTGTAACATATAGTTTTTATGGCGTCGATTGATAATTTGGTGTATCTCGCCTCTCCAACACATTTTCAGGTCACATTTTGTGCTTTGTTTTCTGGGCTTCTGAATTCCAGCTTCAAGCTGAGAAGCCTGGCCCCTTTATCAGCTTTTTTAGTCTGCTTTTCCCATCCAAACAGTATAGCAGATAACACAGTAAAGAATGAAAAATGCCACAATAAAACTGCAGTGGCAGAAGGACATTTAAATAGCCTCCGGGTGCGGCCATGAGCTGATTAAAGCACCTCGGGCGTGTAATCCAGTTAGGGTTTCTCACCTCTCCTCTATCAACTACAAACTTAACACTTAACAGCATAATTCACTTAAGATGGGATGATATAATTAGAATTAACAAAAAAGATTTCAAAAAACAATTAAAGAAATGTAATTCATCAAAATGAAGGTAAAACAAAACACAAAGAAAGTGAAAAACGAAACACCCACATCATCAGCTGAGGTAAGATTTTATTTTAGCACTTGGCAAAGACTGATTAATTAGTAAAATGACCTGTAAAGACAGGTGTTTGTATTTTTTTCACATCTCTGTATATACTGTATGTATGAAAATGGCATGTTGACTATGTGATCAATCATACTCCTCTTAGATGGTGCTGCTCTTCTCAGCTTCAGATCTGGAAGCCACAAATGGGAGCTCTACAGGATGAATGTCACAGAAGTCTGCAGCATTTATTTAACAACCAATAGCAGAAATCAGATAGAATGATCAAATTTCCTGTCTGCTGCATCTTTGTGGCTTGCATTAAATTCAAACAGCACTCATACTTTAACAAGCAATTCATCATCAATTTGGCCAGACTAACCAGACATACTGGCTCGATTCTTGGCTTTCAGGCCCTGCTGCCAGTCATTGCTTTCTTCTTTTTTGATGGTACTGACACGTTATCTGATGTCAGGTAAGTAAGCGAGCCCGTGTAGGAGCAGTTTGACACATCAGCCTCAGAATTCTGACTTTTGACAGCTGTCAGGTGAGCAGCAGGTATATTTATCACTTTAGTGCACCACAAATCATAGGCAAACAAATCATCCTCAAGCACTAGGATGATTTAGCGAAGATGTCAGGACAATAAATGAAGTCTGAGCCAGCTTCTCAGCAGCTGACATGAGCATCAGGCTACAGTGGTCTCATTAAGTAAAAAAGGAGCACAATGAAAACTGTAGTCTTTCCTTATTCAATAAATGGAGATGTCACACAGGCTTTTATGGATGCTCACTTGTACATACTGTATATTCTGTTTCTGTTTCAGTGCTATTCTCTGTAAATAATTATAAAACTAATTAGTGATTTAGAATCAAAGGATTAGTGTGTGGTTATCTTGATAAGCACTACATAAAAATGAACTGGTATTTCAGTTGTGGACATTTATATACAGTTACATACACTCTGATTGATTTTCCCATCTCCAACCTCCATGACATCTCTGAGGTTTCACAGCTGTGGTGGTATTGGGATTTGTTAGAGTTTCTCTGCTTGATAATACTGTCCTCCAAACCATCCTTATTCAAGTACTTCTCACATTCTTCAAAACTTCCATTGCAGGTGGGGCTGCGGCATCATACCTCCAAGAGACCATCTTTGAATTTTATTCTTGGTGACTTTTCATGTTTTCTCTGTGTCTGCATGGACCTCATCCCACATCCTACATGTGCTGAGTTAATTAGGGTTTCTAACTTTGTCCTGAATGAATTGGCTTTGTCCTGTAATGGACTTGCTTCTCTGACCCCGGATGGCTGTTCTTGGTGCTTCCAGATTGGACTTCAGCCCCTAGGACCCTGAAATTGGATTTGGTGGCACAGGGGATAAGAAAGAAAAGGAAGAAATTAAAAAGAAAGAAAAACTCCTGACTGTCACAGTGAGGTGTTATGTAGACATATTGCTGTCAGTATAAAGGAGCCCTGGTAATGCTTCTAGACAAAGGGTCAAATTGAGAGTAATGTTCATATTGGCAGTCTGTTTAGTTTTACTTCTGTTCTTAGCTTAAAGTCCAGGGGGTCCAGAGTATGTCCCATAACTGAACCTGCTCTTTAATTAGCTTGTTGATTTGGTGGGCGTCTCTATGATGTTACTGATCCAGGCACATCAGCACAGAAAATTGTACTGGCCATCACAGAGTTGTAGAAGATTTGACGGATGTCACTTCCAACATTAAAGGAACATGGTCTCTTAAGGAAAAAAGAGTCTGCTCTGCCCTTTCGTATATAGTTCCTCCGTGTTGAGTCCAGTCTGGCCTATCATTGATGTGGACCCCCAAGTACTTATAGCAATGCACCACCTCTACATCAACTCCCTGAACAGTAACCGGACATAGAGGCTATTTGGTGTGGCAACAATCAATAACCAGTTCCTTGGTTTTAGTTATTTGGAAACATAAGTAAGCCAATTGTTATACAAAGGTCAGGATTTATAAAACATGACCTTGGTGTGGAATTTGTATTAAAGTTATGGAAAGTTTCGATCATCTCTAAGTCCTGCACGAACTTTTATGGTTTTGGCATTTTATCGACTCCAGGCAGCTGGACAACGATGTAAGCAGAAAATCTAATCGTGTATTTCAATGACAGTTCAACTAAATTCTGATGTTCAGCAGTCCATAAATCCATCAATCCATGCATCCATTCATCCGTCTGTCCATCCATTTATCCACCCATTTTCAAAACCAACTCCAATTCAGCACTCCAAGAGGATGGCTCTAAGACATTTAACTTGGCTTATAAGTCAGTCATCATCACAAAAAAGGACAGAAATACCATTAACAGTATTTAAATGACAGTTGTATGGTTTAACCTAAGATTTATTTGTTTTTTTAATTGCTTCTGTGTATTACTTAGTCGGTGAAAATGGTTGTGTAAACATATACTCATAAATCCTTTTCAGAGGTTGCTTCCTGTAGGACTATGTCTCCCATGTTGTATTTAAAATTGATGTTCATGTGTTGCACTTTGTACTTTTCTACGTTAAACTGCATTTTCCAAGTGTTCGCCCACTTCTGAAAGTTGTCCAGGTCTTTTTCAATAAATTTTTGTTGCCTCCTGTCTTCCATCCCTCCAATTTTAGTGTCATCTCAGAACTTCACAAGTTTACTAACTATATCAGAATCAATGTCATTAGTATAAATAAAAAAAAAATAACTGTCCAAGGGCAGACCCCTGAGGGACTCCACTGATGACCTCACTCCACATGGAGAATCTCCTCTTCTCTGTACTGTTTGTCTCCTGCCAGTTAACTAACTAGAGATCCAGTTTTAGAGGTTACCTCTGATGCCTACCGCTTCTAGTTTCAGAATTAATTTTGGGTGTGGGGCTGTATCAAATGCTTTTTGAAAGTCTAGGTAAATTATTTGATATGTTTTGTTTTTGTCAGCTATTCCAGTTGCTTCTTCAAAAAAAACTAAAAGTTTGGTTTGATAGGACTGTCCTCTCATAAACCCATGCTGGCTGCTATTTAGAATATTATTTTCATTTAGGTAATTTTCAAATTTATTTCTTATTATAGTTTATATAGATTTACATGGAGATATCTTCTGAGACCTACTTAAGGGGTGTGAGTGGAGTTGGGTTGGGGTTGCAGTTTTTCTTCCATGTGACTTCAGGTGTGAAGAATAATCAGACAAACACAGTACATCTCAAGCATAAACTACACCACCTTCCTATGCCCTTTATTTTAGTCCTTTAAACACACTTAAACTGTAAATGGTCACATTCCTGACTATATATATATATATATATATATATATATATATATATATATATATATATATATAAAATACATATATCCAGATGGTCTATTTCTTACCAGTCCATTAAGTAAAATGTTATCATGCTTATCAATTTCATAGGATCAGTTTCTTCATGCTGTAAAGAAACAGTGATTGGGGGGGTGGGGGGTCACCATTAGGGTCACATTTCATGATAATGAAGGGCTTGCAGGACACATTTATTTCCTGTAATGAAATTATATTGTGGAGATAAACCAAATCCAAAACTCTCCTCTGCAAGTCAGAGACAGAAAATCTTTGAAATCTTGGAATGAACAGACATCTGCCTTGTTTAATAAAAAAAGTAAGACCCAAAATTGCATGTAATTTAATTTCATTTACTTCATTTAAAGAAGATATTTTCCTTCATGGTTTGCATCTGTAACCAGGTCTATAATTTATTAGAAATGAATTTTCTCAGCTTGTAATGTACACTAATGTGCACTCATCTCTCAGTGCATTTCTATTAAAATTCTAGAAATATTTTATATGCAAAACATAAATTGATTGGCTATCTTCTGCTTCATTATTTAGAAGTGGCCTACATCTTTTCAATCAAATCTGTCTTTTTATGAAATCCAAATATTGTAAATAGTACTGATTGAACACACTAGCTGTTTTAGTTTATTTTACTTAAATTTCATCATTTTATTATCAAATTTATTTTTATTTATTATCAAAAGAGTGATTTTTCTAACTATTATTTTTTTCCTTAAATTCTCTTATTTTCTCTTATGTGCTGCTTAATTCAGATATAATAAATGGATATATTTCAAGAATCCCATTTATTTTATATAACAAAGTGTAGGGAAGTGTCATTGCTTTGGCAGTCCAGCATTCTGGGTTCAAGCTCCATATCCAGTTTGCATCTGTATGGGGTTCTCTTAACTGGCGGCTCTTTACTGGCCCTGGGTGGTCATGTGCATGAGTGGGCCCTACCCTGCACTCTTTCCCTCTCCATGGTTGGTTTCTGCTTTGTAACTGTTGCTGCCAGAATAGTCTTCAACCAAACAGAATGCCGACAATAGCTTGGGCTTAGGAACACTGTGTTATCTTAACAAAGCAAATTACAGCTAGACTACTATTATATATAGTATTTCTACTATTTATCTTATGCACTGTTAATAGTGACTAATTGGAAGGGATTGAGCCGACCACGTTGTGCTCCACAGACCGCGCTTTTAGCCACAAGACTGCGTCTAAGGATGCACAAGAGTCACTTTACAGCCAATTTACTATTGTGAAGAAATAAGACAGAATAAACAGATTAAAGGTTGGGGAACCATCCTTGTATAATGTGCTGGAGTCAAGCTTTCTATCACAACTGCTCCCACGGTCAAAAAGTTCCAAATAAAACTGTTGACAAAATTAAACAGTTTCAAGGAGTCTTTTATACATCAGTAGGCGGATGTAAATAAACAAAGGAAACTGAAGTGATGAGAAGAGTAAGGGATGGAGGTGACATCTTTCTGTGGAGACTGGGGATGAGGAAAACAGAAGAGGACCGGAAGTGAAGTCATCTCAGGAGTACGGAAGAGATACCTGAGTTTGTATGAGGAAATGGAGCCCACTCCAGACGGCGTTTTCGGACTCGTTTTTATTCATCTTGTTTTCTGATGAAGAGAGAAAGGCATTAATACTTTGACTTATTCCCCCGTCTCGTATTCTTTCGTGCTCCACTGGGCCTGCTGTTTGTCTCCTAATCGCATGTGTGTGACACTATATAATAAAACCCTACTGTGTGTGTGAGAGTGTGTGTGTGTTTAGTCTCTGAAGCAATCTCATTGGTCAATTTGGCTTTTGGTCTGATTGGCCAGTTTGGCTTTAGTTGCTCAGTGGTATAGATGATGACATGATACTTCAGGGGTGTAAAGTTCAATTTCTGATTATAATTATTTTATTAAAACAAAATGAGTTAATACAGTACTAACAAGTTGCAACCTGAATCAGCTTTAAACATGCAACAAATATGAATGATGTTTTCACAGTGGGTGATTGGGGCCCTACTACAATTGGGGGTAGACAAAAATTGGATGACGAGCAAGGAATGAAAGTGTCAGGGAAGCTGGATTCATGGGAATGCAATCATGAGAGGAAGCTCAGGAAAGAGAGACTGAGACACGTGAGGATACCGAACAGAGGTGTAGGAGGAACACCGCAGGTATGCATAGAGCAAGAGAGGATGAGGCAAGCAAAGATACTGAGCAGACATGTAGGAGGAATGCTGCAGATACAAATGGTCGGGAAAGGGTGAGGCAAGCAATGATACCAAGACAAGACTCCGAGACAGATAGTTGAAAAGGTCGGCATTTGTATCTCCCTCAGGCAGTGTTTTCACATGGCCAGCTATATGTGGCTCAATCAAGAGTCAACAGAAGAGAAGCTGTGAATGTGATGATACATGGAGAGAAAAGTAATAGAGATACGAGGAACAGAGTATATGGAGAGGTCCTATAGAGTTAGAAATAGAACAGAGTAATTTACAGATTGTTACAATTATACATTGATTACTATCATGTAGTACTCATATGTAGAGTGTTTGATGATATTGTTTGATAAAAATATAAAAATACATCTATTTACATTTTTTATTATTTTAATTAAACTGTTTCAGATTTATTATGTTGTACTAAGTATCCATGTTAATCATTTAAAAACACAATTAGATTTGAACTAACAATTATCCATTTAATAAAATAACATCAATCATCAAATTTGTAAGCTTATTCAATTGCCTGTCTTTGACAGGTAAGAGTAGCTAATAGAGAATAAAACCAGTAGCCCAGACTAAATACGATGGTAGTCACACTACAGCACACTCATTCAATGGAAAGAAACAACAACAACAACAATAATATATTTTTTGTATTTCCCAAAATCAGACAAGGAATGCCTCAATGGGCTTTAACAGGTCCTGTTTTTTAACAGCCTAAGAAAACTAGAAAAAAATACCCTTGTAGGGAAAAAAGAATGGAAGAAATATTGGGAAGGGCAATTCAGAGATAGACCCCACTCATCAATGTAGGTTGGGCATGCAGTGTGTGTCAAAAAATGGAGTACAGTAATCCCTTGCTACTTTGCGGTTCACTTTTCGTGGATTCACGACTTCGCGGGTTTTTAAATACAAGTGATTGCCCGCCTATCACGGAAGTTATGTTCCAGACCCATCAGCAACAGGAGAAAATCCGCGATATAGAAAGACCATATAAATAAACATTTTTATAGTTTAAGCCTTAAAATACCCATCCCACATGCTTTAAACACATGTAAACTTATAAAACACACTTTGTTAACACATATGATATGTGGATGTCGGGCTAAGGATATGAGTAACATCTCACTATTATAAAACATTTTAACTTCACGCAAGACAAGACAGTGAGACAGGAAAATTGGTGATATACAGGCTTTTAAATTATTGACACGCAGAACGACAAGCAGCACAAAGCCAGCACAAAGTCCACTTCTCCTTAGCGTTCATTCAGCTCCCTACCCCCTTGACAATGCGAAGTGGCAGGAGCGTACTGCGCTTCCGGGGAGGGGGGGTTTGAGCGAAGGTGCGTTCAGCTCTCACACACCCACCCACACACACACACACACTCCTCCTCCTTCCGAACACGCAGAGCGACAAGCAGGCATTTTGGCAGAAGCAGCACAAAGTCCATTTCTGCTCAGCGTGAGTTCAGCTGCCCCCCTTCACAAAGCGAGTGCAGACACATCAACGTCTGATCGCTGCGTGCAGTGTGCAGTGTTGGTCTGAGGTGTTTAAGAATGTAGAAAGTGTTTAAGAGCATAGGAAGTGTTTATAAGAGCGTGGGAAAGGTTAACAAGAGAGTGAGAAAGGTTTATAAGAGTGTGGGAAGGGTTTATAAAGCCTTAAAATATGTATAAATAATAAAATAAATATAGGTCGCTACTTCGCGGATTTTCACCTATCGCGGGGGGCTCTGGAACGTAACCCCCGCGATAGGTGAGGGATTACTGTAAATACAACACCCAAAACAGAACACAAGTAATCCACTTATTAGTGCTAGATGGCCGATCTATCAGTGCCACCTCAGAAGTACAGCACAGGGACAAGAATCAGACTCCTCAAACAAGGCAGCAACACGCTGCGATTCTAAGGTGAACATACGGCTCTTGTGCTAACTTTCTTTACTCCACTGACTGTTTTACTCTATGCCAAGATCTGTTTTACGTAGAACTGTGACAGCTGAAGTTTGAGTTCTTTTTGGATTGTTTTTGAAGCACATCTTATTCTCATTTGTCTGATTGAAGTGTGTTTTTCTATATTTTGTATCCAAATGCCAAGTAAATAAAATAAAGTTTAAGAAAAAATGCTGCCTTTCATTTTACCATGTTATCCTTAATGTTTTTTAGAAATAAGGAGACAGACTGTACATTTTCTAGAGATCAAAAATGATCCGAATTGCAGCTATTTGGCAGAAGCTGACATCTTACCAGTGACTCACTGTGTGACACTTTACAAACCTCGTAATGTGCTTGGGCTCAAAACATACAGCTAAATGAGTTGATGTAAATTCTTAGGAATTTACATCAACATCAATTTTATCTTGAATCATAAATAACAATTATTTACAGTGATGATGTGTTCAAAAGGCCCAACACAATAAATGAACTTACAAACACACAGCAGGGTAAGGGTGACCCTTATAGACGCCATGCATGAAAGATTCATGTTGACTCAAAACTGAAAATTTTACATCGAGCACATCTCTCTCGTTTAAAACTGTCCAAAATGTTTCCAGGGCAATTACTGCAGACAAAGAGAGCAATCACACTGTTTGAAGCATAACAGGTATTTAAAGTACAATGTCATGGAGGAAAGTTATTGGATAATTAGGTAGTCCTCGATCACAATAAACTGCACCACATTAACATCATTCTGGACCAAAATCTTTAAGTGCCTTTCAGACAGCCTTGGTGTCACAATCCCTCCTAACCCATTAACAGCTGTGTTCGGTGTTCTTCCAGATGGGCTTAAAGTGGAGAAGGACAAACAAACTGGAATTGCCTTTACTACACCACTGGCACATAGACTTATCTTGGTCAACTAGAAGAATCCTAACTCACCTGTTCTAAGTCAGTGGGTAGCTGATGTTGTATATTATTTGAAACTGGAAAAAAATCTAATTCGCACTTAAAGGATTCTGTACAAAACTTATTCAAAACCTGGCAGGATCTAATCAATAACATTTTAGAATAAGCATTTAAATTGAGGAAGCAGGTTCTCTCCCCTCTTTTACTGTATTTATCTTTATTCATTTATTAATTTATGTATTTACTTATTTTTACTAGCTTTACGTTTTAGATGTCTTTCTCAGGGGTGAGGGTTGATTTGTTTCTAACCTTTTTTTTTTTTGTTAAACTTGAGTTATTTGTATGGAATGCTATTTGGTTTTAATAAAATCATTAAAATCAAAACAAAAATGGAATTAAGAGACATTTGTTCTACCGTCCTCTTCCGTGTTGTAATCCAGTTTGGACAGTTGTGTCTGCTTGCAATTTCTAGAACCATCTCCACACCCAATTTGAAAGCATAATTAATTCAGTTCAAAGACATGGGGTGCTGATGTCCATTCTGACAGCACTGGGTCATAAGGTGAAAACTAAGAGCCTGGGCTAGGATGTCAACAGAGGCAGCTCTGCTAACCACTCTGCCACCTTTTTCAGAATCATTTGATCTGGTTTATACATTTAGCTTTATGAATTTGACTCTAATGGATATTACCAGTAGAATTTGATGGAAATTGTCTTTTCAATCCTAGAGTAAATGGAGGAAATGCATAATGTGACAGGGAGAACATGCATATTCTAGGCAGACAGTGAAGTAGGCAGCAGGTACAATTTGAACCCAAAGTTGGTCATTTACTATTAAATAACAGGAGAAACACAATATTTTTAAAGTATTGCATTTCCAGCATTAACTGGAAAGAGCAGTAAGCACTTGTTTCCTTTGCAATCTGGGTTTAAATATTGACTTGGACACTTGTGTGTTGTGTCTCAATGTGTCTGTGTGGGTTTGTATTCTGGGAGCTCATGCCCACCACTCAAAAAAACAATTGGGTTATTTCACAAAAATATTGCACTCTCTCGCATAAGAATTGTGTTATTTCAGATTAATTAGTATGGCATATTGCCCATAACTATTGCAGTATTTTACAAAAATATTCTGCTACCTTGTAAACATTTTGCCTGCTGCCATTCATATCATTGTGTATGTGCGTGGTCTACTTGTCAAGTGACAGCTAGTGAGGGAGTGAATAAGCACATGCATAGTATTGCCATAAGTGACAAGCTCTGAACAGAAATTAAAGATATACATTTAATCCTGTATGTGCTGAGGGTTAAATTTAATCATCCTAATTTAGGGTCACTGGGAGACAGTGATTATTGCAGCAACACTGGATGTAAGACAAGAAGTAAACCCAGTGGATGGTCTGATTTGCACAGCCGGTTTAGAAAAGAGTGTCATACACACAATCCAGTAACAGAAAATGAACCTATAAATAAAGTATCAGTTTACTTTTAATCCAGTTCTTTGCTACAGTTATTTTGAAATGGTATTGTCTGTTGGCGAAGCAACTAGTGCTCATACCTCAAATCAAGTTGAGGAAGGAAAATGGGGAAGGATGCTTTATACTTTACAGCACATGAAGAATTTAACTTTTTTGTTAATTAAGAAATATTACTTAAAAACATTG
Organism: Erpetoichthys calabaricus; assembly: GCF_900747795.2. Lineage (NCBI taxonomy): Eukaryota > Metazoa > Chordata > Cladistia > Polypteriformes > Polypteridae > Erpetoichthys > Erpetoichthys calabaricus. The sequence continues at coordinate 45,350,483 of NC_041396.2, forward strand.
CCATGTGTCAGTGTTCAGAGAGGTAATCATCCGCACATAAGCACATTCTTACCAACCAATCCACAAAAGAACATGCAAACTTCATGTAGATCCTGACTCTGTAAGGCAGGAATGACAGCTCTGTGCTACCACTCTACCTTTGTCAAAGCATCTGTACTAAACTCATTAAACTTTAACCTGAATAAAACTAAATGTTCACTTAAAGCTTGCATTTAACTCTCTGCATTAATTAAACGGTACACGACAGCTTAATCTGTCTTTCAGTAGCTGTCAGAAGATTACCACCATGTGACCAGCACCTGCAGGCAATGTCTTTACAAAATAATGTAAAAATTATTGTGAAATAACATAATTATTTTTAAAGTCAAATTTAAAATTTTTGTTTGAGTATTAGAAGTAAGCTTCCATAGCCAATCATGCTTGAGTGTGTGTTTGAGTGGGTGGGCCCTGTGAGGTCTTAGTCTCCCATTTGGGGATGGTTGTGCCCAATGCTGCTGGGATAGGCTGAAGCTTCCCATAACCTCAAACTAAATAAATGGACAAATGGATGAAAAGACACTATAAATGTTAAAGAAGGATTTGATGAATTTACAGACAGCACTTTAGAACAAGTTTATAGAGAAAATGCCAGCAAGAGTGTAGAAAAATGAAGGTTACTTAGCCTTTCTGAATGAAAGAAATTAGTCTGGATTTAAAGGATAAATGAACTAATTTGACTGTGAAGAAATGGGACTGTGATCTTTCTCTTAGCGACATATATTCTTCCATAAAGGTCCCTGATCGCCAGTAATAGATTTGAATAACTGAACTCTTTTCCCATTGAAATATTTCAAGGAAGGATGCAAATATGTTTTTTTAAGAAAATCAACGATGGAAACAACTTGATAATTTCCACTTGTGTGACCACGGACTGGTTGAAAGAGTAGCAAAGGAACTGTGGAAGTTAATCAGTTGAGTAAGTTTCATTTTAAATTGTGCCTTCAAAAAGAAATTATGCATGAAAGTTCTCCATGGACCCAACTGTCAACCTCTTAAAAAGTGGGTTTAGAAAACAGATGGATGATTAATTCAAAATAGTCACGCAGCATGCAGACAACCAGAGGACTGGGCATCGAGGCTTTTAGCAGTCATGGATCTGGTGGTACACGTCCCCCTCAAGTCCTTGGATGTTTGGTCTGATTGTCTAAGGCCTTTCATTTGCTTTGATCCTTAGAGGGACCCACTTTTTTTATGCTAAGTAGTTCCTTGAAGAGGTACAGGTGCAGGAAGGGGGGAGTATTTGCTGTTGGCACATGTTCATAATGGTGATGGTGGAAAGCAAGTGTCAGATAGTTAGTTATAACACTTCTATTTTTGTTTTGTTTTTTTTTCTTGTGTGGTCTAACTTTGGGTGTTTTTACCAGCAATCTTTATCTGTGAGATATCCTATCACCCACTACCCTGGATGTCCACTTTGGTCACATCACATCCCTGAGAATAAGGAGAAGCTGGGAAAAGGAACAGCAATGCTATAGCCGGCATTATAGACTGGGTGCTTAGGGAACATCGACACCCCCTCACACATGTAATATTATAAGTAACACTTCCACATTTAAGCATCATACCCTAAATTTAACTAGTAGCTTACACAGAGGGAAGTGACTTGCCTATACTGTTAAAGGACTCCCCTCCATGCCGAACCCCCAAAGGCAACAACTTCAGCACCACTGACTGTCCCTGTGCTTCCTTCAGATTTACTTAAGAAAAAAAGGTGGTGGATTTGCCTGGGAGGTCCTAAAGGAGCCTTTCAGAACTCCAAATTGCACCGAAGTGGCTTCTTAAGTATTTTGCCAATGCTTATAATTCTGTTTGCTTTTCACACAGAGACGCTAATTGCTTTTTGAAGGAAGAGGATCTACATTGATCAGCCCACGCGCATGAAAGACAGCAGTCACAACCTGCTTTTGTAACACAATGAGAAGTGGTGAAAGGAAAAAAAATGCACTAGATGAATTAAAAGCTCGTTGGAGCTATTTTGTTTAATTTTTTTAATTAATTTGCTTATTTACAGGGCTTTTAAGAGACTTATTTTCATTAGGCCAGCAGCCTTATTATTATTATGTGGGAGGCGTAAAGAATTTTAATGGAAAAAAGTCATACTTAAGGCTCCACACATTAAAATGCACACAAAACATTTGTGTACATAACACATTAAACCTGTGCATTTTAAAATAAATCTGGTGGTTTAGCACCAAGATTTGGATGAAAGAACAAAAGTCACACATTCTCCATTTCACAACCATGTAGTCTTATGTGATTAACTGATAGCAATGTCCGCCTGCTTTTTAGGCCAGATTCGTCAAGACAGACAATCAGGCCTCTGTTGTTTAATAACAATAACATGATCAGCCCTATAATTAAGCAAAAGAACAATATTCATAACAGTGGCACAGTGAATAGCACTAGGCTTTAAAGGCTTGGGCACCAGTGCTGAATTTGCATATTTTCCATGAGGGTTTACTATACTTAATTTCCAGTCTAGGAAAAAGTGTTATTCCTCTCTTTAAAGGAAACAAAAAGGTGTCACACACGTGCGCATGGGAGGCAGCTAAAGGGCTTGAGTGACGGCAGTTCTGAGACATGCCGGGAGGTGGCAGAGTGCACTGACTCTTTTTCTCTCTTGCCTGCAGACCATTCCCGGGAGATTCCACCTGGCTCTCGTGACATCATTTCTGGGACCGAGCCAATGGAAGGAGACCTTACTGGCTCCGGCCCCTCTAACGTCACATCCGGGCTCGAACCAGAACAAACGAACACGACCCTGATCCTTATGACCTCACTTCCTGTCTTCCCCTTTAAAACCCTGCCCTTTTTCCTAATTCCTCAGTCTTGTCTTGGACTCAATTGTATGCACATTAGTGCAGTGTATTTCATAAAAACAACTTTGCAGCCAGGATACCAGATTATACGGGTGGCTGCCCCAGACCTTTATCTGAGTATGTCTCATTTGTGTGACAAAGGTTAAAGATTATTTTCACTGTTGAAAGGATAGAAGGTAAAAAAACACAACATTTTGGTTGTACAGCCTCCATCTTGTGTGCAAATGAAAAGGAAAAAGCATGTAGCATATACTGTACGAGGTGTGTCTATTAAATGATGTGACTAATTATAACTCATCTTTATTTGTATGTATTACAAATTTAATGCTTGTCCCCTTCAATATACTCCTCATTTGCACTAATACATTGCTGCAGTCTTGTTTTCCACTGGTCGAAGGCATGGAGCAAATCAATTTCTGTCAGTTGTTTTAACATATCTTCCGTTTTCTTCTTTACAGCATCAACTGACTCAAAACATGTCCCTTTAAGCACTGATTTAACTTTTGGGAAAAGATAAAAGTCGCATGTTTCTTCATGTTAAGATCCTCATGCAAATTTCTCCATGCAGTGTCTTTGTCAATGTTCACAGATTCAGCTATCATTCGAACACTGAGTCTGCAGTCTTTTCGAACAATCATTTTCTTCGGTTCTTGAAGTGCAAGGTCGTCCATGGCGTTCATCATCTTTGACATTCTCAGGAAGAGAGAGAGAGAGGTTAGGAGCGCACGCTGATACAGCACATTACCGCACCCACCACACAACAAACCAACTTGGGATCCCAGATTAGGACCCGAGTGCAGCCATTCAACAGGTGACACCTCAGCACCACACTAGTTCAGATGGAATGGAACAGTGTGAGTTTTTTTTTTATGGTGGCTGGAGTGCCACTGTACCCCCAGGTTTATCCCTGCAGTTTGGAGGGCGTACATGCAGGGCTGGATGCAGATTAATGTCATACACAGAACAGAGCAATTGCAGGTTAAGAGTCTAGCTCAAGGGCCCAATGAAGCAGAGTCACTTTTGGCGTTTACAGGATTCAAACCGGCAACCATCCGATTGCCAGTGCAGATCCCTAGCCTCAGAGCCAGGGAAGGAGGAAATAAAGCAAAGGCAGATGATATGAGAAACCATGAGAGCAGTTAAGTAAAAGCTTCTATTAGAAAAGATGAAGGGGTGTATTAAAAAGTAAGTTGGTTATTAAGACCTGAAGAAATATGTGATTCCATAGTGAGAATAATCTTAACTTCTTGTGTTTTCTTTGAAAGTGTCTTTGAAGCCCTGTGAAAGAACACAGACAGAGAGATCACTCTGGCTATGATCAAAGGGCATTAAGTGTTCCACAATAGACTTTTTAATTTTAACAGCTCCAGCCTGATTCCTGAAACGATCTACTTGCCGTCTCCCTGTTTCGCCTGTATAGATGGCTGAACACTTTCAACAAGAAGTGCAGTAAATTATATTGTTAGACTGGCAAGAGGCCCATTGTTCAACATTAAATTTACCAGAGGGACCAGATACAAGGGTATTGTTGGTGACATACTTGTAGGTGATACAGCAGCTTCTTTTACAGTTCAAAGTGCCTGGAGGGGAATGTGGCTAAAATCTGTGAAATTAACTGCGGATGAGAAGTTTGAATAGGTAACGGAGTCAATAGAAGGAGGTCAATGGGAGGTTTGGAAAAAAAGGCTCCTATGGAAGCCTACAGAATTGGAAAGATTGAGTGCCAGGGTGGAATGTGTGGACCAGCAGGATGTGGATATTATTATTGGGGTTCTTCTTAAACTGAATGTTCCAAGGTCTGCTCCTGACTTGATTGATGTCCCCGTCCACAACATGAGAAGGATTTCCTCTACCAATGAAGAACTCCTCAATGTGAGTGCTTCATTATAGAAGTCATCCTCATCACTTCAGAGGCAGCGGAGTCTGAGGAACCGTGAAGCAGGAAGAGTTTTTAGTATGCCAGGAATGAAAGTAGCTGTAGAGAAGGCAACTGTGTTAGTCAGTGGGCTTATAAAAGACAGTGGCTTATAGAAAACAGTGGATTAAGTCATGGAAAGCTGACAAAAATGATAGAGTTGTGGTAGAAACATTGACTGTACACCTGAGAGATGGATCAAAATTAGTAAAATCATTCATGAATTCCTTCTGGAACAAGTGGTGGCCATTAACGCAATCATTACTTGAATCGGCCACTATAGGCCAGTAAGTTTAATGTTCATCACAGTTGAATTAATGAAAGGAAATGTTAAGAAAAATAGCAACACATGAAAAGAGCAGGAGTTTTATGCTTTGTGTTATTCAGTTATTATCCTACTTCTGTATATACCTAAATATATCAGTCTTTGGTTATCTTAATGTTATAATAAAGTATAATTTTTTATTTATTATAGCAAGCATGTTGGGTTATTGAAAAATAATGTATCACCATGTCTGAACCACAAACAGAGAAAGGGAAGATGGATTTGTTCATAAATAGAAATTCATATCTATTCATATTTATGGTGTCCCAGGTCAAAAATCTCTGACTTTTCTTACACCTAAGCAACAATTGTAAAGAATTTGATATGGTGAAGTCTTATTGATAAAACATTAATATATCCATACAGTATAAGGAAAACTGTTATAAATTTCCTTTGGTATACTCATTCAAAGTACCAAATGATTGTAGAAAACACTCAAGATCAAAATATTAAATTCATGCGCCTTACAACTGGTGTTTTTATGTTCTGCTTTTGACCCAAGTCATTTACCCAATGAAAGGAGAGCAGGTGGATTGGGATGAATCAGAAAAGTTCTCAATGGAAATCAGCCCTGTGCTTTACTTACTTTTATTACTATTTGTTTTATTGTTTCTGGCTCTTGGCTTGTTTCTTTCTGTGGTTGCTTTCAAGTGCATTCTTTGAGCTCCTCCATATTGTTTGCTTTTAACGCTGGCAGGTGATGCCACCTTTAACATTTAAAAGACATACACTCACCGGCCACTTTATCAGGTTCACCTTGTTAGTTCCAGGTTGGACTCTCTTTTGGCTCCAGAAGTGCCGTAATTCTTCATGGCATAGATTCAACAAGGTCCTGGAAACATTCCTCAGGGATTTGGGTTCATATTGACATGACAGCATCACATAGTTGCTGAAGATTTGTCAGTTGCACATCCATGATGCAAACATACCATTCCACCACATCCCAAAGGTGCTCAGGTGGATTGAGATCTGGTGAATGTGGAGGCCATTTGAGTACAGTCAAGTTACTGTGATGTTCAAGAAACCAGCTTGAGATGATTTGAGCGTTGTAACATGGTGGATTATTCTGCTGAAAGTAGCCATCAGAAGATCAGAAGATGGGCACACTGTAGTCATAAAGGGATGGACATGGTCATAAGGAATACTTATGTAGGCCGTGAAATTTAAACAATGCCCAGTTGTTACTAAGGAGCCCAAAGTGTGCCAACAAAATGTCCCCTACACCATTACACCACCACCACCAGTATTAGCCATTGTTACAAGGTAGGATGGATCCATGCTTTTATGTTGTTGATGCCAAATTCTGACCGCACTGTTCAAATGTCACAGTAGAAATGGAGACTCTTCAGACTAGGCAACCTTTTTCAATCTTCTATTGTCCAATTTTGGTGAGCCCTTGCTAATTGTACCCTCAGTTACCTGTTCTTAGCTGACAGGAGTGGCACCCAGTGTGGTCTCTTACTGCTGTAGCCCATCTGCTTCAAGGTTCAACGTGATGTGCGTTCAGAGATGCTCTTCTTCATATCTTGGTTATAATGAGTGGTTATTTAAGTTGCTGTTGCCTTTCTATCAGCTCAAACCAATCTGGCCATTCTTCTCTGACCTCTGACATCAACAAGACATTTTTGCCCAGACAACTGCTGCTCACTGTATTTTTTCCCTTTCTCAGACCATTCTCTGTAAACCCTAGAGATGGATGTGGGTGAAAATCCCGGTTTATGAAATACTCAGACCAACCTGTCTGGCACCAACGTCACTGACAATGTCTACATGCCTAAATGTATTGAGTTTCTGCCATGTGATTAGCTGATTAGATTTTTGCGTTAACAGTTAAACAGGTGTACCTAACAAAGTGGCTGGTTGGTGTAATTTGGAATAAGTGTGAGATTATCTTTTAAGAAACTGCTGGACATCCTCTATGTGTCCGGTTTGATTTTTCAAGTGGGAAAGCTGAAACTGTAAAAAAAGAAAAAAACCTTAAAAAAAAATCTAAATTATCAAATTAAACCTTTAGAAATGTATTAAATGCAACAATTAATCAATAATAAGGAAATTAACAACTAATACTATGCCATTTTCTAAGCCTGTTTAATCCTGAACAGGGTTAAGCATAGTACACAAGGCAGGAAAGTCAATGTCGAAGAACTTATTTAAGTTGTTTTAGATGTTTCTTTTCCTTAATAGAGAGATTTCTACATTAAACCATGATAGAGAAGGTTAAAACCCTTTTAATAATGGATCTGTGGAAATTTGTAATTTCTTTCTGTGACACTTCAAACCTCCTTAACTGTCTGCAATGAATTTTCTTGACTACTACAGATATGTTGACCACAGGGCAGCTCGGTGGCACAGTGGGTAGCGCTGCTGCCTCGCACTAAGGAGATGTGGGTTCACTTCCCGGGTCCTCCCTGCGTGGAGTTTGCATGTTCTCACCGTGTCTGCGTGGGTTTCTTCCGCGTGCTCCGGTTTCCTCCCACAGTCCAAAGACATGCAGGTTAGGTCAATTGGCGATTCTAAACTGTCCTGTGTGTGTGTGTGTGTGCCCTGTGGTGGACTGGTGCCCTGCCCGGGTTTTGTTTCCTGCCTTGCGCCCTGCGTTGGCTGGAATTGGCCCCAGCAGACCCCCGTGACCCTGTAGTTAGGATACTGGATGGATGTTGACCATCTATATTAGAGTTCTGAAAAAAGGGGTGCCCAGGAATTTTCAAGATTTCACTTCCTCTCTACACTGGCCATTGATGTATAAAGATGAAAGTGATATTTTGCCATTCACTAGGTCTAACACTGATTCTTTTGTTTTCTTGACATTTAAACCCACATTATTAACGCTGCACCACCATTTCACCAGTTCCATTACCTCCTTTCAGTACTCAGACTCTTTTGATCACAATCTTTACCTCCTCTGCCTTATGTTATTTTTTTTATTGATTGTCTGCCACTGGTTTCGGACAGCTGTTAAGATGACACTTCAGGTTGCTAGGGAATTCAATACTTGGAGTTGTGATGTCAATTATGTGACATTTTAAAAAGTTGTGGCCATCGATATTGAATCATTTGAGATTATGGATAACTCTAAAGTTCTAGCATTTGTTTTCTTTAGCGATATTCCGGTTAGAATCTTTTGCGATTCTTTTGACTACAATTTTGGGCTAGCATTTTTGTTTAGGCATTCTGTTTCTTAGTCTTGCTGATTACAGACCCATTGCTTACTTTGATGTTATTTTCATCTCCCAAGGCCTCATGTATTAAACCTTGTGTAGATTCCATACTAAAATTTTGCTTATGTTCGAAAGCAGCGGTCTCAAACTCCGGTCCTGGAGGGTCCCAGTGCCTGCAGGTTTTCATGCTAAGCCTTTTCCTAATTAGTGACCTGTTTTTCTGCTAATTAACTTCATTTGAATTAATTTTAATTGATTTGTGCTTGAAGACTCAGACCCCTCATTTGTTTCTTTTTCCTTAATTAGCAGCCAAATGATAATGAGATACAAAATGAGCCAAAACATGACCAGCAAACAGTGTGTCCGTCATACAATACGTGGAAAATAATAAAACGGTGAAGGTCTCAGGAATGTTGATCTGCTCAGGTCCATTTTAAAAGTGCTCTTAGAAAAGAGAAAATAAATAATTTTGGAAATACACAATGAGAGCAGCAAAAAGCCATAGGATTAAAGAACGAGTTTAATTAACAACAAGAATCAGTGCCTAATTAAGCAACTGGTTGGAGTGAAATTGGTTGGAGTTTGAGTCCCTGACTTAGTTGGTTTTCTGTCGGCTTCCTCACTTCACATTTCATTTCTGTTTGGGTGCCATTTAAGAAAGAAATTTAGCAATTCAGAGGAATGATGAAGAAATGCAGGGGAAAAAATCTTAAAAAAAATGTCAATTAAAATTAAAGGAAAAGGAATTAATTAGCAGCAAAAACTGGTCACCAATTAAGAAAATGGTTAGAATGAAAACCTGCAGTCACTGCGGTCCTCCATGACTAGAGTTTGAGATCACTGCTTTAAAGGCAAAATGGTGAATGGACAAAAAAAATAGATTTATTAAACTACACAGTGCATCCAGAAAGTATTAACAGCGCATCACTTTTTCCACATTTTGTTATGTTACAGCCTTATTCCAAAATGGATTAAATTCATTTTTTTCCTCAGAATTCTGCACACAACACCCCATAATGACAACATGAAAAAAGTTTACTTGAGGTTTTTGCAAATTTATTAAAAATAAAAAAGCTGAGAAATCACATGTACATAAGTATTCACAACCTTTGCTCAATACTTTGTCGATGCACCTTTGGCAGCAATTCCAGCCTCAAGTCTTGTTGAATATGATGCCACAAGCTTGGCACACCTATCCTTGGCCAGTTTCGCCCATTCCTCTTTGCAGCACCTCTCAAGCTCCATCAGGTTGGATGGGAAGCGTCGGTGCACAGCCATTTCAAGATCTCTCCAGAGATGTTCAATCGGATTCAAGTCTGGGCTCTGGCTGGGCCACTCAAGGACATTCACAGAGTTGTCCTGAAGCCACTCCTCTGATATCTTGGCTGTGTGCTTAGGGTCATTGTTCTGCTGAAAGATGAACCGTCGCCCCAGTCTGAGGTCAAGAGCGCTCTGGAGCAGGTTTTCATCCAGGATGTCTCTGTACATTGCTGCAGTCATCTTTCCTTTTATCCTGACTAGTCTCCCAGTTCCTGCCGCTGAAAAACATCCCCACAGCATGATGCTGCCACCACCATGCTTCACTGTAGGGATGGTGCCAGGTTTCCTCCAAACGTGACGCCTGGCATTCACACCAAAGAGTTCAATCTTTGTCTCATCAGACCTGAGAATTTTCTTTCTCATGGTCTGAGAGTCCTTCAGGTGCCTTCTGGCAAACTTCAGGCGGGCTGCCATGTGCCTTTTACTAAGGAGTGGCTTCCGTCTGGCCACTCTACCATACAGGCCTGATTGGTGGATTGCTGCAGAGATGGTTGTTCTTCTGGAAGGTTCTCCCCTCTCCACAGAGGACCTCTGGAGCTCTGACAGAGTGACCATTGGGTTCTTGGTCACCCCCCAGACTAAGGCCCTTCTCCCCCGATCGCTCAGTTTAGATGGCCGGCCAGCTCTAGGAAGAGTCCTGGTGGTTTCGAACTTCTTCCACTTACGGATGATGGAGGCCACTGTGCTCATTGGGACCTTCAAAGCAGCAGAAATTTTTCTGTAACCTTCCCCAGATATGTGCCTCGAGACAATTCTGTCTCGGAGGTCTACAGACAATTCCTTTGACTACATGCTTGGTTTGTGCTCTGACATGAACTGTCAACTGTGGGACCTTCTATAGACAGGTGTGTGCCTTTCCAAATCATGTCCAATCAACTGAATTTACCACAGGTGAACTCCAATGAAGCTGCAGAAACATCTCAAGGATGATCAGGGGAAAAAGGATGCACCTGAGCTCAATTTCGAACTTCACGGCAAAGGCTGTGAATACTTATGTACATGTGATTTCTCAATTTTTTTATTTTTAATAAATTTGCAAAAACCTCAAGTAAACTTTTTTCACATTGTCATTATGGGGTGTTGTGTGTAGAATTCTGAGGAAAAAAATTAATTTAATCCATTTTGGAATAAGGCTGTAACTTAACAAAATGTGGAAAAAGTGATGCACTGTGAATACTTTCCAAATGCACTGTATATATGCCATATTAAGTTCCATTTTAAATCTCAAATCACCTTAAAATGATGTGCATGAGCATGCACCTATGGCACCTTCCCATAATCTCCTCTCAGTAATCATGTGGCATAAAAACACCTTTTTTGAAAATTCACAGTCTTAGCACCATATACATTTGTGCGTGTTACTAAACCGCTTCATTACTACAGACTATGGAAGATCAGAGGTAAAAAAACAGAAAAAGACACTTAAGTGAATGTAAGCTTGAGGTACTGCTAACTGAAGTGAAGAATCGCAAAAACATTCTTTTAGCTGGTGTCTCTGTGGGAGCCACAAATAAAAGAAAATAAAACAAGTGTGGGAGCAGCCAAGTGGAGAGAGCAATAGGAATATGCCCTCATGCAGTGCCCTGATCGCCGCCAGTACACAGCGTGTATGTGCTGAACTGTGAGATACAAAGAACATTCTTATTGAACTTGTAAAAAATATAATCATTTTATCAAGTAAATGTCAATGTTGCAATACTTGCCTCTTTACGTTCAAAGTACAACAATCAAAACTCTTCAGATTGCCATGGTGTTGATGTCCTGATGCATTCCATGTTTCTGCGCTATGTTATGCAGTACAGCACAAGCCATTGCAATGCAGCAAACCTTTGTGGGGCTGTATAGCAGTGGGCCACTAGACAAGTTAAAACACCACTATCTACCTTGTAATGAACCAGTGGTCTGCTGTATCACTGATCATGAGTGGGAGAGCCTTTCATGATACACAACTTTATAACCAGTGAGAGGTGATTATTTCATTACAATGGCATCTGTCGTATAGGGGGGAATACAGTATATAAGTCAGCAATTGAACAGTCAGTTCTTGGAGGTATGTTGGAAGCAGGAAAAATGGGCAAGTGTAAGGAAGTGAGTGACTTTGACAAGGGTCAGATTGGGATGACTAGACGATAGGGTCAGAGCATCTCTAAAATAGCAGGTCTTATGGGGTGTTCCAGATATGCAGTGGTTTGAACCTACCAAAAGTGGTCCTAGGAAGGACAACCAGTGAACTGACAACATGGTCATTTGCACCCAAGGCTCACTGATGGGCATGGGAAGTGAAATCTAACCTTTCTGGTCCGATCCCACAAATTGCTGAAAAATGTAATGTTTGCCTTGAGAAAAAGGTGTCAGAACACTCATTGCATCATAGCTTACTGTGTATGGGGCTGCATAGCCACAGGCTGGTAAGAGTGCTGGCACGTGTCTATTGTCAAAAGCGCCTACAATGGGCAGAAGTGGACTATGGAGCAATGGTAGAAGGTAGCCTAGTCTGATGAATCACATTTTCTTTTCGATCATGTGGATAGCCAGGAACATGTGCATCTTTTACCTGGGGAAGAGAGGACAGCAGGATGCACTATGGGAAGAAGACAAGCCAGTGGAGGCAGTGTGATTCTCTTGGCAATGTCATACAGGGAAACCGTTGGTCCTGGCATTCATGTGGGTGTTTCATGACACATACTACCTACCTGAAGATTGTTTCAAACCACATACACCCCTTCATGGTGACAGTACTTCCTGATAGCTGTGACCTCTTTCAACAGGATAATGCACCTTTGCCACAGTGAACAAAATACTTTGAGGAAAAAAAAAGAGTTCATGACATTGACTTGCATCCAAATTCCACAAATTTCAATCTGATTGAGCATCTGTGGTATATGCTGGAAAAACAAGTCCAATCCATGGAGGCTCCACCTCACAACTTGGAGGACTTAAAGGATCTGGTGCAAACACTATAGTGCCAGATACCACAGGAACCTTCAGAGGTCTTGGGTAGTCCATGCCTCAGTGGGTCAGAGGTGTTTTAGTGATCCAAGGGGGGTATGCACAGTATTAGGCAGGTAGTTTTAATGGTGTTGCTGATTGTTGTATCTCCTCTCTTGTGGTTTACCCATTATAATCTGAAAGAAAGGTTATACAAATTGTTTGTAATGTACTTAATTTAATTGCAATCCTATCATTTAGACTTATTTATTAATAAACCAACCATCAGACAGAGCATGACCCTGAAGTCTGCTTTCTACACTGCGATAAAATAAAGGAATTGATAGTTGAGGTGCACAACAGCAATAGTCAGACACATTTAAATGTCACATATTAGATGTGTATTAATTGAATGCAATTGAATGAAGCAAATTCATGCTGTGACGGTATCTTTTTCTCAACATATGTGCAGTAAATTGTGTCGATTACATTAGGAAAATCAGCAATCGCTGCAAATTGCTTTTATATCTTGGCTTGCTCACCCTAATGGTAAGGATACTGCATGTATCTGGGTAGCATCTTAAGTCTACCATCCAATACAGATCACATGACACAGCTCAGGGTGACTGCAAGACTTCTGACCGATCAGCTGAAAAGTGGCCGTTGCCAAACACCCTACAGTTCTTAAAACCTGTAATGTAGAGAAAAGCCAAGCAAAATGACACCATTTATTGGCTAATGAAAAAGATTACAATATGCAAGCTTTCGAGGCAACTCAGGCCCCTTCTTCAGGCAAGATGTAATACAGAAACTGGAGTTCCCTGTGTTTATATACACACTCTAGGACAAGAAACAACATTGATAAATCTTTAAATGAGAAATCTTAAATGTAAAAAAATTAATAGATTCATTCAGGCTAGGGTTAATTCAATAAGAGAGAGAAGAACAATAATTCAGAACACAATTACAACAGGATGGCTTTTGAAATTCAAAATCGACTTATAAGCTAGTCATCATCACAAGCCAAAGAAAAATCATTGCGATTCCTGAAGACTTTCTTTAGCCTATCATTGGTGATATCTTCCAAGAAAGCGTAATCTGCCATTGCCAGATATGAACACACAACACACCCTTTTTATAGACAAAACAGATAAGCTATGCACTAAAGGCAATTGACATCAAGTGGCTGCATTAGGTGTCATTACCAACACTGAAGACAGCTGTACTGAGACAACATGTCAATTACATGTAATATAATTAGTTCAAGAACATCAGGATGTGATTGGTGAACCATTGAAATGTGTAATGAAATGAGATATTTCTGTTCACTTCACTGCCCTGTCAGCTGGAGTCGCTAAAATACCAACACCAAAAAAAATCTTTGTAGGACTTACAGTCGGTCAAAACTTGCCATAATGTTAAGCCAAGTTACATGCCAAGTTTGTCGTTTTATAAAACCTGACTTTTAAGATGGAGGTTAAAGGTAGGGTTTTTAAGGCAGTGGTAAGACCAACAATGATGTATGGAGCTGAAACATGGGCAGTAAAGGGAGTGCAGGAACAGAAGTTAGATGTGGCTGAAATGAAAATGGTGAAATGGATGTGATGAGTTACAAAAGAGGACAGAATAAGAAATGAGACAATCAGAGGTACAGCAAGAGTAGGGGAGATCTAAGAAAGAACAGGAAAGTAGGCTGAAGTGGTATGGACACGCGATGAGGAGAGACAATGAATATGTAGGCAAAAAGAGTGATGGGAATGGAATAACGGGAGAACAGAAAGTGAGGGAAGCCAATGTGGAGGTGGATGGATAAAATAAAAAAACATCCGAAAGAAAAAAAGCTTGACTGGTGAGGAGGTACAGAACTGAGCTGTGTGGCAAAGATTGATCAACAGTGATGACACTTGTCTTTTACCTATTTTTTATAAAAGTGATGCCTACTCTTTGCTTCTAGCTTTGAAAGTCATCTTAATTGCACTGCACATTTGGACTCAAGGCGGTTTCTCTTAGCAAGTCATTTTTAGAATGGAATGAATGACTACTGTTTACTGAAACGTCCTAAGCTGCTTAGATTTCTTGAGTTGATTATTTAAATCCCTGCACACAGGGACTTCTGAGGCCAGCAGTCATTCAAGGAATTAGATTAAGTGCTATTCTGAACATGCCAGGTGTGCCCCATTGACCTACTAATTGGGTACATAAGTCTCTTAAATATTCCAGCACTAGCAAAAAACTTTGAAACATTTACAATGAGGTCTATGGTGACTGACTAACATCCCACCCTATACAATGAGACCCTCACATTGTGACATTATGCTCTATAAAACATGTTCAGATCTGAGTTAGACGGTTTCCTTGGGGTTTTACCTCTTCTGAACTTCCTCCAACCATTGACTAATAGTGGCTGCCAGGATGGCCCTTGCAGGAGATGAACTAAAATGTCAAAAAAGCTTATTGAAGCTGCTCTACATCTTGGCTTTTCTTCAATTGCTGTTTCCTATTTATGTGTGATGTGAAACCCCCTGGATCAAATACTGTACATATGTGAAAAAACAAATGCAGTACAATAACTCTCAACTCAAAGGTTAATAATTTCTAAATTATACCTTCATTTGCTACCTTACATTATTCCTGTTCATCTTAAGGGTTCTGGTGGTAATATCCCGCCGCTCCAGGGGATGATGCTGTGTGTTAATGTCTTTTCTCTTTCTCCTTCATCAGACCTAATGACACCCATAAGATGGATGCAATACCATTATGGATACTCATCACATTTGGCATCAGACATTGCTAGTTGAAGGTATGTTTCGGTTTTTCCAAATATAACCCCAGTTCCAAAAAAGTTGTTACACTGTGTAAAATGCGATGCTTTTGAATCTCATAAACCCATATTTTATTCACAATCCATATTACTAACCGAGAATGCTAAACCGGATGGACGCAGGGACATCCGGCCATGGGCCGTAGCCGCAAAAAGACGTACTGCGCAGGCGCCCGAAGAAATGAGGGGCCGCGAGAGGCGGATGAGGGGCCGCGAGAGGCGGACAAGACCACAGAAAAAAGGAGTGAGCAGAGAAAAAAGGAGTCAAAGAAATGAGGCGCCAAGAGCAGAGAAAAAAGGAAAAGGCACAGAAAAAAGTAGTCGCCGCACGAAAGCCATTGCACACGAAACTAGCACACAAAAAAAAAAGAAGACGCTCGCGCACAACAGCAAGGCACCCCCCCCCCCCCCCCTACAGGCACCGGACGGGACACACACCAAGAGGGGGATTTAACAAGTCCCTGGAACACAAAAAAAAAGAACACAAAAACACCCCACACACCCTACAAGCAACGGACGGGACACACACAAAGAGGGGGATTCAACAAGCCACAGGAACACAAAAAGAAAGAAGACGCTCGCGCAAAAAAAATCCTCACCCCCCCCCCCCACACACACATCAATAAGAAGTGACACCCAAAGCCACATATCTAAAGGAAACGTCCATATTAAACATACGTCATCTCAACACCTTCACACTAGGCAGCATAGGTGGATCTCCTTACAATAAAGCACTATTAACCATTCAACTGCAGAAAAGGCTCCATTTTAACAGTGAATGCGATCCTCCTTATTACTTATCCATATTTCGCACGCTGAGGAACAAACAGGACATGAATACACGGTCATGGGTACAAAACGATTCGGATCGGATAATGGAACCAAACAAACGAACACGAAAGAAACAAGAAAATACACGGAGGCACATACAACGCGCTTCGGAAACTAGGGGAGAAAAAATGTCTCGGATCAAAAAACGCAAAGCTCAAGTAACCCCGTTACAGAGATGTGCCCAAATGGACAGACACAATGAACGTAGACGCATACAGCGCGCGTCTCAAAGTGCTGCATCGAAACAAGCACGATTTCAAAAGAAACAGCTCACGTCTCAGATATACAAAAAAGGGAGCGAAGAGAAAGAAAAAATGAACGCGGACGTGTACAACGCGCATATGACCTGCCACAAAACAAGCAAGCAAGACTCCAAAAGCAGAAAGCTCAAGTGACCAACATACAAAAACGGGTTCCATGACAACTCCCCACCTTAGTCAATTCCCCACATTCCCAACTCCCCACAATTACAATTCCCCACATCACAATTCCCCACATTGCAATTCCCCAAATTCACAATTCCCCACGTCCACAACTCCCCACATTGGGATAATATTTATTATAACCATAGACTAATGTACTATATAAGACAGTCCATATAATGATACAAAAGCGTGCCCTCCGTTTCCCCACATCGAGCATTATTTTATTTAAAAACGCTACTTGTTAATAAATATGTAAAAATACATTATCCAAGCATGCATTTTTATATACAATTTGCCTTTTAAAAATTTGAAACAGGTAAGTTGAATTCTATTATTTTTTGAATCTTTCTTAAAACATGCTAAAACGTAACATTTTTGATTTTTATCTTTTTTAAATTACCAAAATTAAAGTTCTCAAAAATAATAGACTCTACTTATGGTGTAAAAATAAAAACACGAAATAAATCAAATAAAATTCTTCTCGCGCCTTACAACGTATCTACGTGCTCCGCGTCGCGCGCACCAAGTTTGCACGTTTGATAGTCTGTAGCGAACTTACCCTAGTCGGGAGTAAAGATAAACCTGTACAGTGGAATTATTAGCAAATGGAATAGGACCTTATCTAATTCATTATTTTGTACCAAGCATATTTTGTATTAAACTCATTTGTTCATTTGTGTATATCAGTTACTTGTATTTTGTAATCAGTAATGCATTTCAATAAATTGCCATGAAATAAAACTTTTGGAGATTAATTACTACTATTTGCATTTTAGAATTCCTTCATTATATTATTAATTCAGTGCACTCCATATTATCCCAATGTGGGGAGTTG
Source organism: Erpetoichthys calabaricus (assembly GCF_900747795.2). Classification (NCBI taxonomy): domain Eukaryota; kingdom Metazoa; phylum Chordata; class Cladistia; order Polypteriformes; family Polypteridae; genus Erpetoichthys; species Erpetoichthys calabaricus. The sequence goes on from NC_041396.2 coordinate 45,367,899, forward strand.
TGGAAGTGGGGAATTGCAATGTGGGGAATTGCAATGTGGGGAATTGTGATGTGGGGAATTGTAATTGTGGGGAGTTGGGAATGTGGGGAATTGACTGATGTGGGGAATTGTCTGGCCACCACAAAAACGGACAAGGCTCGATACAAACAATGCACGACGTAGACTGAAACGGACTTTTCGCAAAGCGGAGGCGAATCAATTAAAAGTCAAAAATAGCGCGTCACAAATAATGGACATGCAACAACGCGGCACTCAAACGCCACAAGCAAAACCTGCCCGTCGCGGACATCAACACCAGACACCTGCTAAACGCTTACGCCAGTTGGCAGACAACGCCTTCAATAATGAGTCCAGTATTGAGGAAAATTCATTGGGATTAATGAATGTCATTTGCAATCATTGTCATTCACTTAACTTCCCAGAAGAAACAACTGCCAATACAAATAATGAATTTACACGTTGTTGTCAAAAGGGGGAGATTAGACTGCCTCCTTTACATTCATATCCTCAATATCTACAGAAGCTTCTAACTAACGATGTGCCTGAAAGTAAAAACTTTACGAACTGCATTAGATCCTAGAATAGTTCATTTGCTTTTGCATCTACCGGAGTACATATCAGGCCACCAAAAGGCAATGGCCCATACTGCTTTCGCATATGTGGTTAACACAACGCACCATATTATGTCCAAAAAATATTAATGTTAATCACATTAATAACCAGGTCATTTCATTACTTCCTAGAGAGACACGGCTCTTTCTAAGCTCTGACAAAGTTGACTCTTATGACGACAATGAACATCTGAATTTACCCTTAGAATATTTGAACACTATAAACCTGGACGGATGACCACAACACAATCTTACCCTTAAAAACGGAACAATAATCATGCTATTAAGAAACCTTAACACTAAACAGGGTTTATGCAATGGCACACGGTTAGTCGTCAACACCATGACACACAATGTTATTCAAGCAACAGTTCTTACAGAATCACATGCTAACAATACTGTTCTCATTCCTAGAATTGACCTTACGAGTTCTGACCTAGAATTACCTTTTACATTGAAACGCCGACAGTTCCCCATTAAACCTGCATTTGCCATGACCATCAACAAATCACAAGGACAAACCATGGACAAGGTTGGCATCTACCTCTCTGAACCCGTTTTTGGACATAGACAACTTTATGTTGCCTTCTCACGTGTTCGACGTTCATCTGACGTTAAAGTTAAAGTTATAAATGATCCATGCCAAGGAAGACTCATTCAAGGACAAGACACCATCTTTACTACTAATGTTGTATACAAAGAAATATTCCAATAAAACATTACTCTATGCCAAACATTCTATTTTTTATTTATATAGGCATCATCCAAACCGGTACACTATTCTATTTCTAATTCATACATCTCACTCTTTGTCATGCCCCAATGCCAGGGGTTGGCGAGCGAAGCGAGCAGGGGGCGGAGCCCCCTAGTAGAACACAGAAAACATATCAGATGTTTAAACTGTGAAAATGTACCTTTTTAAGAAAAGATCTCAAAAAAGTTGGGACAGGGCCATGTTCTAGCATCCCCTCTTCTTTTAACAACAGTCCATTAATGTTGGGGAAATGAGGAGACCAGTTGCTGGACTTTTGGGAGAGGAATGTTGTCCCATTTTTGTCTGATATAGGATTCTGTCTGCTCAACAGTTCTGCATCTTCTTTGTCATATTTTTCATTTCATGATATGCCAAATGTTTTCAATTGGTAAAAGGTCGTCCATCAACCCGGGCTCTTCCACTATGAAGCCATGCTGTTCTAATAGATGCAGTAAGCAGTTTAGTATTGTCTTGCTGAAACATGCAAGGCCTTCCCCGAAAAAGATGTCATCTGGTTGGGAGCATACAGTATGTCACTCTAAAACGTTCAGCATTGATGGTGCCTTTCCAGATGTGTAAGCTGCCAATTCCATAGGCATTAATGCAGCCCCATACCATCAGAGATGAAAGCTTTAGAATTGAGTGCTGATAACAAGCCAGATGGTCCCTCTTCTCTTTAGTCTGGAGCATGCGGCATCCATGTTTTCCAAAAAGAATTTAAAATATCGATCTTTCTGACCACAGAACAGTTTTCCACTTTGCCTCGGTCTATTTTAAATGAGCTTTGGCCCAGAGGAGATGGCAGTGTTTCTGGATCATGTTCACATATGGATTTTTCTTTTACATGCATTTGAGGATGGCACAGTGAACTGTGTTCACAGACAATGATTTCTGGAAGTGTTCCTGAGCCCAGGCAGTGATTTCCATGACAGGATCAGGCCTTTGCCTTTGTCCCTTGCACACAGAGATTTCTCCAGATTCTCAGAATCTTTTGATGATATTAAATGCTATAGATGTACTGTAGATGATAAGAAATTTAAAGTCTTTGCAATTTTACATTGAGAAACATTATTCTGAAATTGTTCCACAGTTTATAGATGCATTTTTTTTCCGATTGGTGAACCGCTGCCCACCTTTATTTCTGAGAGAATCTGCCACTCTAAGATGATCTTTTTATACCTAGTCATGTTACTGACCTGTTGTCAATTGACCCAATTAGTTGTAAAATGTTCCTTCTGCTGTTTCTTTTTAGTACCACTTACTTTTCCAGCCTTTTGTCACCCCCATCTCAACTTCTTTGCTGCCATCAGATTCAAAATGAGCTAATATTATTCATGAAATAGTAAAATGTCTCACTTTTAACATTTGATGTTTTTTATGTTCTATTGTGAATAAAATATGGGTTTATGAGATTTGAAAATCAGTTTATTCTTTTTTTATTTACATTTTACACAGCATCCCAACTTTTTTGGAATTGGGGTTTTATATACCTGTCCAGATGCACCAAAGGGGGTGAAATGTGGCTCATCGTACCGTATTACTTTTTTCCATTACCCAGAGGTCCAGGTTTTGTGCTCCTCATGCTATGCTGTGCAGGTCTGTGCAGTGGCTTTAGATAACAAGCAGTTTCCAAATGTCAGCAATACCATAAGTGCCTTCTTTGTGAGGCTCTCAATGTACAGTTTTTGTCGAGTCTGTTGTACCATTGTGCCACTATTTTGTGAAGTGTCCATCTGTCCCTGTCAGAGAGCTTGGATTTGAAACTCCTGTTTCTCTTACTGATGCAGTTTATCCAACTTTATCAGGTGCTCTCATTATTTTAGAGATAGTTCCCCTTTGGTAGAAGTAATTTTAGCACTGACTATGGCCTTTGTAGAGCTCTGTGAATCATCTTGGTTTGAAACTCCCATATCAAAGTGCTAATTGCTGGATCTCTTTTGTAGCTGAAACAATCTGCTAATTGGCAATCCACCTAATTTGACTCACCTTTGCAGCTGCATTTGTTAAAATCTTTTGTGCGATGGTTCTGTAATTTTGTCTATGATCGTTGAGAATTTAATATCCTGCTCTGTGATTTGAGTGTGCTCATAATTTTTAGGGTGCTTTGCTGTTCAAAACCTGAATAGTGCTTTTTATTTAATGTATATACATTTTTGAATGTTTATTCATTTTTTTAGTTTATATTAATTAATTGTGTATAATTATCCATGAATTCGTACATTGCTGAAACAATTACATCAGCTTTAAAGCGAAGGTGCAGTGCTGTAGATATTAAAGCAGATCCTGATCCAGCAGGACCATAATGTCATGACCATCCATCTCTGTTCAAAACTGTACTCCAATAGGAAAGTCTATTAGGTAATACAGTATAATGTGCACTGGGTGGTCACTTCATTTGGTCTACCTGTTTTGACTGCTGCATGAGAGACCACTTTATTAGTGCTGAAATAAAAAGGCATAGCAGGTAGACAGAAACCAAGTGATTTTTCGGGCAGCTCTGAGAGAATGTGGGTAAAACTGAGAGGAATGATTTTGAATGTGGCCTGGTCATGAATGTTAGATGGGCTGACATACTCTATCTGAAACCCTAGTCCTGGTACAGGTTTTAGGTAAAAAATACCCAGCCAGTGGAAGCCCCATGATCAAATAACTGATCATCAAGGACTAATGTATATTAACAAATGAAATGAAGTCGAACAGACAAAGCATGAAATATCTTGGGTTCATACTGTAATGAAATAAAAGTCAAAGTAAATTTAAGTAAATTTTATTTGTGTTTGGAAAACCATCCCAACTTTTTCTGATTTTGGGTTGTATGTGCTTCACAAATTAGTGAAGGCTTCAGCTGAACCATTGTGTATTGATAAGAGCATCTCACACACTATGCTCTTAGGAGGTGTAAAGGTGACTTGACATTTTTAAAATGAGTTTAAGAGTTGTAGAGGAAGACAGAGAGTGCCAGCGAACTGAGCAGCAGGAAGAAAGAGGCAAACCTAAGAAATGAATCAAGTCAAAGTTCAAAAAAGGATTTATAATCAGGAGTCAAAAAGTACACTTTCACCAAAAACTGAATGTTAACCAGAAGTTGAAAAAAGGCAGCAGGGGTCCATAATCAGAAACACTCAGAAAGACACACACATAAGTTTTCAGTCGTTTGTTATCCAAATCGCAGATGATGAGTGAAGTGTCTCGGCAATATTTAAACAGTGTGACGCATGAAACCAGGCATCCTACCAATGGAGCTCAAAAAATGGCAGCACCCACGAATAAACAGGACTGAAATGAAAATAAAAATAGAATAGTGCTATGTTCCAAAACACATGAATAATAGAAAAAAATGGCTAGAAATGTTCTTTAAGCCACAAAACAACTATTTCCATAACTAAACTTCCCAAAAGGCTGAGATAACTCAGGAAATACATTTTTAAAGGTAAATACTGAAAACAGCTAGCTCATTTCCTCTGCCCGTTTGCCACAGCGAGAAGCTTTCAGGATTTGGTTACATGTAATGGCTTCAGCCTCTGTAGCCGCAAGCGGCTCCCATTGACACTCCTAAAGTGGCACCTCACCCTGATCCTTGGAGAGTAGAGAGTCACAGCCTGAGTAAATAACTTAATTAATGCTTAATTATTGACATTGAACTTTCTCATTATAATATATGTTCTTTCACTGTACTTATTCAGTAATTATTTGTTGGACTAAATGCCCATTCACTATATAATCTATATATATAATTCACTAAGCCAGAAGACAAGTAGCCAACCATGGAAAGCACGCCGGAAGGGGCGTGGATTCACTAAACCGCCGACAAGTAAGACACCAATGGCGCACGCAGGAAGGAGCCACGCCCACCAACTCTTAGACCATTGGATACGACGAAAGAATCACAGAGCCACGCCCACCAACTCGGACGCGAAGCCAAGGGAAACATGCCGTCATTTCTGTTTGTCTGTGCCACAGTACAGTTGCAGCTCTGAGCCACGTTGACTTTTCATTAGTCAACCTCAGTGGAACCTTGGTTCACACAGAGGCAGCGCCAGAGAGAGACAGAGGCACACACAGGCAGCGCGATAGAGAGAGCCGCGCACACACAGTCAGCGCCAGAGAGACAGAGGGGCACGCACACACACACACAGAGAGGCAACGCCAGAGAGAGACAGAGGCACACACAGGCAGCGCAAGAGAGAGCCGCGCAATCCTTTAAAACTGAAGTTAAAACACAATGAAGGAAGCAGTCTTTCAAAACCAATAAGCCCTGTGCCTCTTTTTCATTAGCGTCTCACCTGCTTCAGGCACTGCAACAGTCGAGACGCTCTCTCTGCAGCTGACCTTCTCTGTGCCTGACTCCACTACTGTCAGTCGCCTGATTAAAAATGGCCTTTTGAAGGGGAGCTATGGACCCGCTATACCACAGGAACACATTGCCTTCGAGCCTGCTCTCGCTCACTGTAACGTACCGGCTTTCTCTCTCTCCTCACTCACTCACACACTGCACAGGGGAGAAATGCCCGAAGCAGAGAGACAGAGGGGGTGGGGGCTCGCGTGCTGCTGAGAGAGAGAGAGAGAGAGGGGGCTAGCGTGCTTCTGAGAGACAGAGGGGGAGGGGGCTCTGCTGCTGAGAGAGAGGGGGGGCTGGGGAGGCTCACGTGCTGCTGAGAGAGAGAGGGGGGGGGGGCGGGGGAGGCTCAGATGCTGCTGAGAGAGAGAGAGAGGGGGGGGGCTGGGGAGGCTCGTGTGCTGCTGAGAGAGAGAGACGGGGGGGCTGCGGGGGCTTACGTGCTGCTGAGAGAGAGAGAGGGGGGCTGGGGAGGCTCACGTGCTGCTGACAGAGAGGGGGGGCTGGGGAGGCTCGTGTGCTGCTGAGAGAGGAGGGGAGGCTCGCGTGCTGCATAGAGAGAGCGGGGGGATCGGGGTTGGGGGGGGGAGGCTCGCGTGCTGCTGAGAGAGGGGGGGGCTGGGGAGGCTCGCGTACTGGTATCCACAAACCCACCCCATTTGGACAACTGTGTTGTTCAGCAAGTGTTCACCCATCAATACATAATTATGCGGCGTATGTTACACCGCGGGTTGGCTAGTGTAAAATAAATACAATGAGCAGTTCACAAGTGCTTTATGAAGTGGATTTAGTTGATTCTACAAATGCTCCTAACCTCTTTTTTTCATGCCTCATCTTAGTTAAAGGCATTGTCCATAACAAGAATGGACCAGAGGGTATTGTAGCAGACAAGTGAACTAGGATTTTTTCAACTTTCTTCTTTTATTATTGATAGCGGAGAAGGCACTGCAGAGCCAAGCAGCTCTTAGTCTCCTGTTTCACTTCCATTGACTGAGCATGTTTTTATGTGTATGTATTAATAACTAAGCCTGAAGTATCCTGTTGTGAGCTTCATAGTGACACAGTGTGTGACAGGCTAGTGCAGTTACTTCATGGGTTTGAGTCAAGCCCTCGACACTGATTGCAGGTTGTATATTCTGTCTTTGTCTGCATGGCTTTTTAATCAAACCTTCATCCCCATCCCAAAGCCATGCATGTTAGTTTGATTGGTGACTCTAAATTGGCCCAGTAGGAGTGAGAGTTGATAGGTGCATGACTGAGGAGACGGCTTACTCCTGTCACACGCACAAGCATCTGAAATGTCATGAGGGTGAGGTCTTAAATGGTATTACAGGGAAGGATTTCCTGTATGTGTAACACAATTTCCATTTTGGAAAACTACTGACATCACTTCCACTTTCAGCACCATCGGGCAAGAGGTAACTGTTCATTTTGGACTTTACTTCAGAAGAGGACAGATCTCTCATGGATGCTACAGTAGGAATGCTGCAGCCTATCAGATGTGGCATTTATCCTTTTCCTAATTTCCACCAATTTTTTCAATTCTAGAATCAGGACAATAAACGGGGTGTCTCCTGAAACCCCAACTGTTCTTTTGTTTCTCTTTGATTCATTTATAGAGAACTGTATTGGTGACTGTAAATTGATCTGTCAGGTCAAGAACGAGATTTTTACCATGTATTGAGCAAGAGAAATGAAGAAAACAAAGGGATTTTTAACATGTTTAACATTAAAACTGACCAATTACTAAACTTTATGTATAATTGGACTTTACCTGTCACAAAGTAGACACGCAAGTCATCTGGTAGCAAAGAGGTCGTGGTAATCTGACATGATATTGTTTTACATTTTGATGACTCTGTCTATCCTTTTTGTCTCTGTCAGCCTGACCATCTGGGTATGGTATTAATATTCTGTTCATCCACAGGTTAAGCAACCACATCCACATTTTTGATAAGTTTCCTTCAGATGTCATGGACCTTAGCCTATAGCACTCTTGAACATTTGACATTCCCAGTCTTTAGGTAGACTGAAATGGGCAGAGTTCAGACCGTGATAAAGCCTGGGAAACACTGACTCTTGGCACAGTAAGTCATGTGGCATGGATCTTGTGGTGTGGGTGGATTTGTTGGTAGAATGTCTTCTATATATTAGGAATGGCATGTATCAACTGGTCTTCAAGTCAAGAGAATCTCATCAGGAAGAAGTGTTCACAGGAAGAGCAGACAAGAGACAGCAAATGCCTTCTCTTCTCCTGCACATGGCTTCTACCTGAGAGAACTCTGTTTTGAGTTTTTTGAAACTTGGGTCAAATTGTTTGATACCTCATACTTGCCCACAAGACAACTTGACAGCTAACATCTGTTCATGCTAAATATGTCTTCCTCACAGGGAAAGCAAAGCCTTGTTGTGAAACAGATGGAAATAAATACTCCCTTGTAGAAGATTTCACCTTCGTCAGCTTCCATCTGCCCAGAATGACATTAAGGAGTGCTCTCCTGCTGCCATTGTTGGGTTCTGTCACTCTCAATTGCCAACGACAAGCACATCTCTTTTTCTGATGCCAAATTGGTGCCACTTGTTACCCCAGCAGTCTTTTTCTTTCAAGTGAGCAACCTCTGCATAGGGGAATTGGTGACTCTAAACTGAGCGAGCATGAGTGTACATGTGAAAACACCCAAGAATTGAGTTCTGCCTTCCACCTAGTGCAACTAATATGGGTACTCACTCACCACTACCCGGAACTGGTTAGAAAATGACTGGATTATTTTTGCTAGGTAAAGGATAGCACTTGCTATGAAAGGTGTGAAATGAAATTAAAATATTTTGTGAAAGGACTCATTATGAAAAGTGACACACTTTTGTTCCCAGCTTCCAAGATTGAGATTTTCTGACCTCCGTGTTGCACAGAAGAACAATGATGGACCAGGCACCATCCTGTCATGCTTACCATCTCACTGCCTTAAATTTAACTGCAGTCTCAGATGCTTTGCCTTTCAGTGACTTGGGGTTTGCCAGGTCTTGTTCCATCATTGCCCCTTATGATTTTGACCTTTTGACTGTGGTGGCACTTCTCCAGTTGGACATTGCTGAGCCTGTGTGACCTTCACACTAGATTCATTAATTGGCCACTTTCTGCAACCATCTTTCACAATATGCTGCTGATTCAGGGGAAATGCCAGGATCCCATTAATAGTGACTGTATTCCAAACTCCCTAAAGTCTTACTTTCATTTAGCTATTTATCTCCTTTTTAAAATATTTATGTATTTATGCCCTCCTTTTTGTATAGTCACTTTGATAAATGTGTCTGCCTCCCACTTGAGGGCTTTGCCACGCTTGGCAGAGTTTTGTCTTGTTTTATTATTATTATTTTGTTCCTTAAGAGATGCTGGCTCCTATTCTGACCTCTTCAGCACTTGCTTAATTCCATTCTAAGCAGCTGTTAACACACAAGCCCAGTGGCACTAGTAGAAAACAAAGAAGCTGGAGAAAAGTGGAGCATGAACCATGACAGTGAAGAGCAGATCTTGCCAGTGGGTCCAAATTTACTTCCTTAACCTCCCCCTTAAGGCATAGTGGCACCATGGTAGTGGTATCTTCATCTCTGTTGCTTCTTTGTGAGGTTTCATGTACATTCTTTGTCCTGGTCACCTTCTCTTTCATTCCTCAATGTGTAAGTACTATGGTGCATGCTCCACGTAAGACTAACCTTCCTTCTTCAGGGAGAATTTTCCCATTATTCCCAGGCCTGACTGTGATACTATAAATCAATACTCTCTGGCAGTTCTCAGTTAATTGGGAGAATTGCAACCAATGCAGCTTTTAGAAAAGGACTCACAGTGTCAAATGGGGGGAAGTAGAATGATCTCTTGAGCAGGAGGCAGCATCTTAGAAAACAGATGATCAAGTGCACCCTGCATGGGATGACACATTAGAGTGTACACAGAGTGAAAACAGCTGATATGGAAGACATCACAGTTGCGACCGAACCCGTCAACCAATAGAAAGAAAAATCCACAGTGTGCTCAGAGCTGACAGCCTTTACATACACCTGCAATGTTCAGTGGTATCCCACATAGCTGAGCCACACTATTACAAAGGAGCTTAGCTTCACAAGAGTGATTAAAGATACAAGTGGGTTGATTGGCACCTTTCAATGGGCCCTGTCTAGGGCTAAGCCGTTCAATAGACTGCATTTACATACACAGTAAATATCAGTTTCCAAGTTGGAAATTCCATGCGAATGCACTATGAAGTTTTCAGGGAAAACAAAGGCTACGTGGTGTAACACTGACCTTTCACCTTAGTTAATTGTATAAATTAAAAAATATAACCTGATCAGCCAGAGATGCAAAGTCACACAAATTGGATATATTTACTTTGCTTTTTATTTTGACAAAAAAATTACAGATTAATTGTTATCATTATCTGCTATCTGTGACAAATAGAGGCACTGTCGACCCCCTGAACCCTCAGACCAGATGTCAGACACCAGGTAAAATTCCAAATATTGAATTTATTAATAATAATAAATGTGCACAAAGCACCACCACTCCACAATACTCCAATATAAATCGATAATCACAAATAAACAATCAATCCTCCACTCCCAGACGCTTAGCCACCCTGCCTCCCAACTCAGCTTGTCTTCTGGGATCTCCCATAGTCCTTTTATAGTCCTTGACCTGGAAGTGTTTGTCCCTCAGTCCATGTGACTTTCTATCACTTCCGGGTCAGGTAAAACTTCTCCTTTTCTTCTTCCCGGAAGCACGTCATTTCTTCTGTCCATGTGACTGGGACATACTTCCGGGGTGTAGGGAAAATAGTCCCTGGGCCTCCCTGCAGTGTCCCCTTGCGGCCCTCATGGTATCCAGCAGGGCTGTGAAGGAAAACTCCAATATCCATGATGCCCTGCTGGAATTCGGGGCACCTCCACGCTGCAAGGAGGGCTCCATCTGGCGGCCTGGGGGTATTGGCCGGGATGAATGGCCGGCCATATCTCACATATCATTAATTGTTTTTTGCAGACCAGCAACAAATCATCAGTAACTCCACATTTCCCCAAAAAGTCCAACTGGAATTTGTTGCGAACGCACTGATTTGGGAACATGGAATGTCACAAGTGTTCCATAAACTTCCATAGCATATGAATGCAGCATGGAGTTCCAGTTAAGGCTGATTCTTGTTTTGATCCTCCATTGAAATAAGCAAGTAGTGGAAAGGAAAGAATGAAAGAGTGAATATTTCTTTTTGATGACTACTAATACTTCAGTTCTGGATGTATTTGATGAGTGCTACTTCATTAGTGAAGTCTTCACTGAGTAATTTTGCTGCTTTTAAAGGTACTTTGTATTCTTCATTTTAATAAAGAAATAGACTTCTACGAACAGGGTTTAAGCATGGAGTGAGGTGAAGATAATGTGAAATTCAGTCAACACATTTGTAATTCCAGAGGTCAACTGAGTTTATTTGTTGGGGCCATTATTTTTGGAAGAGCTGTTAAATTGTTAAATGGTGTTTCTGGTCCAAACAGCTTCACAGATGATGATGATCACACTGTGCCATTGATGATATGCAACTGCATTATGTACAGGCAGAATTCAGGAAAACGAGAGGAGCCAGGGGTTAAATTTAACATACAAACTACGGTCTTGAGATTTCTAATTACTTTCAGTTTTTCCCAGCAATGTGTCCTGCAGTCACTTTATCTCAGGTGTTGGATCTTCTTTGCCAAGACCAATTCAATTAACAGTCTAAACTAAATAGGATTGTATGTGTGTGAAATTGTTCTCTGTGATGATCAGGAATCCTGTTCAGGGGTTGTTACTACCTCACATAGAAAGCTAACAGGATGAGCTCTGGTGCCTCAAAACCTTGACCTGGAATAAGAGGACACTGAATATGAATGAGTGAATCAACGTGTATGTGTTGTCACACATGTAAGCGTAGGGATTGTCTTATGGGCATATCTGTGTCTGAAAACACAGGGAAGGTTTAGGATGTTACACCATCACTAACACTATTTCTGTTTCCTGTGGATTAGAAAAATCTGGAAGATTAATGATGTTATTTCCCTTCCTTACATTGCCAACCCTGCTCTTCCACTTTCCCATCTAAAAAATTCCAGGTAAGACAGGATCTGTCTGTTCATTGTGGATGTAACTTCTAATTTAAACAAATCTCTTCAATAATAAACCGTTTTACAGGAGTTGTTTCATTTAGTCATTAAACAGGGTATCCTCTGGAACCCCAGACCCTTCTCTTTTGTTTATCATACGTTTGTGTGATTGAGATTCAGGAGAAATGCATAATTATTGTCTACATGACTCATTGCCAAAGATAGTAATAGAATAATATGAAAGTGTGTGTAGGATTAAAATGTGCGTGTTTGTTAGTGTCATTGAAAAGTTGTAACAATGGCAACAACACAAAGATATGCATGTTTGACTGATGGCTGAACATATCATCAGAATAAGGGCAAGGAAAGCCTGCAGAGTGATCAGCCTCAGACAGGCAGGAGTGACACCCGGTCTTGAGCTTGGAGTAGGGGAAGAATTATTCAATCAGACATATAATTGTTTCCCATTAGCAGAGCGAGATGTAATCATTTAAATGCAGCCGTCTTACTGATTGGGTTAAATTGCACGGCCCAATTGCATTTGAACTCCTAATTGCAGACCAGCGACACAGCAGAGAAAAACAATTGGGCTGCAGAAAACAATGGATAGTGTTGTGAGCAAACAGGAGGAACTTGCTGGCAAAGCACAGGAGATTCACAGAAAGGGGCAATCAGGTAAAGCCGGGTAGTGTCAGGTAGAAAGCTAGGGGGTCTGCAGATGAAACAATGGCAAAAATAAATTTTCTATTGCTGATGGACATTGATTAGATTCTTACTGCTTTCAAAACCCACAATGAATTCACTGAATGGAGGATGCCCTAAATTAAAAGATCATTCCTCATTCATCTCTTCTACTTCCTTTATTCAAATTATTTTGTCTAGTGCTGTGCAGAAATCCATAGCTAACACAGCACCAATGGCAAATTGCTAAACCATACAACACCTACATATCTGAACACACAAACTAAGCTGAACATGCAGTGGAACAGAGACATTTCTGTTTGACTGCCACAAACTAATCTTGGCAATATAAAGTCCAATAATGCAGTCTGAGAGGCGGAGTTTAGTTGTCAGGAGGACAGACTTAGATGCTGCCTTCTGCGGAACAAAGTATTGTGGGTAGCAGGAAAGAAAAGAGAAGTGTGCTTGTTCTCAGTGTTTGTTTAAAATATTGGTTTTCAGTTTAAATGATTAGAGAGTTTCTTAGGAATAGTGTGCATCAAACAAAGAAACACCACACATACAGTACATGTACATCTACTGTATATCTGCATAATGAAGTTTGGATCTGAAATCTACTTTCCAAGTGTTTTAATCGACACTCTGCTACGAATGCCAACTATTCCTGCACAACCAGATAAAGTTCTTTGTTTTTTTTTCTCCTACAAATAATATTATGACATACTAGGAGGCTCCACCCCCTGCTCGCTTTGCTCGCCCATCCCTGGATTTGGTTAACCAGATATACAATTTAAAGAGATTGTTATTTTCATTCCATTCCATTCATTTTTTATTTCTTGATATTTGCCAGTAATAAAGCTGTAGTGAATGAGTTATTTCCCCTCCCTCCCGCAACCCAGGGCACACTACACCCCAGCCACTTTGCATCTCTGCGTCTCGCGTTGTGAAGTGGGGGGCTGAACGCATGCTAAGGAGATGCGGTCGCTCCTCCGAAACCCCTCTTAAACAGTGATGCAATGGGAAACAAATGCATTTTTTTTACCTCCTCTTGCTGCTGCTGCTTGTGCCGTGCTGCATGATCTCGATGTCGCGCAGTGCATTGAACATTTAAAAGCCTGTACAGCAGCTGCCCTTTTGTCTCACTTCCTCGTCTTGCGGGATATTAAATGTGTCTCCGAGAAAATCACGTCTAGACCCAAGATTTTTTTATTATAATAGAGAGATCTGGTCAGAGGAGAGGTGAGAAAAGGAAAACTCCAGTTAACAGGATTTGTGGAGAAAATAAGCCTCTTGGAGTATCTATGATATACACACACAGTCCCAGTTACAGCTGGTACCCCAGCATTCTGTGATATCCTTTTTCTGAAGATACTCGGTTCATTTTTAGATCACAAGGAACCAATCCTGGATGGCATGCCAATCCATCAAAGTACACATTCATAATCAGGCTATTTTAGAGTCTCTGATCATTCAAAAAGTTTTTAAAATGGTTATATACCAGCATTTCATCAATTTTTGGAACCAGAAGTAAACCATAGTTTTCAAGCAAATTGCATTCAGTCATTTATTAGCATAATTGGAACTGTAAAGGAGAAATCCCCCCACACCCGCATCCCCCCTGCCCCTAACTGCTCAATTTGTTGAAGAAGGTTGGCTCACAAGTCTGTGAATTAGGGCAGGGGTCCCCAACCACTGGTCCGCGACCCACTACCGGGCCACAGCCGTCTGACAGCCGGGCCGCGAGAGAACTGCCGGCAACGGAGACTCACTCAGACTTTTCAGAACACTTGGCGGGCGGGGCTTTGCAGTGGCACAGAGAGAGGAGAGAGACCGAGGTGAGAGAGTATTACAACAAAGTATTGTTACGGTCCCGATAGTTTCCCAATATGACACGAGTCTATAGAAATCGCGTTACTATGAAGTACATTCAGCAGATGCTTTCATTACAATGAAGTGACCTTGAAATGCCTGAATGAATCATCCACAGAGCAGTTAGATCTGTGGTCGCAGCTCAGATGTGCACGTTTGCACAATGATCCCCAAACAGAAACATTGTAAAAAAAAATTCTTTCTTCGAACTTTCCTCGTACTGTTTTTTTTTTTTGCTGTTTTTGTTTTCTGTGGTTTTCAGTGATACCTTTTGCTTATTGCTTGTCAACATTTGAAAAACATCCATTGGAATTTAACTCATTGTCACCCTCCTATAGAAACGGCAGACACGAAAAAAACGATAACAGTGTTAATGTTTGTGATGTGCAATCTGTTGGAATGACAAATGCAAAGCATATGTCTTTGTTATATGCAAAAAAAGAAGAAAAATCTCAGGTTGCAAACGTATGCGAACTGCTTAATAATTTAATAATAATAGAAATGTTATGTAAATTGTGTATAAAACTTAAAATAATTCAAATAAAAAGTTCCATTAAAAATGAGGTTAAAATACTGGCTGGAAGCAGTCCTTTTAAAAACAAAACCCAGCGCCTTCAACTGGCAGTTCCCCTGCTTCTCCCATCTGGGCTATGCACCAGGGAGTCGCACTACCTGCAGCTGACCTTCACAGCGTCCAGTTGCTTTCCGTACTCTGGCTCCATATGGCACCACTACCTGGACTGAGACTTGGGTTCCACCAACAGCCAGGGCGCTCAAGCTGGGGTTCCAATCCCAAATTCCACTCCCGCTGCCTTCTTCAGCCTTATGCGGCGAGCCAACCGCCTTCTGGTCACTCCAGCTCCTCTCAAGTACTCAGCAGGAGTTATCCAATCAAACTGCCGACAGGTGCCAGCCAAATACCCTGCTAGGGCTCATTTCTCCCAGCTGCCTGTTCTTATAGTGAGCCTGCTCTCACTCGATTGCTCGCTCACAGCGGCTCCTTCGCTTCCTGCCTCCCTTTCTTCCTCCTTTCACCTCCGTTCTCTTTTAGATCTTTTATTCTCTCCTCACCGCACGCGCGCTCCTACTATATATAATGGGGATGTGGCACAGGTGTGGCGCTTAGCAGCTCCCGGCATCAGTTATGGATATGGACGTTTCCTCACCTGTGCACATAAGCGAGGAAACACCCACAGCATGTCGCGTCTGAGAACTGCTCTGGCCACACTACCACACCCCCTCTATAAGCCAGTAGTGCAGCAATTATTTATTTAAAACTGTCCTTTTTTTGCTAAGCCGCAGACCCGCTATACCACATAAATACACCCGGTACTACTTTGCTGGTAGCATTTCCTGAGTGGTGATGATGGCAGTTCCATTATCATGGTGCTAACACTTTGACGTTGCTTTTCCATATGTTTTTTAAGGTAAACGAGTGGGCTGTGCTGCCCCCTTTATATGGTACAAGGCTCCATACACTAATACCACTTTTGATGTCAAGCACTAAGACTAGACAGTTTAAAAGGTCATTTTTAATGTTATAGGACTACATGATGAACTGTCAAAAGTAGTAGAATGAACCATGGTTTGGATTCTGTTAACTTCCAAAACACAGGAGATGCAGTCTTTGACTTCAGGATTAGGCCTGAATTGCTCCACAGAGC
Organism: Erpetoichthys calabaricus; assembly: GCF_900747795.2. Taxonomy (NCBI): domain Eukaryota; kingdom Metazoa; phylum Chordata; class Cladistia; order Polypteriformes; family Polypteridae; genus Erpetoichthys; species Erpetoichthys calabaricus. The sequence continues at coordinate 45,383,934 of NC_041396.2, forward strand.
CTACCATGCAAAGTCAGCCTTTGCACAAACACTAAAAACAGGCTTCTGACCTGCTTAGGTCCACCAAACTCAGAAATGAGGAAGAGCAAAAAAAAAAAAAAAATTTAAAACCTCCCCCCAAAAAATAATTAAAGATCTGTTAATAAAAATATGCATTCAAAAAGTAAAACAAAAACAAATTTGAAACAGAATGCCTAAAAGGAACAGGAAGACCAACAAGGCCAGGCCAGAAATCAAAGTAGAGTACCTTTAAATGACTGAAAAAAAGGTCCATAAGCGAGTGGATCCAATTATAACTGCACAAATCTAAAAAATCAGAGAAAGATAAAGAAAGGAAGTTTAACCAAAAAGCCGAAGCAGCCGTTTCATGGACTTCTGGCTCATAAATAGCATTGGGGCAGTCCCGCAGCTGCAGTACTGGGTGGCACCACACACAGAGATCATAAAATGGAGAACTACTAAACACACTATTAACATAATGAAATGCATAGAAATAAAATGATAATCTGTTTGTTTGTAAGTTGACATTTTCACATATTTTTGGCACAGCAGCCATGGCAACATGTGCCCTGTGACCCTTCTGCAGATGTACACACCATCTGGATGGCAGCACTGATCAGAACTTGTCCTCTGAAGCCATTTCTCATTCCTGTTTAATCCTATTTTCAAGAAGGTAATGAACTGAAAGCTCTTTAGCTTATTTGTGTTCCAGAATCTGCATTTCCCACTTATACTGTAGACTGAAGGGTGGCCACTAAAGTAGATTCTTTCCCCATAGGAGGACAATGAAATTACCTTATAAAAGTCAAAAAAAGGAACAAACTGAATTCCAGTTGGATCTCTCCTAATGTCATTTACAGTAAGTTGGCATACAGTTTAGTGCTGCTGTCTATGAGCTCCAGTAACCTAGCTCCAGTTTTTTTATCTGGAGTTTCAGGGACCTGTGTATAATTCTTGCCCTGGTCACTGCCTATCTGATGTGTCAGGAGCCCTAGTTCAATACTGGAACTGTCTATTTTGAGAAGTGTCACTTGTGGACCACCAGGGGGCATACTGTTCCCCAAACCATGACAGAGACAGTCTGAGACACAAGTCTTTCCCAATAGCACACCTTTATTTAAGTGGGAAGGAATTTTTCTTTTGCTCCCCAATACACAGCACAGTACAAAGCACTGAAGATATGCTACACAATCCTTTCTTCTTTCTCTCTCTTTCTCTGTCGCCTCCACTCCTCCTTGTAAGCTTTGTCCTCCACCTCCCGATTCTGGCTTCCTGACTGTTGGTAAGGCAGCTCCCTTTTTTTCAGAGAGATATCATAGGTTTATAGATTCTTAACAAAATGTATTAGTAATTGTAAAATTATAATTTATTTAATATTAATAAATCATAATAATAAAGCAACACCATTTATGTGACAGCACACAAACAGCTCCCAGGCCAGGACTTACATATTAAACCAAGAAGAACTCATTACAACTCATTCTGTGGGGCTGCAGACATTAGAGCCTGACTCACATCTAAACATTTATAAATATAAAAATATTTACCTTACGGCATTTCTAAATATAAAAAATATATACATATATATAAACAAAACTCCATAAAAGAGAATTTCCTAATTGTAACTGCCCATAAAAATAAACATTTCCAGCATTTTAGTGGTGTATCATCAGGCATATGTCTCTTTTCAAATGCAATACGAACATATGGTCAATTTCCAACTGACATGTAAATGAATGCAAGTCAGTCAGATATAAAATTTTAATCTAAAATATATGCAGTGTAATCTTTTAATTAAAATTGTCCATGAAAACCATGTGCTTCTCAACCCCCAGGACCCAGCAACAGGACATGACACATTTCTGCAGGCATGTTTTGTTCACCCTTAGCTCATAATTCTCCTCATTCGCAAAAGAGAAGAAAATAAGAATTACAGGAAAAAGAAATATTGACCAACAGCACAAGAAAGAAAAAAAATACAAAGCTTGACAAATTTATTCACAAATGGGAGTACACATCCCACACTTTCAAGTGGGTGGATGAAGCCCTGGAAATCTCTTATAGTCTCCATGCAACACTTGCAGAGCACTTTCTTTAGCAGTCAGTGCAGCATGTCAACAAAGAAATATGGTACAGTCAATCCATTTGTCCTTTTTTTGCAGATGCACTTAGCCCATTTCAGAGTCACACGCACTTATTAGTAAGAAATAAATAAAGAAATAAACACAATTAAGCAGATGGAGAAACAGATGAATTGCGAAATTTTAGTCAAGAAATATATATACCCTCCACAAATATAAAAAGGTCTATGGTTTGTTTTTCTTCTAAATAACAGACCTCACTTGCCTATCATTTAGAGAAAGTTTGGATGTAAAGACTATAAATGAATGAAGCATTTCAGATTGAATGTCACTAAAGGAATAGAAATTAGCAGCTATCATGCATGAACCCAATTAATTTATAATTCATTCATTTATTCATTTATCATTCAATATTCTCACTCACAGAACACCAGTATACTTAAAATAAATGCACTTTATTTCTTGCTGAAACTTAAGCTTTATAATCACAGAGGGTCCCTCAGTGCTCTTGATGCTTTGTTATTTTTGATGTTTTTGACTAAAATCCATATGGCACTCAGAAGGAAAGAATCTCTGGAGCCATTTGTGTGGGTCTTTAAAGTGCTAATCCTCCCATATTTACTCTAAATAAACGCTGCATGTACTTGGTGGCTATTATCAACTGTTCCTAGTTCCTCTGGCCCTGTTCTCTGGCACACACTGTCCAGGTCATCCACATCAGCAACAATCATCTTCAGGGCCTGTCTGGCGGATTGTATTTGTGATGAAGCCACCTAATCAGACAAGGGAGACACATGCAATAACTAACTGGCTCACCATGTGGAAGAAGGACAACATCACGTCCATATCTGTTTTGAAGTATTGAAAATAAAAAAATAAGCATGAATTGGACTTAGAGCAATTTTTTTCTTAATGAATATTCCAGTTTGAACAAATATGGGCAAAACATTATTCTGCCAGCATAAAATGACTTAAGGGAAAAAAACAAAAGAACAGTCAAAAACTAGCAGTAGTAGCCAAAAATATTGTGAAGAAACATTATATGAAAAAGCTGAATCTTCAAGCAAAATTAAATCTTTTGACTACTAAAGAAAAATAAAAATGTATCTTTAAGTCATGTCGCCATTATGAAGAAAATACCAGTAACATTTTAGCACTACAAACACATAAATAGGATGATTAGAATTCAATAATAGATATTAATAATACACTGCGGTGGGTTGGCACCCTGCCTGGGATTGGTTCCTGCCCTGTGCCCTGTGTTGGCTCGGATTGGCTCCAGCAGAACCCCATGACCCTGTGTTCGGATTCAGCGGGTTGGATAATGGATGGATGGATATTAATAATACAGGTGGAAATAAAATTAGGACATACAAGAACATAACTAGTATATTTAAGAAAGTAAATAAGTTCTTATATTCCTTACAGTGTAAAGAAGGTGATTATTTTGATAAAATACAAATACTTTAACTTGATAATGTCTGTGCAGAAGAATTTGAAAAACCTCTGAGGGTCTCTGAAATTCAAGATTACATAAACTGATTACGGAGCAGAAAAATCTGCTGAGTCAGATGGATATCCAGTGGAGTTTTATCAAAAGTTATCAATGTTTAATGAGGCAGGAGAAAGTAACAATCGACCAGTAATAGTACACTAATGGTCAATTACTGTCTTTCTAAAGAAAAATAAAGACTTTCTATAAGGTGCATCATATAGACCTATTTCACTTGTGAATAATGATATTAAGATACTGGCTAAAATTTTAGCTGGGAGAATAAACAATGTGCTTTCCTAATATCACAAGATCAAAGCAGATTATGGGAATGTCATGTTGTGAATAATGACATTAAAATACTTGCAAAGGTTTTAGCTAGAAGAATAGAGAGCATGCTTTCCTAATCCCACAAGACCAAACCTGTTTTTGGGAATGTTGTGTTGGAATGCCATCAACCTGAACATCACTATACACCTGGAAATGTTATCCCAGCTATGTCCTATTAGAAAAGTGGCTTCTTTAAAGAGAGTGTGACTTGCAAGTCCTGAGATATGTATGAGGTCACCTTGATTTCATCTGCATATTTTTTAATTCCAAAAATGTCATTTTTCTTTGTCAAATCACTGGTGTACAGAACTATATAACTTTCGGACACATACATCTTATTGGATGACTTTTTAGTGATAAGTTTAATATTTACTTTCAAGTGCAAAGTTCAAAAGAAAATCCTGATTCCATGCTGTAACATATCAATTAACCTGTATCTTATTGCAGGTGATAAAAACTCCAGTAAAAACATCATAAGGCTGACATCAAATATTTCATGAAAAGTGTAGATCTCATGTAAGACAAACTGCAGTGTATCTTCTACATGCCTGTAAATTTCATGGAAGTCAAGTCAAGTCAATTGGGGAGCATGCACTGGTACAGTGCGTTGCCGCACCCACTACACAACGAAACAACTCGGGATTCCAGTTCGTAACCCCCCCAGGCAGACACGCGGTCCAGTCTCACCTTCTGGAAATGACCCTCTATCTACCGCAGCCAGGTGTTATGTGGGTGACCCCTTGGCCTGGTCCAGCTACTCAGGTCCCCAACAATGAGGATCTTACGAGCTGGATCACCCTCGGGGAAACACGGCACATGGCTGTAGTGCCGTAACTGACGCTCCCTCACAATGCAGGTAAAGTGCCTCTTTTGGGACTCCATGAGCAACCACTCATTCGACACAAAGTTAAACCAACAGTACCCAAGGATTTTCCGGAGAGACACAGTACCACAAAGTCCAGTCTTTGTATCAGGTCACTGGATAGTGTCCGTGTCTCGCAACCATATAGCAAGCCTCCTTTCATGGAAGGATCTAATATATACTGTATCAAATCAACAACAAAAGCTTTTCTTCAGAATGGAAATATTCATGGATGCTCCTGACCTGTTCCTATTTAGGAGCGATCCAAAGAAACTTGAGAGTAACGTCAATGTTACAGATGACAATTTCTCCTGATCTTTTAAATCAATGAACCAATGTTTCTACCCAGGATCTAGTTAAGGGGCAAATAAAACAATGTGGATGTAATGATCTTCAGTATTTTTCATGAAGTTCTGTCAGAACACTTATAGTAAAATTTAGTAGCAGAGACTTTTGATAAAGTAAATAAAGATGTTGTCATAGTCAAAAAATATAAAGTTGTCAAATTTAATAGCTACATTTGTGGTTAATAACACCACCTGTTTTCTTGTCAGGTCTTAACCACGTGGCCATCTTATACAGTATGGCTGCCAGGATGTTGTAAGGCACATCATGTGTTTAGCAAGTAAGTAGAATCACTACACATAGAGTATGTAATGGTGGCAATCCATATAAACCTGAAACAAATTGGAGGGACCCATTAAAAGTTAACTTACAAAATGGTGACAATGTAATGAAAAAAAAAGTAAATAAATTGTCATGCATGTGCATCAAAGGGTCACCCTTCAGGTTCATTTAAAGTACATAAAATGTCCTTGGAATGAGATGGGGCACTGGCAAAAATCACATCCTCTTCCCTTCCCTCCAGAGTGCTAAGAAGACGCCCAGTGAGGGCAGCTGACTCCATATCTTCCATTGCACTGCCTATAATTTCTGATGCTACCAGAAGGAGGTGTTACTCTATGATAAGAGCACCCTACTGGATGGAGCTCCATTCTCATGACCTACACTTAAGAAAACCCTACGTTTAAGCTGTAAGTGGTGATCTACTGTTTGTTTCTTTAAATCTGCACCAAAGGGCACCTGTTTATTTAGACTTTAAAAAACCTATGAGAATTAAACAGGGATTACTGGGTTGATGCTCCAACATTTATTCATTCCAGCTTGTTATTCCTCACTTGACCACAAAATAAATGTTAAAAAAAAACACACATATATAGTATCA